>NC_041338.1:16586224-16896891 GCF_004354835.1 Perca flavescens
AAATTCATATGATGTGATTTTCTGGAATTTTCTTTGGGATTCTGTCTTTCACTGTTAGAATGTACATATGATTAAAATTGTAGATTTTTGCATTCTTTGTAAGTGGGCAAACCTGCAAAATCAGCAAGGGGTCAAATACTTATTTCCCCCACTGTATATACACACACACATATATACACACACACATACACACACATATATACACACACACACACATATACATACACATATACACACACATATATACACACACACACACACACACACATATACATACACATATACACACACATACATATATATACACACACATATATATACACACACACATATATACACACACACACATATATACACACACACATATATATATACACACACACACACACACACACACACACATACATATATATACACACATACACACACACACACATACATATACACACACACACACATACATACATACACACACATACATACACTAAGTGTGTGTTGTCTGGCTGCCCCTACCTGCCAACAAAGAGCAGCAACAGCAACAGTTGACACCAGCGAGAAGAGCACCAGACGTTCAGAGATGAGGCAGAAATGTCTCATGCCCTTTGAGGACATAACCTTGTCCAGGCCACTGACACCTGGCCCCTGGGACAGACACAGCCTCTGGCACTCACTGAGCTTGGTGTGAAAGCCCCACACTGTGATGACAAACACCACGTGGCAGATGGCCCAGAAGAGCACACAGACAACGAAGCCTGGGATCACCAGGTACCACTGGTCCAGATCGTTCAGCTTCCGAGCGGCCAGAATGATGAACGCCACCTCCACCAGCAGCAGAGGCAGCAGGGACAGCCGGCGCCACAGGCCCCGCCACACCAGGAAAGGCTGCCAGCGCTCGGTCACAGACAGACCACTGAAGTAGACATCCAGCAGAGGGTCGCAGATGAGCTGGCTGAAGAAGCAGGCGAGGGCGAAAGGGTTGATGGCGATGCTCAGAGACTTAAAGAACAGCAGGGCGGTGATGACAGCGAAGCAGACCAAGTTGGGAAGAGCCAATAGAGCCTTCATCCGCAGGGCAACCATGACCGTGGCCAGCGCCACCACCAGCACCATCACGCTCAAAGACTTGTCAACGAGCAGTGCCGTGCTGGCGGAGGCAAAGCCCACTAGCTCCAGCCGCTCTGCCGAGGTGAGGAAGGCAGGACGGTACCTAGTAGCACCGAACAGTCTCTCCAGGAGCGCCCACAGCGTCCTCATAACCACGCTGGCCAGCAGAAGGTAGTTGGCCACCTGCTCCTTCACGTCGCTCTCCAGGGTGGGACTGTTGAGGAAACACTGCAGTCCCAGCAAAAAACCGAAGCACAGGTGGATGAGACTGAGGCTGACCCTCTCCATGCTGAAGTAGTAGTACACTATACTTGCTACTCCGAGGACAATCAGAGCCAGAACGAAAATGACAAGAAGAGTGGTCTCCTCAGTCCTCTCCCACCGGGCATAGACCCCTAAACACAAGGCGACCAGTAGGTTGAGACCGGACAGGTAGCCCAGCCACCGGACAGACGACCACATGCTCACCTCTCCGTTGACTTCCTCCAGCCGGGTCATCGCTGCATGAAGGCAGTGACTGACACAGTAGCGTAGAAAACGACACATTTTTATATGAAAGCCTAAATATCCAAAGCTAAAAACAGGCACTTTAATTAGTTATAGTCGGTTTATTGTCAGTTATGACATTTTAAATTCGGCGACGCCAAAACTAGGTATAACTAACGTTAGGTTTACTGGCTAGCTAACTTGTTGAAAGTAGCTAGCTTACGTTAACTAGCTAGCTAACGTAAACGTCAGCTAATAGCGATGCATATTTGCACCGGTCACTGGCACGCAGAAACATTTACATCTTGAAGATCATTGTTTGTGTTCTTTTCATCTGATGTCCGATATGGTTTTAAAAGGTCTAAGAAGGAGCGCCCGAAACTAGCTGTCATTAGAGATAGCTAGCTACATATCCGTTCAAAAAGTTTGTAACGTCAAAAGTTTTGAGTCAGTTGGTTGACAGGCGCCATGGCGCTGGCTTCGACTACGGCAAGTGCTAAGGGTCAAAAATGCTTTCCCAACATTAAAGCAAAGGTTAAAGGCCCAATCATAACAGTCTATGGGCCCAATCCGTATTTTAATATTTATATGGACAATGTCCTTGACGGAAAATGTTCGTCAAGGTTCACAATAATTTATAAGCTTCATTACTTCCTTATCCGGAGCTTTAGTCGCATCTCACATGGACCTTGAGTTAAAGGTCCAATATGTAATATATTTACTGAAATCCCCAAATGACCCCAATGATGCATTGGGGTCATCAGATATTAAGGAAACATGCTAAATTGAAATACTATCTTTTTTGACAACAATGCATACACCAGTATTTTCTCCTTTAGAAATTTCCGTTCTGTGATGGAATTTCTGTTTGTGTTTTGGCCTGTGTATTGTTATAACTGCCCAGTTTGACAGCCAGGCAGGGTTGCCAGATATACCTGTAAAACGTAAACCCAGTGCGCTACAGCTGTAGGCCTACCATTATTAAAGCCATGAAAGCAGCAAACAAAAGAACAGGGTCAACGTAGATAGATTCTACCAGACCTAAAAACTGACCAACTGCCACTTTGCTCGTTTAAAAGCCATGGTGTCTCTCTCTCACGGGTGGGCCAAATTCTCTGGGCGGGCAAAGCAGAGAAAGGGGAGGTAACCTTGCTCCTTATGACCTCATAAGGAGCAAGATTCCAGATCGGCCATCTCAAAGGCAGAGCAGGATACCCAGGGCTCGGTTTACACCTATCACCATTTCTAGCCACTGGGGGACCATGGGTAGGCTGGGGGAACGCATATTAATGTTAAAAAACCTCATAAAGTGAAATATTCATGCCATGGGACCTTTAAACTGACCTTTGTCGATCTGAAATGAAGACAGATTCAGCAACTGCATGGCCTATTTCTCGCTTAAAATGTTATGAAAATAAATGTTAGAAATACGTTTTGGTTAACTATTTTCGTAAAATACGAGATCGTCAATACAATCGGGCGACAATACAAATTAGCGCTGCCTGGTGTTATGGAGACATTACGTCTCACGCATGCGCAGAGCGTACACCCAAGTCGGCGTCGCTTCCATGTGTTCCGAGGCACTTTTTTGACCAACTCGGGGAGACTGATCAGTCCGACTGCCTTTTCTGCCGGCGGTTGGTCGTCGGGTTGGTGTGTCAGTGCCTTTAGAGCCCAAGAGGACGCCGAGTTGGCTAATTTCCTCCTGAACAGGTAAGCATTAGCTTCAGGCTAATTTAATCACAGCTTCAAGGGATGGGCATTTTATGCCATTTCAAGATTTGTGTACTCAAATTGAATTATATAGCTAGAGTACCTGAGTTTGTTACTCGCAAAAACAATTGAGACAGCGTTGTTTTTAGCGGGTCCTATCATATTTTAAGCCTAGGAAGTGGGTCTGTCCATCGGGTGGGGAGGACAGCGAGGTTGTTGCGTTTAAGCGATTCCTACGGTAATTCTAAGCCGAAAAAATGTGCCTTGTCGGTTGGGTACAGAGCTCCGCGTGAGCACGGGCTTTTATGACTGTCAATATAGCCAGCATCTAACGTTAGCTACTCCACTGTGCTGTGAAGTAATGTCTGGCTATGTGAGACAAGCGTCTAGCAACATTGGTGTGGATGCAGCGGTCTCAGTCTGGCAAAACTCATTATTTTTAATTTGTACTGCAGTAACTATTTTAAACACTAGCTGTCAGTATTACAAATTGCACCTTTAAGATTGTTTTTTTAAAGGGTCAATAATAAACTTATACACTTAAAAATGTTTGTTTTAACTGAACAAAACTGGAAAAATGGAGCTCACTTTATTTACGTCCATGTTCCAAATGTGAGGGGGAAGCTTTGACTTCAAGATATTTCTGCCTACTGCTGTAGCACTTTAGTCAACAATGCCAAATTAAGTAATACTGTAAAATGTCAAGTCTGTGCTCAAAATGTAAAGAAAGGGTAGCAGCCACAATTTTAAAGTTCAAGTTAATCCTTAATGCAATCCCACCTATCTGAAAAAAGGTCCGTAAAATTGTTTTTAAATATCGGTATTTCACATTTTATTTAGTTTTTACTTTTGGGTTTCTTTTTTGTAGTAGTATAGAGGACTTTGAGTAAAATACAAGAGTAAACCTTTACCCCCTGAAAGGAATAGAGGACATGACCGCAGTGTCAAAATGGCCTCAAAGGCTAGGTATCTGCATGTGTTCAACCGCTACTGATGCTGATAAATAGTTTGTGTAGCAAACGTCAATAAATGACCCAGTCTATCTCTTGAGGTACAAGCATTCCTTCATAACTTCATAAGCAGTACAGAGCAGTTCAAAAATAAAAAAGGTGCAAAATACACATGAAAAAAAAAACACAGACACCTTACATTTACATTCATTTATAAAAGAAAAAAAATACAACCATACTATAAGCACACATTGTTCTGCATTGAAGAAAATGTTGATAATGAAGATTAAACAACTCATGCAAATGGACCAAAAGGAACATTGGAAGACAAATGCACCAATTCAATCACAAAACTTCAAAGTCTAAATATGTGTTGTACTGTTTTTTTTTTTTTTTTTCTGTAAAAAAAAAAAAAAAAAGATATCAGCAGAGAGATGTGCATTAACTGGAATATGATATGGGAATGGGAACAACTGCATTACACCAACACTGGAAATGCTTCTTGTTATCCATTACTATGACAAAGGTGTTTAATTTTCTCCAGGGGCATGAAAGTCTGCTTGCAACATACAGTAAATGTGCACAAAGAAGGCACCTTAGACGTACTGGCATTATCATATGGGCCCATCATACTGGTTGTACAACTGTCATCATAGGAAAATAATTACATTCTGCGACAGCCTTTGGGATCAATGATAAAGTGCCACTGATTAACACTTCAACGTAAATTCATTCCTTCATTCACACTGACAAACCCAACCACACCCACACATTTAGCCCATTCAGGGACAGGCAGGACACACACTTACAGTACAGGCCAAAAGTTTGGACACACCTTCTCATTCAATGTGTTTCTTTATTTTTATGACTATTTACATTGTAGATTCTCACTGAAGGCATCACAACTATGAATGAACACATATGGAATTATGTACTTAACAAAAAAGTGTGAAATAACTGAAAACCTGTCATATTTTAGATTCTTCAAAGTAGCCACCCTTTGCTTTTTTATTAATAAGGGAAAAAAATCCACTAATTAACCCTGACAAGGCACACCTGTGAAGTGAGAACCATTTCAGGTGACTACCTCATGAAGCTCATTGAGAGAACACCAAGGGTTTGCACAGTTATCAAAAAAAGCAAAGGGTGGCTACTTTGAAGAATCTAAAACATAAGACATGTTTTCAGTTATTTCACACTTTTTTGTTAAGTACATAATTCCATATGTGTTCATTCATAGTTTTGATGCCTTCAGTGAGAATCTACAATGTAAATAGTCATGAAAATAAAGGAAATGCATTGAATGAGAAGGTGTGTCCAAACTTTTGGCCTGTACTGTATGTGTAACATTATTAACTAACATTTCAACTGGTAGTGTCTTTAGCTAAAACCGCCCCCGGCATACTGTATCTTCAGATCTGGTCTCGCTTGCTATTGCTAAACTCTACAGTTTCTCACCTGTTTCAGAGGTTCTGTATGACAAAACAGAAAATTAGTGCAAATCTCTTCTGTCAAGGTGCATTTTCTGTGAGGAGCTCAGATCTGGATTTTTTTTTGGAGGCAGAGTACTTAATGTAGTTAAACATCAAAGTTACAAAATTGTGTCAAAGGATACTGGTGCTTTAAAGTCTATTTTATATGGGTCACCAACTTGCAGTGTTGTACTATTTCTCTGCAAGAGAACATACATGTGTTGTCTTAATATTTGTGAGGACGAGAGGAGGAAAAGAAGTCTAATATCTACTTTGAAACACTCGTACCTTGTTACACAATGAGTAAACACAGTTACAGTTTCACATTAGTAAACCTAATACTCCTACCTTATGGTTCTGAAAATGTTTAAAATGCTACAAATACCACTTTCTTGTAAAAGACACACACATCATTCAAAGGATGCCAAGTTAAAATGGCACTGCCACACTTTACACTGGACAACACCAATGTTTTGAATGTTGAGAATATATA
Organism: Perca flavescens; assembly: GCF_004354835.1. Classification (NCBI taxonomy): domain Eukaryota; kingdom Metazoa; phylum Chordata; class Actinopteri; order Perciformes; family Percidae; genus Perca; species Perca flavescens. Next base: position 16,592,443 of record NC_041338.1, read on the forward strand.
TTTCAAAAAAATCAACTTTTTTTTTTATCTTGGAAAACTAAATGCACATCAAGAATTTTCAGAAAGTCTAGCTGCATGACTGTGACAGAAGCAAGCGTACCAGTCCAGTTGTTCCATCTCAGTCCCTCCAGTGCAATCAAACTCCTGTCAGACTGCTGTATTTGTCTTTTGTACTAAGCAGTCTGCCACACTAGCTTATTCAAATAGAGACTGAGTGCAGAATATAGACAAGCTGACTTTTGTTATTGAACGCTGATTGGAAGGTGGTATGGAAATCAATGAGCAGGGAGTTTAGATATCTTAAGGGCATTCCCTTTCCCACTCTTAAAAAATCTAGATATTTATCAAAATATATCCATCTTAGTGTGTGTTTTGTGTGTGTGTGTGTGTGTGTGTGTGTGTGTGTGTGTGTGTGTGTGTGTGTACTCTCAGAGGAGTGTGGCTACGAGAATATAATCTGTAAACTTCTCTCTTTCACACTGTGCAAACTGCATTGTTTTGAGAAGAGGGAGGAGAAGTGGGAGAAGAATGCAGCAGGTTAAATTTGGCAGCGCAGCAGTTGAAGGGGAGGTGAGAGTTAAGTACAGAAAAGGAGAGAGGGGGGTAGGTTAACTAGTTTAGCCTAGCTCTGAAGAAGGATGGGGTCTTCTAGCTCATGGAAGCCAGGCACCGAGCTGCTCTGGCTCTCCCCAGAATCTGAATCATAGGGCGTGTCAGGTAGCTCTGTGAAGCCCCAAGCCATCTGGTCATCCTCAAACTCGGAGCGCACCTGCACGGGCACATCGGCACACTCTTCCTCCTCATTGGAGTGGAAGTCCTGAGGGATGTAGAGCATCTCTGGGTAGTTGCGTGACACCAGGTCGCTGGTGGTGGCCAGACACACCTTACGGAAGGCGATGAGATGCATGTGGGAATACTTGATGTATTTGTAGCGCTTGAAACCCAGGGACTCCACCGCAACGCGCCAGCTGCGCATCATCAGGGCATGGCGGTTTTGGTGGGAGGAGTCGGGCGTGATGATGAGCAGCAGGCCATGCAGCTCCAGCAGCTCATGGGCCTTCTTACAGCAGATCCAGCGCTGGTAAGGTGAGGGGAAGTAGGATAGGAGCAGTGAGAAGACCACCACATGGAAAAGCTGGGCAGGCAGTGTGTCGATGGGGTTGTGGAGCTGGCGGAGAAAGGCCTCTACCGCGTCACTAGCCAGCTGAAGCGGCTGCTGGAGCTGAAGGTTGAGGAAGTCACACTTGTACACACTCTGGAGGAGAGAATGCAGGCAGAAATTCAGCACTTTCAAATGGTTCTAATGCAATCTCTTGCTCTCGCTATTCTATATGAACTTGTCATTGTCATTTCACCTATGTTGTTCTCTACTTGCAGCTGCAGAAAGCAAGCCGTTTTTGCTTCTGCTTTCTGCAGAATTTGTTCCCACATACTATCTAACCACAACACTGATACCCCTGCATGAGTCATTTCTGGTGATGCCTTTGCTAATGCCAGCACTGAATCACCAGACAGGAAAACGTCACGCATTCCATTTGTGTCAACAAGGATTTAAAACAAAATCAAAAATGAATAAGCATGCATACCTCAACTGCAGGCACTATGTCAATACCAACTGTAAGGAATTCATCAAACTTCAAGAAAGGGTTGAAGCAGCTTCCCACGTCAAGAAGGCGCATTTTCCCCAGCTGAGAGATAGAACTACAACACAAATGTGGAACGATCGTCAATGTCAAAACCAACATGTGACTTCTGCGTCCAACAGTGCCTCTTTGTTTTGGAACAACCACATCGTTAAATTTAAACCGACAGATGATTTCTTTTTTTCCCAACACAACATCACATGCAAGTGCCCATTAAATCTTTTCAAGTGAACTTTCCGACTGTTACAGAAAATGTTATGCAAGCACAGTGCGTTAACAAAATAAATTATAGATCTTTTGATGAGGCACAAGGTCCACATATAATTTACAAATATGAGTGAAGATGCTTTTTATAAGAAACAAGAGAAAAACAAACCTAACTAAACCTTATTTTTGAATCTTCAGGTTCCTGTAATTATTTTCCTAGGTAATGGGTGAGAGTTTAGTTGCACTAGCAGTGTGCTTACCTGGGGATGGTGCTGTATGGTTGGGCACTTACAGATGCTGCAGCCAGACCCATGGCAAGCATCGCACTTTTCTCATCCTTTTCTAACATTCTTTTTATCCCGCCATCCAAAAAATATTCTTGACAGACACTGTGAAAATAAAATCGAGACACTCAAATTTGACTGTGAAAGTGACAGTGAAATACCATAAAAGCAAATCCTACAGATGTAGATGAGTCAGACTTCACTGTCAGGAGGTCTAAAACTGCAGCTGAAAGACATCTGAGGTCAGTTGTACCTGCGACACCATTCAATGCGTCCCTCTCCTTCGCAGTTTTTGGTCCAGTGGTTGTCGGCAAGATTTTTCATGGCGAGGGCGTACTCACTCAGCGTCTGCTCATCTTCACAGTGCTCACGCCAGATCTTGTCAAAGTCGCCCACTAAGGAATGAGATGTTAAATCAGGACAGAATTGACAAATAAAAATAAACACAAAAAGTCAATTACACACCTCACAACTTCAAAGTCAGCTTAAACTACTGGTATCATCATGCTGAAGTCCTTTTTTTGCTTTCTTTTAGTCGGACACATCCATCCACAGCTAGTAGCAAACATTCACAACCTACTTGCCAACTTTGGTAATCCCCTTTAGCACCAAAACATGCCAGTACGTCTTTTGGAAAAAACCTGCTAAAAAAGTTCAGGCCACATTTACTGCTACATTGCCTACATGTTCACCCGTCTCTGCCAGCACAGAAGTGGAACTGTTCCCCTAGAAGTCCCTCCTCAAATAGCCATTTCACAGTTATAATAAAGTCCACAACAATTCCCTCCAGGGCATCTTCACAGTTTACAGCCTGTAGCATAGGCAAACAAGCTGATAAGGGAGAAATCCCATGACCACAAGGAAAAACTCTGATTCAGATTTGCAGAAATGAAAAGACAACAAGAGGAGTGGTGGTAAACAGCAGCGCTCTAGAAGCATGACCACGGTGATTCAATGCCAAGCCTACCAGATCACGCTTTACTTATTAACCACTCATGAGGTCCGCTAGCAGGAACGACTTCTCTGTGCAGTTCTAGTCTCCAAAACAACCAACTAGTCTCTCTTACTCCAAATATTTTCTGATTTATTTAAAACATGACTCAAGCTAACATAATTTAAAACACTACATCATGGTTATGTAGTGATTTTAAGGTGGGCCAGCACCTACAAAAATAACAGCCAAACATGACCTTTATGCATTGCTTGCTGCATAACTAATAGTAGACAATGTTGCAACAGCACAAGACTGATGCCACAAATATTACTTTAACTGATTTTTAAAAAAACATTTTTGATGAATTGTTTTAAACTAGTAAAAGTTGTCTTGATGTGCTTCATCTATTTTTGCTGTTTGCTTTGAGATTAGAGAGCAGTGACATGGTGAAATGCATATTTTTGATTCAGAGACAGTCATATGAAACACACCAGCCAGGCATGCAAGCAGGAGACAACCTAAATCATGATATTTGGGGCTTTTATACTTGCAAAGTCAGTTAAATCCAATAGTTGGCTCAAGATAAAGATTTGCACTTGCTGTTTTGAATTTGCTTGTTTGTGTTCACCTCCCACACAGTCTCCAGTAGGACTACGCATTTCCTCAGAAGGAGAGAATGAGCATCAACAGCACAAAGCCTCAGTGTGGGTAGGCATTGTAGCAAGTTTTTAAATCCAGGGCACTTCAGCATCGGCGGTCTTCAACTTCAAGCTCATAGCTGGAATAAACCCCTCTGTCAGTGCCGCAAAGTGAAATGTCAGTTTCGTCTGAGCAATGATGTTGAGCACTCTGACACTCAGATTTCATATGTCTGCACCAATGTGTTGTGAAAGGGTTTTTCCAAACTTCCCATTTTGCATCATGCTCTTATCCAAAATTGATTCATAATAGGAAATAAGACCAATGTTTTTGTTCTCAGGACGGACAGCTGGTGATGAAAACACACAGTGACTATGATACAGTCTCTCTTCACAGCTTTAAAAAGATCCACTGACTCTTTATTTTAGTCACTGGGACACAAGCACGTGAGAAAATAAAGCTGCATTTAGTTTTGCATTCTTGCATCTGATAGGGGCGATTATAGTCTTGCAAATTTAGCAAATAGTTACGAGCTTGTTCCGAGTTAACATCCCAGGCGAACATTTTGTCCAAGAATTCACAGATTCAGAATCATCTGCTCCCACTAAATGTTACATTTTGCCTTTTTTGTACTTCCTCAAATTGCAAAAGCAGAAGTAAATCTACCCTAAAGTGGTATCTGAAGTGTTAGTTTGGATCTTAGCTTAATTTCTAAGTATAAAGAGCAAAAACTTCAGTCTCTGATGTTCTTAGGTCAGAACACAATGCCTCTAACAGGTAGTGTCAAAGATGACTTTCCAGGCAATGACTCAGACCATGCCAAACCTCCTGCCATACTAGGCATTGTATAAGAAATAGCATGTACCATCCTAAGGTCAACCAACCGTAATTTTGTCTATGATGTTTCCCAAATTATTACTATATGATATATAGAATTTATATTCCGATATTGTAGCCATACTGTCCAGCCCTAGCGGCAGACCATTAACCTGTTGTGCCACGTACCTCTGCGCTACTTCCTGGCAAAAAGGTTAAGCTCAACGGCTTTTCTTTTAATTTTGTGCAAATGACCAATCTCTACCTCAGCTCCCACGTTATGAGCCCTTCCTATCCTTCCCTGCAGTTGACATATAATTGGCTCCTTAGATCCACTCACAGAAGCTCTAGCTTCATGTCTTCAAACAAACTGTGTGTTTGTTGTGTGTAATACATGCATCACTGAATCTGTGGGGTATATGTTTTTTACAATATCTGATGTAAGAAACTTATTTGTCTGCCGTCCAGTTCGGAAAAACAGAAATAAATCTAATTTTTAATTAGATTAGATTAGATTAGATTGTAAAAGTTCCACCAACTGTTTGTTCAGGCCACAGAGTTATCACTTATTGGCAATAAAAGAGGCAATAGAAGGTAATTTACGGTCAACAGATCTTGACTCTTGATCTTGGCTGTTTGGGTTTCATTAGAAACCTATTACACTATGTACACTGGTTTTCCAAAATAGTTGATACATGTTCACACTAGTACTTCAGTTAATAAACGGCAATGACATTTGCAGTGGTTATAGCTAGCTAATGTTATGAAGTAGCTTGAAAGGCCTTGTTTGCTGAATGCAACCCTCACTGCGGTCTGCCTCGACAGCTAACCAGCCACACAACATCGTTAGCTAGAAGGGGTAACGTTACCAAGCAGAATAAGTTGTCTTTACTAGGGTTCACTGCTAACGGAAAGGTTGTTGTATATGAGAGCTAACGTGTTAAAGTGTTAGCCACTCGGCTGCAGGGCCACAGAGAGGCAGAGGGGCCCACTAATAAGGCTGCTTACCCTCTCTGTATTTCCTCCGCAGTTTTCTGTGAACGTTTTTGACGACCCCTGACAGCTTCTCCTGCTCCCTCTTGTACGGTGCTTCGTCTGGAATCGGCACGTAGAACAGCTCAGTGTGGTTTTCCGTCTCCCCTGTCTCGACATTGTCCCTGAGGTCCATAGCACCGCACCGCCGATGCTGCCCTAGCCAGTTGGTTCCCCTTTTCCCAGAAGCAAACGGACCGGCGAACCGCTCCACCGGCCAACAAAACGCAAGTTGATTGGTTGACTTTGACAGACATGCTTTGGAACTGACAGTCCGTCGTCCAATCACAGGCCTGGAAGAGTACCTGAGCCTGCGTGCGCATAGACATCAGATAGACATATGTCTATGTGCGTGCGCATAGGCATGTGAGTGCGTGCCATGGAGCGTTTAAATGCGCCTTGTAAATCTCAATACTCCTGAAGTTATCCCAACTTCTCTATTACTGCCGTGATGTGGAAGATTTCATGTTGTTGAGGATTTGCGTTGTGTGTTGTGATGTGTTTATTATTTTTATGTGAGAAAAAGACACATTCCTTACATTGGACGAATCAATTTTCAAGATTTTTCCTATTCTATTCTATACTATTCTATTCCACTGACGATGGTGGAATCAGGGAAGGAAGGTGAATGTTCATGAACATAACATAAATATTTTCATAAGTAGGTCTAGCTAAATGTTGTTCAAGTAGCCTATTCTTGTGAAGCAGAGTGTATGCCGTTCTCTTAATACATCCGTGGTGTATGCACGTGATGTCAAAATAAAAAATAAACATCTTACAATCAGTATGAAAAACATTTTACAACCCATAAAGGGTTAAAAGGATTTTATAGGACTATGGTTACATTTTGTATTTCATTGTGCATTCAATTTGACTTGTAGCATTAGTGCCACCCAATGGTTCCAGTGTTATGTGGACCCAATGTGTATATATCTTTTAATACAGTCGGACCCCACATTTCCGAAAATAATTTAGATCTCCGAAAACAGATGTCCTTTTCAATTTGTTTTAGGTAGCTGACACTTTTAATATGCCTGTGCATTTAAGTCTACATGTGTCAAAAAGAATACGATTATCATGACAGATTTTGGAGTTCGGTTGTTGCAAATAAAAATAAAATAATTTCAAAGATTACTATTGTACATTTTATACATTGATTGTGTAAAATGGAAGTAAAGACAATGCACTTGTATCTTAACTTTTGTTATTCCGACTGTATTTATACATTATTACAGAACACAATTATTCCTCTCTTTGAAAAATTGCATATAACACTGTAATACTGTCATGTGTAGGATGTAACTACACCATAAAAACATTATGTTAGTGGGTATTAATGGATCATCATCATGTGAGGTCTTACAAAAAGAGTCTAGGAGTAAACAGGAAGAGTTATTTTTAACAAAGAAATTAGAAAGGCCTATAAAATGGTAATTATTTTCATATATATGAATATATATATATATATATATTTTTTTTTTTTTTTTTCCCATTTTGTTCCTTCATATATATATATATATATATATATATATATCATCCTTTCTAATATCTGGTATAGATGTGTTTCTATTGACTATTATATACTTTTAAAGTAATCATGTGCAAAAGATCATCAATAATTTAATTTGCTTGTTAATATTGCTTTAAATAAACATGAAAATGTCTCGTATACTCTATGTATAAAGACAGCACTAAATGATAAAAAAAAACGCCATGGCCTTCTTCAAACATTGATCCGCATCGGGTACATTTGATCAATCACTGCACTTGAGCAATACAAGTCAAAGCAGAAAGAGGTCAGACATGCATCTGTTAGTGTGGAAATGAAGACAGTTGGCTGGTGAAGGCTGCAGTAGCTATTCAACTCAGTTGTGTTATCAGAATGTGCAGTCCAACAGGTGTAGGGGTCAGCCAGCATGCTCTGATAATATATGGCCAACATAAGCTCCACCTGCACAGCTAATAAAAATAAATTATTATTGCTCTCATGGGTTTTGCTTTGTGGGCAACACCTTTGTATATTATACAACCATACTTACAGGAGAAGTTTGTTACTGTCTGATCTGATACTCCTCTTTAAAACCTCATGGTCTTATTTAGAACCTTTAAAAGACAGAAAGGCTGGCTTGGTTGAATTACAGAACTAACAGATTACGAGTTTATTAAAAAGAGGATACTTGCAGTAAACCCCTGACCCTGAAGGCTTGATTGGAACTTGATCTATGGGAATGCATAGTCATTCATTTCTTTGCACAGATAGTTATACCCTTCTGTATGTCTCACAAAATGTTATTATGTTTCTTTTGGTGGCTAAAAATGTTCATGTTCATTTGGCAAAAGAGAGCGCTAATCCTCCCAGTGGACTTCGTTGAAATCTCTTGGCGAGTACATTACTGCAGCTGTGTTCAGCTCAAAACACAGCTAAAAGCCAAAGTTCAAAAAGGGAGTAGGGACTACATACTATCATTACAAGTGACTTGATTTGACATTATGTTCCTTCAAAATCAGGAACAGGAATTGAACACGGTCAGAAGAGTACTTCTGTTTTATTGATATTTTATTATTATCTGTTTTATCATTTCTATTGTTAAAGACGGCATGTCAGACATGCACATGGACTTGGCTCAAGGTTTGCCCTCTGTTTGGAACAACTTAAAGACGTGTGCCATTCTTTCTCAGAAAGTCAGCTTGATGCCAAACATATTTTAATGCTGATAAGCGGTGATAACAAAATACCCAATTTGATCGGAATGCAGCCCGAGATAAAAAAAAAAAAAAAAACTAAAACATTTCAACACACCAGAAACACAAATAAGAATCCAAACTGTCAGGAAAGAATCTGGTTTCTTTGTTCTTGTAGAGTTTCAGGGTATGACCACAGATCTATGACATAACATACCACTGATGGCATTAATATTTTCTTTGGAAAAGGACTGATTGCAGTTTTAGATTATCTGTTACTAACTTGCATACTTTTAGAGGAAATAAAACCTATTCCAAGTATATAAACATTGCTGTTCATTTGTAGGTGAGTAAAGTGTAGTCCAACTCATTACAGGAAAATGTCATGTGTCTTTGAAGACAATTTCAGTCTGTGATCTGTTTTTCAGTGATGCATTAACTCAGTGTATAATAACCACACAGGCTGAAATATCTCAGCATCTATTGATTGCCATGACATTTTGTGCAGACATTCAAGGTCCCTTGCAGATGAATCCTAATGACTTTTGTACTAGTGCCACCATGAAGTTCACTTTTGTGGTTATGAGGGAAATGTCTCAACAACTATTGGAACAGTGAAATTTGGAACAGACAATCATCTTCCTTTCAGGATATACGTATACTGTAATAACTTTTCAGCTAGTGATATCATCTGGTCAACATTTTCATTTGTCCAATTCATTGGTTTGTGACCCAATACCTGCAAAACTAATAACATTTCCATCAGCCTTAGGTGCACTTTGTGTTTAGTGCTTATAATAATATGTTAGAACCAGCTAAAGATGGTGAACATGGTAAGCATTATACCTGCTAAAAAACAAAAAGTTAGCCTTGTGTTTGTGAGCATGTTAGCTTAGCATTTAGCTCAAAGCACTGCTTCAAAGCTGCTAGCATGGCTGTAGACTATAGTCTTGTTTTTAATGTACCTGGTGGATATAAAATTGCAGAAATTAAAATAATTAAATCTATTCTTACTGTTATTCACTCAGCTACTATTGTTAGTCAACTATTAGTTATGTGACCACTTCTAGTAATAAAAAGCCATTGAACACATTCAATTATTTGTCTTTTGTAGGCCTACAATTTATTCATGCCAGACTTATGAAAAGTAAATACACACAGAACACTGATAGGTTTCATTTACACCTCAAAAATGCATTACCGCTGTGCAGAACTGATCAGTGTGAGCAATGGTCTGCAGCCTGTTGTCGACGCTAAGTTTTATGTACAGTAAAGCATAAAGAAAATGTGTTTATACTCTCACAACAGAGAGTTAACATCCTCCCATAGGGAATACACAGCATTTATTCTGATATGTGTCATATATACTTGTAATGCCCATTATAATTCATTGTTGTATGTATTTTCTTCATCTACTTCTATTTAAACCATTAGTAATTGTGTAGGTCTTGCTCAAATATTACATAATGGGAATAATCAAATTGTGGTATGAGGTAGCAAAAAGGGAGAGTTATTATTTTGTGGGTGTCATGTCAGCACCTTGTACACCCATGAACCTCTGAAGTCCATGGTAAACAATACCACAACTAAAACAGATTTTTACAGTTTAATTCAACCTGTTGTGTTGTTGTTTTTGTTGTTCTGGCTGCCTCTCTCTTTGACAGTAGAGCCAAACCACTGATATCAAGTAGAGCCCAAAACAGGCAAAAAAATCATAACGGTAGGCCACAACTAAAAATACCACTAACAAGGTGGCATATAACAATGTGCTTGAGATATTGCTGCAGGAAAAAGTCTCTTTCCACCATGAAACATTTCTGTTGATGCTTTCCTGTCCACCTGACGCTGGCAGAGCTGCAGCTGTGTGTTGGATGTCTGCACTCTCTGTGTCCTCGTGATGGTCCTTCAGATGGCTCAGGTGCTGGTCTTCATCCAGAGATTCACTGATGGGTGGCATGGGTGTGGACACCAGTTTGCTTCTGCTTACAGAGGGCCTTTTGCCCACACTAAAACCTGTATCTTTGTTCCTGTCTTTCTGGCCCTGTGCCCCAGTGTGAACGGCCCTCAGACAGTGCATGTACAACTCCACCTCGTCGTCTGAGTCGGACTCTGCTGAAGCGCTGTCGTGGCTCGTTGGGTCGCTTTTAGGTTCATCTGTAAAAATGCGCGAACCGCCCTCCGCAGCGACAAGTTCGTTTTCATCTGTCGCAGCTTTTGATAGGTCATGTGTAACGTGCTCGTTGCTTTGGATATCTTCCTCCTTGTAAAGATGCATTTCAGTTGGGATGTGTCCATCATTTTCTCTGTCTACTACTCTCTTGTCCTGCACATTGTTCACCAGAGCAGATAAACCATCCTCAACCTTGTTTTGTGTATTGTCTAACCTCTCTTCAAAACACCCCACTTCATTTCCCCCGTCGATTATCATGGTCTCTGACTCTGCATCTGCAATCTCTGACCCTCCTGTTTCAGCAACTAGAATTTCCTCCTTGTAATCTGGATTCTCTTCTTCTACATTTAGCTCCCTTGGTTTTACCTTAACCTCCCACTCCACACTTGCTTCATCGTCATTTATCAAGTCTATTTCCATTTCTTCCTCCTCCTCTATCTTCTCTTCATCTTGGACATTTGTCTTTTCAATACTGACCTCTTGTATCTCTGTAAAGTGTTTTTCTTTCTCTAACTCTGACTCCTCTTGTTCCTCTCTTTTCTCCACTTCAATCTCCTCAGCCTGTTCTTCCTCTCCAGCTGTCTTTGTGGCTTGAACGTAGTCTAAATCGTTCACGTCTTCCCTGTCTTTTCCAGCCACAATCTCCCCAAAGTCCTCCTCTCCAATCGTGTGCTCTCCCTCTAAAACATCTGCATCCTCAGCCTTGTTCTCTGTTTTTAAACTTACTGCCTCACTTTCCTCTTCTTCTGTTAATATGTTTTTCTCCTCTTCTTCAACCATCATTTCCCAGTTTACCTCAGTAGTGTCTGCAAAACACAAATTCTCCTGTTTTGCGACAGCAGCTTCCATTTCAAGATGCTCTGTTTTTTGTGTGTCTTCATCTTTGAGCTCCGAGAACGTGTCACCGTGTATGTGATTACTCATCGTTGCTTTTGTTGTTGACTCAGCTACCTCACCAATGACCTTCATTTCAGCAGAGTGTTTTGTTTCATCTTTATGCAAGTTGTTCACCAGTTTCTTTCCTTCTTCCACATTATTAGTTTCAAAAGATATCTGAGTTGCTGTGACGTTCTTTTCCTCCACAATCTCAAAACTAGAAACGTAGCTATTGTCAGTTCCTTTTGCAGCTGAATTATTGATGTGGTCAGGATTCAAATCACGGAAAGCTTTATCCTCCTCTGTAATGCCACTGGTTGATGATATGGTTGCTGTTTTGCCGACGTCATCATTGTTGTTTGATTCACGTACGCACTTACAGTCGGTTGCTTCACTGCGGCTGGTCTGTTGGTCGGTCTCGTCATCACTAACACGCTCTGATACACTCTGAGAAGGTTGAAGTGACATAAATGAGGTTTCTAGACTGGTCATGACCTCTTGTGTTTCACTTTGTGCAAGGGTTTCATCTAGATTAGTTTTAGTTTGTGTACATGTATGCTCTGGCAGGTCATGAGTGAGATTGTCTTCCTGCGCTTCTCCCTGGAGATGTACATTCTCAGTGGGTATATGTGGATTCAACAAATGTGTATTTAAAATGTTTACAGCATGTGCATGTATGACTGTGTCTCCTGAAATAGTTTTTGGAACCTCCAATGTAGTGCGTCTCTGGTCTGAATGTATAATATCATCTGGATCCTGCAGTGTTTCTGCATGGTGCAGGATGTTGTTTGCTGTCACACTCAAGCTTGTTTCTTCTTCTTCAATGGCAGTGCTATTTGTGGTGGCATCCAAGCATTCTTTGTTTGATTCCTGGGTCTCAGTCACATTTCCCTGAACTTCGTCATCATTAGCGTCTGTACGAACAGTGCAGTTAGTAAGTGCGCTTTCAGTGTGAGTGTAACTTTGAGTTGTAATTCCAGCATTCAGTGTAGCTTGTACTGGATTTGCCCAACCGCTTTCACTTCCCAACCTGCCAAACACCTGATGATACAGTGGAGCCACCACGGTTCCAAATGTGAAGCTGCTGGTCTGGCTAACGAGGCTTTCACTGTTCACTACTGAAATAACTCTGTCAGCTGGTTCAGCTGTAATGTCGCATTCCTCAGCGTTTGAGACGGACTTGTTGATATTTTGGCATTCGGCGGGAGCAAGTTCATCATTTGATGGGTTGTCTAAAATATCTCTGGCACTCTCACCTCCTGGTAATGTGGCTGAGTCAGCCAAATTGATGCTCGCAGATTCCTCTGTCTCGTTGTTAGACGTGCAGTTGTGTGCTGGTGACGTATCATGTTGAACATCAAGGAGAGGTTCGCTGCATGTTTCCAGTGATTCAGAAACAAAGTGAGAACCGTCTGATTTACTGCTCCCCTCAGGAAATGATCGCACATCTGAGTGCTTCTCCTCCGGGGTTTCTTCTTGAGCTGCCTGTTTTGCTTCTGGAGGTGATTCATCTCTTTCAGTGTCATCCGCTCCACCCTTTGTCTGAGAAAAGTAGTCCCTCACCCGAGCCATCCGTGCAGCCTTTCTGCAACGTCTTCGGCTGCAGTTCGGTCTGTTCTCGGTCTGTCCATCAACAACAGGGAAAGATTAATTTTAGTTTGCTCACACAGTAGTTATGCTGTTTCACAAAAAGGGAGTGGGGTGACATTTAAACACACACACACACACACACACACACACACACACACACACACACACACACACACACACACACACACACACACACACACACACACACACTTCAGATTAAAGTATATCCTTCACTGCATTTTTGTTTAATTAAATATACAAAGACAAACAATTAAAATAGTCTTAAAATAGCAAGCATGACAAATTATGAGACACTGAGGAATTGCAAACAGCATGTACTGAGTGTCCTTTAGGTGCACAGTACATGCTGTCACGCTGCTACTCAAGTTCTGGTTCATGTGATATTCTCTCAGAAAGTGCACCAGGGGTCATGTTAGGTTTTCTGTTCCTTCTGATACCTCATAGACACACTATAGTGTATTTAAGTCCACCTTTCATAGCCAATAATGCTTGTCAAATCAAGTTTGAAAAAGAGAGATTATTTAAACAACCAAAAATAATCTAAGTCTTGCGTCTGATGAGAAGGATTTAGGATTTCACACCAGTTAGAGAAAGTCTCAATATTTGACTAGGAAGTCTATAGGCAAGCCATAAAATGTATAAATAAACTGGACTGGCATGATTTGTTTTTTTAACTAACCACTAATTTCTTTCGATCTTCCTCTGATGTTCCTGACTGGCCATCAGAGATTTGCTTGGCTTTCATAGTGTCCACTTCCTCTCCATGTTGTGACACATCTGGAGAAAAAAAACTGTATAAATAATTAAATGTATCTTGAGGTGTTTTTTTTTAAATTCACAATTACTTTCTTCATTTCCCAATCAGCAAAGTAAATATTCACCTGGTGAAATGTTTTTCTGAGCTGAATCTTCCATTGCAGACATGTTTTCCACAGTGGAGAAGTTCTGACTGTGAATCAATAAAATTGTGATCAGTCAGACTTCTATGTGACTATCACCAATCAACAAACCACATTAGGCGACAAAGTGGAGATAAATTAATCCTTTTGATTAAAAGATTATTTCAAATAATTTTGCTGATGGTGTTTGATCATAATATTCATTCAGCAATAATATAGAGGGTTTCCACCAGTTACGTTAAATAATTAGCTTCAAGCTTAAGGAAAATACTGACCTCACATAGTATACGTATACATAAACCTGATTGGCTAGTTTATCCTTTGCTCAACAGGTTCAACAGAAGCCAATATTTTTTAAATTGCATGGAAGAATTTGGCCAGCCTGCTCTCCAACCTTTGGCACAATTGGCTTTTCTCCTGACCATTGTGTCTAAAAACATCACCAGTGTTGACCTTTAAAAATCCCTATCAATGATCCTCACCTGAAAGTCTTAAGGCAGCCTTTTTTGTTCACATTTTCCTTCTGTGGCTTCTCTTTCCTCTCTTTCACTCTCTGGTGACAGAACAGCACGTAGTTCCTGTTGTTATTGTTGGCCCAGAATGTCCCCACCGCAGTCTCATATCGCAAACAAAAGTCAACTCTGGCTCCCTGCTCCCCGAATGGAGGCACGAGGGTGAGCTTAAATGAGAAACTGTCCATCAGACTGTCACTGGAACCAGGCATGTACTCTGCCAGGAGGTCAAAGTGGCTTGACCATGAGTCCAAAGTGGTTCGAATATATACCGCCTTACTGAAAGAGATGTTGAGGACACGGATCACTCCTTTAAGTATTGTGGTCCCTGGAAGTAACTCGATAGCCTCTAACTCCAATTTCTGCTCCCGGACTTTGACAAACAACTCCTTATTAGACAACGGAAGGGAGAAAGTGAGAGGAGATAGGAAGTAGTCCTCTGCATCTCTACCTTCACCCTCAGAAGAGTCACATAGTGGCAGCTTGGGTACATCCCAAGTGTCAAACTCCTTTACATGCACCAAACTGAGGCCTTTGGCATCTGCAAAGGACACTCTCCTGGAGCCAGACAGGGGCGGCTCAGGCTCTGAGTCCTCGTCACTGACAGAGCTCTTTCTACGTGGGAGAGGAGAAGATTTGGGCCTGATGCCGTTCACCACCTCATACTCATCATCGTCCACGTCCGAGGAGCTGAGGCCTGGCACTTCTAAGAGGTTACAGGCCCCAGAAGGTCTTGCTTGTCCCACAAACTCCATGGGGCTCCCTGTAGGAGAGTCAGCAGGAAGTGAACTGCAGTGCTTCTGCTTCTGGCAACTGACATCGAACATGCTCTGACTTAACAGATGGAATCGAGTTACAGATGACATTGTTGCAAGGGCCAACACTATAAATAGGCCAGAAGGGACTTAAACTATGTACAGTAGTCTAACCTCAGGAGGAGAGAATATAATCCTGTTGCCTCTCTGCGTGTGAACATTTGCGTGATATAACCAATCATATAGATTGATAATTATCTACTTTTCTCGCTAGAAAACTTCTCCAACAAAAGTACAGTGTTGTGGACACTGTCCTTATGTAACCCTAGTAATTTCACCCGGGAGAGTTGTAATGCTGTTTGTATAACAAGCATGAGATTTACCTTGGCAGCTATTTGTGTTTTGTTGCTTTTGGCCCACAACGGCTCACATGAGGTCTAAAACAGAACAAGTGGCCTCTGCATACTGTTTAGGCTTCCAAAATAGGTTCCACTGACCAATCGCTGACTCTCTGATGGTGCAATAACTGTGAAAGTATGTAAGAAACAACCATTCCACATAAGCTCATTCTTTTTTCTGCTTATTAAGATGTATCTTGTGTTTGTACTACATTTCCTGTGTTTATCTCACAGCTGTGACAAAGTGGCATGTCCAGCTCCAGCCACAACCAAAGCGCTTAGTCCGTAATCTTACTTAGCAAATATAAAATACATATTTTAACAGTGAGTAAGAGTCACAATGCTCTTACTCACTGTTAAAATATGTATCTTACCTGAATAATGGTGACCTCCCCGAATTTGATATAAACAGTATAAAAGCATGTCTGGAAGATAATAGTTTTGTCCAACAGGGAAGAACTAAACTGGATGTGGGATCTGATACGGACAGGAAGCTCTAAAGTTTACTGCAGTGCTAGGACTTGTAAGTAAAATAAACAATGAATACAGAGAAAGGAAGAACAAGACAACATCTCACAGATACTTCATACAACAAAGAAGAAAAAGCGGTATGTGGCTTCATAAATGCGTCTGAGACAGAAGAGAGCAGCAGAGAAATGATTGCACAGGGAATGGCTGCAACAATGGCAGATGCTGTCAGTTCCTATGAGAGCATCCTCACCAACCCAGCTCATCCACCAGACAACACGAGCAGCTCCGCAGACAATCCCTCCTCAGAGGACACACAGCTCTTCTCAAAGCCCTCGCTCTCCTACATTGCCCTGATTGCCAAAGTCCTCTTGTCATCCCCCTCCCAAAAACTCAACCTGGCGTCCATGTACAGAGCAATGGAGGAGCGGTTTCCCTACCTCAGGAGCCGGGGCCGGAGCTGGAGGAACAGTGTCCGACACAACTTGTCCGTGAACGACTGCTTTGTGAAGGTGAGCCGCTGCGAGGACGGTCGGGGCCACTACTGGGGTGTCCACAAGGCTCACCTGAGAGACTTCCAGCAGGGAAACTTCAGGCAGTACAGGAAGGTTAGGGGGAGGAGGAAGAGGGAGAGACATGACCAAACGGCTTGGACGGAGACCAGTTGCTTCCTGGGAAGGTTCTATGAGAGCAGATCTTTGGGTTGTGTGGAGCCACAATGCCCTCTGCAGGAACAAAGGAAATATCAGATGAGTTCTTTGGACTGGAACCAACCTCGCTATCAGCCTTGGAGCCTCAATGCATGCTGGGTACAATCTCCCAGCTGGATGAGACATTACTATTTCCCAGAGAGGCTACCTGACTCATATGACAGGGCTGCAGCTGGGAGAGGGCACGGCAGTCAACCCATGACTTCCAGACTGCGCTGTTGGGGCATGAAAGAGGCATATGGAGGCAGGTCCATGACACCACCAGTGCAAGAGCTCAGGTTCCCTGGCTGCTGGTGTATGTCTCCACTCATCAAAGAGTTAATAAAACCTTTACCTTACAATGTCAACTTTTAATTTCATCCCTGAACTGTCTTAAAGTATTATAATGAAAAGTAAAACAAGATGAAGACTAAATGGAAATGTTTTTTTTCTTCTCCTGTTTCTGAATATACAGAAGAAATGTACATTAGTTATTTTCCCAATAAAAACTGGAGGGCAGATAAATACTAATCCAGTAGGTGGCAGAAAGTTACCTTGGTAACAATATCTATAATTCAATCATTAATTGCTCTGTCATGCTTTAAGACACGTTTTGTAGATAGAACATCTATTTTATCTATATATATTTGGCCTCTCTTCTCAAATGTCACTTATATAAATGCATCATATCTAAAGTTACAGCACTTTTACACACATTTACATGGTGTCAATAGTTTCATCCTTAACATGCGTTACATTATTGTTGTGTAGATTCAAAGCTATGCCATGCTATTTCTTCATTCTTATGCCACGATAAAAGAGAAAACCTTAACATTGTGTGTATGCAAATAATGGATTATTTGTTCTTTACCTCGATATTTCTCTCGTCTCATCAAAGTATAATTACTCCTGATGCTATATGGCAGCCTGACCTTTACTACTCATCATCTTCCTTCATCATGTAGTTGCAGTCTGTAAAACATTTTGCAATAAAGAGCTGACATTACAAGAAGCCACTGTAGGAGTGTAGTATGCTTAACAGAAGAAAAGAAAGAAAAGAGCAACAAAAGAGCAAAAACCAACATGTTTAAAATCATGAAGAGGTGTAGAACTGTCCTGTACAAAGTTGATTACGTCAGAGTCATTTCAGGTATTGTTTGTCAGTGTAGCTATGTTGAAGTTTTACACTCTAGGGTACACAGCATTTATCAACAGCCAAAATTAAAACACTTTCATTTGTTTTAAACAGATGTACTGATATGCTATTCAAATAAAAGTGCTGACACCACTGTAAATAGCACTTTGATAACAGTTTGACAGTTGTGTAGCCGCAGCGTTCTTTTTGTTGTTGATACTGCATATCTAAATAAAGTCACAGACAACTACAATTGTCTTTTCTCAGAGCAAACCATTTGTTTTAATCATGAAAGACAATAAATGATGCTTGTTTTGAGGCATTTTTTATTGGATTTTGTATGTCTATGAATATCAACAAAGAAAAGCAAATGCCTACAAAAATGGATTCTTTCTGCGAAATAATTAATCAGAAAGAACAACATCATGTTTTGTCTATATAATATGTCAAAATATACATTATATTTTGTATGATTGCAATGTAGATGTGATGTTTATTAATCCAAAATATAGAGGACCTTTTCAAGTCAAGTAGATGTTTATTTGTCCCCAGAGGGGCAATTTTATTTATATAAATGTTAAAAAAGAAATCAGCACTACAAATGTGGAGACACTCAGGTAAGCCCTGTTACTTTTAAGCCCAAAATAATAATATAAAAAAAAGCTCTGGCTGATTTTCCTGTTTTTCACATCATGGTAATCAACTGCTATTCTCACTGTCTAAGGCTGACACTGTGGCTCCTCCCACTCAGGTAGACACACAAGTCCATCAGTTTTCTCCCATCCTCACTCCAAACTGCATGACTTGGAGACATCAACTCTACCTTGCTGCTCTGAATTCGACTATTCACCTCAACGGTATGTAGCTTTAATACAGTTCTGACAGAAATAGAGACGTCAGAGAGCTTTGATCAGATTTTACTTCTTGTATGTTTCTAAGAATAAATAGCTTACTTAAAGTTAAATTCCTATTTGTGCTCAATTGGTTAATATTGATATTGTATTTTATAGCTCTCTTGTGTTTATATGTAGGGTCTTTTTTTACCTCTTAGTTTCTTCTCCATCACTGCCAAGATAAGTTAAGAGTTGGACTTGAAAATCTCCATGTAAGCTTTACTGGATCATCATGACCTGCCAATAAGAAGACACAGACATATTTACTGACTATATATTGTGTCAAATAACACTGATTTGAGAAAGGTGATACTGTATGATAATGTCCATGTCCAACACATCAAAACATATTTAAATGCATATAGACACTTTCAAGTAAGAACCTCCTGTAAACATACAGTACGTGTATGGCAATGTTATTAGCGCATGAGGTCTAGATGATTTTAATGTCCAGAATTTGGTATTTTTAAACGTTTTTTTGATACTTTTATGCTGTTTCCACTCACATGCAACTAAATTCTTACATGGAAATCACAGATTTATTAACTCTATCTAGTCTGTAGTTTTGTAAATTGCCATCTATATAATTTCATGGATTTGAATCCTTGCATTGTTCATTTCAATTGTGCAAAGGATCGTTTTTTACTGCATTTTTGTTTTATTTCTCTTTGTTTATCCTATTAGCCAGCACCTCAAAAAGCATGCCAATCATCTTTGGTATTTTCTTTTCTTGTCATGTCTTTACTACAAAGCCAAACAAAGGTGTAATTTAGCAATGCTGCTGATCTGTATCTCAGTGTGTGAGTCTTATATCTTATTTTGTGTTGACTGTTTTCTTTTAGGAGCTGAGCTGGTATGCCTGAGTCTCCTCTCAGTCCCACGGCAGCCCGTCAAACCCCAGCCAGCAGCCTCCTCAGTCACACAGACATCGGTGCAAGAGAGAGAGTAGCTAATGGGGACTCCTGCAGTGGAGTGAGTGGTGAAAACTTGCAGAGTCTCCACCATAAACAGGTATATTCATCCTACTCCTCAACCTCCCCCTCATCCTCCTCTGCTGCCTTCGTCTCTGCTTCCTCTTCATAAGCGGGAAATAGAACAGTCTTAGGCAAACAGATGTCAAGAGAAATACCTGCATGCCAGCTCCATATTGGACGTCCTCTGACAGGACACCAAACCCGGAGCCTGCAGCTCTGTTGACAGTGGTAGGGATTTCATATGAGATCTGATCCGGGTTGGGAGTTGACACGCAGAACTCTGTTTGTCCTTCATTATTAGTTTGTGAGTCAGAGCCAAGGAGGAATAATTGTCCACAGACCTAGGCCAAACAGATGCAAGTGAAAGGCAAATAAGCATGACCCAACATCATTTTATGGTTGTCTGTTGTGATTCCATCTCTGGGAAGCTTAATCTAGGGGATCTATGAAACAACAAAATAATGAACGCCTGGTCAACGCAATTTCCTTCAGTCTGTTGTCCCGTCTTGTCAGTTTGGTTTGCTCTTATCACTTAATTCACTTAAGTGCGCAAGGTGCTATACTTGTGACCCTAACAATAAAACAAAAAACGTTGCCAGTATACAGTGGAAAAGGGTCTGCTAGCTTTGTCTGCAACCACATGAGCAAAATATTTTTTTGTAATTTTTGTTGAAACATGACTATAGTATAGGCCTAAGTGACTTTGTCATTATGCCACCAATGCAACGTTGCCTGTCTGCCAGAGTGTGATTTCAGATTTCAAAACATAATAATGGCTTGTGATATGAAAGTTTTTCAACCCAACAATTTTACAAATGAAGACTATTTACTGTGAAGACTGGTTTTCTCTTCTAACAAAAAAAGGGACATCCATCAGTAATGTATTTCTTCCAAACACCTCGAATGGTTACCCAGTGATTTGTAAAGCATGATAATGAAACTAGCTGTATGTCAGTGGCTTCTTTAAAACTACATACACTAGAAGATTCAGGAAATATCCAAGAAGTGCAAGACTATATGGCTGCAACTTGCAATAGTTTTCATTATTAATGAATCTGTTCAGAGTTTATTACAATCAATCAATAAACTATAAACAATCAAATTTATCTCTTTAAGTTGCTTGTTTTGTCTCAGAAAAGTTGTTGGAGAATTTAAGAATTAGGCCTATGTGGTGCATTGTTAATTTTAGCAAAGGCACTTTTTTTATTCCCCTCACATTTAGATAACTTTTTGGTGTGTAATTAAATATTGCAAATAGTCGAACAAATGCTGCACATTTTCTGTTTATTCCACCAATACTTTCTCTGTCCTAATCTTTTGTCTCCGGTTCCTTTAGTCTAAAAATCTATTTAATTTGAATACAAACAGAAAAGCAGCAAATCTCCACATTTAGAGGCTATACATGCTGTAACTGCAAAGTCTTTAAATTTGTCACATTTTTGTTGATTGACTTACCAATTAATCGACCTACTGTTAAATAAGACCAAATCCTACATGCCTACAAGCAATGCAGACTGTTATACCTGCTGTGCCAAAGTTAAACTAATTTCCACTGTTCTAAACTTTTTATAGAACAGTGGACATTTTTTTCTTATCAGTCTAGTCGAAACAAAGGAAGTATTATCTCAAAGGACTGGGAAAAAATTGAAACACTTGAGGTCCCTGATGTATTCTTCTTTCATTACATCCTGCAAGCCGCTAAGATATTACTCCAATATAGACTTATAAGACTTCACAGACACCGATGAAGAACATCAGGTCACTGCCCTTATACAGTTGACAATTGACATTTTGCATGAAGAAAATAAGAGACATTGTTCAAACAATACATTATATTTCCCCCAACAATCAATTGACAACATTATTATTATTATTATTATTATTATCTTTAGCATTGTTTGTAATACAACATGTTGGATTTGTAAGTGTTGTTTCTTAATGCTTTCATGTTGATGTTACCTCTGTATGAATACAAAAGGAGACAATCACTCTGTTATTTGTCACTCAATCAGTAACAGTGCAGATCAGTTATTATTCTGTGCGTGTTTGCCTTGATTAATACCCATACACTTCTATTAGGAGTCACAACAAGCATGTAATTGTGTTGCTAATTAACTGGTCAGCCAATCTCCCATCTCATTTAGGGTCAATGACACAATCCAGCATGATGATGTTCACAAAAGGTTGACAGCACTGTTTTGTAATTGGATTGGAAAGACTCCTATTCAACGGTTATTATTACTGTTTAACACCTGACACTTGCCTTCTCACTCACTCGTCCTCTTGCCTTCACTCTGTAGACTGTGGTCCTTTAACGTATTATCCTTCCTCTTCTTCGTGAAGGTGTTTGTGGCTATGATGGCTCCTCAGCAGATGCAGCAGCTCCTTTCCTCCAACCAGCTGCAGGCTCTCATTCACCAGAAGCAACAAGCCCTTCTGCTCCAGCAGGTAATTAATGCAATATTAACACTACTAATAATACACTGTATTCTGGTTTACTGGACTATAGCCCACCTTTGCAGAATAAAGTTTGAGTTTTTCTTATAGCCTATTTATAGGACTGAAACTACTGTAACTAAATGAGTGAAGGCAATATGTTAACTTTAGCCATAAGCGAGTAGATAGAGATAAAGATAGATATGTTACTGTAACATTAGCTAGTTAGCCTAGCTAGCATTAGCTGTTAACCTTCCAAGGTAGCCACATCAAGTTAAGCACATTTGTTAGCTAGTCTGTCAACTGTCTCGTTGGGTCTGTCAGCTAGTCAAACTTATGAGGCATAAATAAACTAAACGAATAAATAGCTTGTATGTCTTTTGGTTAACATTAACTTAAGCTACTTACCTGACCTTCCAAGTTCAATTTATTGACATTGCTTTTCCATGACAGACATTTTTACTTGTCATAGCAGGAAGAAAACACAGGTATAATTAATAATAATGCACTACATTAAGCTTGACTAGTTTCAGGGCCCTGTCAGTAATTAAAAAAACAACAACACTAAAATCACTTAAATTCCAGCTTAAGTTCCTTTTGTCATTTATTCATTTAACCCAATTTGTTTGAGGTCCTTTGACTTCACCCCACTGAGGTGGTGTATCCCAATCATTCTGGCCAATGTTCTTGTCACTGTCACATCTTCAAACTAAATTGTAGCCTACCTCCTATCTCAAATTGGCTCATCATTGGTAGTAACAAAAGGAAAAACGTGCATGTAGGACCTCTCTAAAGAAAGACTCAAGGGATCCAGAAATATTTTTAATGTCGGTAATTTGTATTTGTACTGTCTCACTTACTTCATTGTACGTTTTTTTAAGAGTGAGGTGAAAGTCTATAGTAATAATAATGTTATAATAATGGCCCATCTCTATTTTCCTAGCAACATCTGAAAGAGTTTTACAAGAAGCAACAACAGATTCACCTGCAGCTGCTTCAACAAAAGCCCAGCAAAAAAGTCAAAGAGGTAAGTAGTTATTCATGGTCTGTTTTTCTTTAATTCTATTTATTTAGGTTTTCAGTGTGTTTAACTCCTTTAGCTCTAAAGTTTAGGATCAATAAAATATAATACATTAAATTACAATGTCTGGTGTAAGTGGCCTGCAAGTGACACAGATAATACAAACATAATTTAATAGGACAGATAGAGGAAGGTAGGAGATCCAACAGAAATGTTCAAAATAGAGAGAACATGTTTGTGTGCTTTGTCACTTGCTTTTGGGCTTTGAGAACAATGTTTTCTAGCTGAAGTTAAGTCATTTTTGAACGATGCCTTTACAGTTGCGGTATATGCCACTGATTTTTATCTCAAGATCAATACATGGACAACTGCCAGGTGAAAAGAAAGTGTGAGCACTGAGCAGAATTTCACATGACTACTATCTCACTTTTCTGTGAAATGTTCTCTCTCGGTCCGCCAGCTCCCTGCACAGCAGCTTGTGTTCCAGCAGCTCCTCCAGCAGCAGCAGCAGCTCCTCCGGGTGCAGAGACCCATCCTGTCTTCCCCGGCCCTCTCTCCAGGTCACTATGTTTCATCTCCCTCAGCAGCAGTGTCTGTTGAAAGAAACGGTGATGTCAGCTGTGTCATTACCAGTGTACTGTGTGTTTGGATGGTCTCTACAGTATCTGTGTTTTTAGTGTTGTAATACAGAGAATGTTTGCAAATGTGAGGTTACAATTTACAGTAAGGTTACTATTTTATGTTATCATACCACTAGGATACGGACAAGCAAATATGAACATTAATCTGATTCTGAGACTTCCACACAACATTTGTTTCTCGTTGGTTTTACGCTCAGTTACATAACTGCACTAAACTCAAAAGAGACGATGATTAAAGTGAACCTAATAGTAGAAAACTCATCCTTATTGATCTTGTTATTGTTTTTCTTTGTTCTTTCTTTGTAAAGTGCCTTCGAGTACCCTTTTAAACGCGATATAAAATGAATGTATTATTATTATTATTATTACTCATATTCTAGCTGTGATCATTATTCCTAGATTACATGAGGTCATTAGAAAGAGTTGCTCTTCTCGTTTCTGCCCTCAAACTTTGAGGTGGGAATGAGTAGAAACTGTGTGAATGTGGAGCACAGACGAAAAAAGTGCAGGTGTGAAGAGCAAAAAACATTCTCATTATAAAGTAAATATCATAAATTTGGAGAAAAAAAAAGAAGATATAGCACTCAGATGGCTCTAATGCATAATATATAGATAATAAACCATCCATTATTTTTGCAGTTTCCTAAATCAACATGGAAAACCAAACACTCAGAACACACAGATTTGGAAATCTACAATATGTTTTTTTTTCTTTTGTGTTTTAGCTGGTTTTAGCCCTGCAAAGATGCAGCAGATATGGAAAGAGCTCACAAACGGAATAACTGAAGATAAAACCACATCGAAAGGCAATCAGGACTCTTCTGCTAACAACATAATGTCAACAAAAGTCACAGGGAGGCAGACCGGTGACCAGCAGTCGTCTTCTCCTCGCAGGGCACAATGGTACGATCTGTCTGTTTGGTGCTGTAAAGTGATTGTGAGAACTGAGATGATACTGCCTCTTTCTAAACATCAAAGACTTGTTATCTGTAGACATTTTCTTTCTCTCAAGTTGGCGGGTGAGCAGCGGTTTTGCTTTGGCAGCGAGACTTCACTTTTAATTCCCCTCGGGACGATATACTTTGTCTTGTTTGTTTGCTTTGTGTTCCACCACCAGAAGTGGTTCAGCAAAGGAAAAAGTTTACGCGACAACACGTCCCAAATCAAAAGTAAATTGTTTTCCATTTGTTTTTAGTGCTCCCCTCCACCTCTCTCTGTCATGTTCTGCTACCTGAAAAGAAAACCACACTTATATCTGTTTTATTGCTGCTTTGCTCTCGTTTTGTTGCTGTTGCCTGGGTGCTGTGCTTTTTAATCACGACGATACTTTGACTCTAGTGCTGTCAAAGCTGATCGCGCTGCCGCACACGCTCTCTACGGTCACGGTGTGTGTCACTGGCCCGGATGCGAGTCGGTGTGTGAAAACTTCAGCCAGTTCATCAAGTAGGTTTTAACTCCATCCTAATGCATGTCACTTTCTGACTCTAAATCTAAATCTCTAGTGAGCTTTGAAAAAAAAAAACAGTAGGTTAGTTAACACAACTTACTGCTGCTTTATTTCTGTGACTTAAAAGTAAGGATAAGACATAAAGGCTAAAATGGCAGTCAGCTTGAATTCACTGTAATTACAATGTATTTCAATGGTGAAAAAACAAAACAAACATGGCATATCAAAACATCCATAAACACTTCTCAAACCGCTCAAGCATAATCCTCTCCTCTGCTGTTGATGCATATGTTCAGTAAAGCATGCTTCAAATGATCTTCACTTCGCCAAGAAATCATTAAATGTATATGTGCGTGAGTGGTTTAAATAAAGTTTCCATAAATGTTTTGATCGAATTTTTTTTTTTTTTACCATGACTCTGGGTCACCATTGAAATCCATTGTAGCTGACTACAGCTGCTATCTCTGATACTCAATAGACAGATTCTCAGCAAAGTATTCCTTTAACGCCCTGTTGTGTGTTTCAGACACATAGGCAGCGAGCACACTCTGGATGATAGAAACACAGCACAGTGCAGAGTCCAGATGCAGGTGGTTCAGCAACTTGAGCTTCAGGTAGGAATGAGTCCCAAAAAAGATGCCCAACGGTGAAAGTTTGGATGTGAGCTAGTGTGGAAACTGTCATATGTGTTTGGGTCAAACAAAGGAATTTTGAGTCTGCTTTGCATAGGTGATTAGTTTGTATTGATTTAAAAAAAAAAAAAAAAAAAAAAAAGTCTACCCTGATATTTATAACAGCAATTATAGTCTGCAAAACTACATTGTTTTCCCCTGAGTTTCCCCCAAATTTCACCACCTGAACACCTTCTCGCTCAAGGTAAATATTCATGTAATGTTTTCCTTCCTGATGTTTGACACACCAAATGTGTTTGGTTCACAGCATTCCATCTCCATAACCTGTGTTCAGTGATTTTGAAGTGACACCATCCACTCTCTGATTTCTTCTCTTCCCTCTTCATCTCCATCTCCTTCAACAGCTCGGCAAAGAACGGGAGCGTCTCCGAGCGATGATGTCTCACCTGCATCTGCCATCTTTAGAATCTCAGTTGATCTCTGCACCCGCAAGTCTACAGTTGCCACAATCTGATACGGCTGCTGACCCACACGGTCTTCAGGTAGATAGTGTGCGGTACTAGCTGTGATGAACAACTGAGATAAAGTAAATGAGCCGTAAACTGTACAGCATTTCAGAGCTGTGAGCAAAACTCCAAATATGTGTATATAATATGTGGTGGAGAGTGAAAATAACACGTCTGGCTACAACCTCATCTTCTGCTGCACTGATGAAGATACCGCCAGCCTGTAATCAACCTGGTGAACGTTTACATTTAGATGAGTTGCAGAAATATGTTGGCATTTTCTTAGAAAGCAAAAAAAAAAAAAAAAAGTGTCTTAGAGGTACACCTAAGTGAGATGAAGGTCATATTAAACCCTGCGCAGAAAAATGATGCCAGATCGGATCACAAATGCATTTCTTGGAAAAAAGTTTTGTGCCTATTTACCATAACTCTCAGATTACTTTTACACTTTTGCCTTGTTGAGATCTCCATCCTTATTGAGTATGACTGACTGCAAGGTGTGAGTTCTGAGCGCTTTCTTTCCTTTCAGTGCCCAGCTGTTGGCACCAGATGGCTGCCATTGTGTTTCCAGACATCAGACATGCTCTCATAATGTGGAAGCTAATCAGATGTTAATCTTGCAAATATTGCACCATAATCACAACACTCACCAAACAATTTCACCCTATAATTAACAATAATTGGCTTCCTTCTTCTTGCGATATTAGTGGAATCACCTCTGAGGAGGCGAATCAAATCGCTCTGTTACACTCTGTTTAAAATCTCCCACTCTGTTTTCTTTCTCTGTCAGTCTTTTCATTCCACTGGCTCCTTTGTTAACTTGGATCACCTGCTTGTGTCGCTCTCAGCTCAGTTTAGTCGCCGGCACCCACAACCTGGCCTTGCCGAGCCCATCAGACTCCCCCCAACCTCTGGCCTCTGTCAGCACTCCATCCCAGGGGAGTGAAGAAGAGTGTGCTGGGGCCATAAGATGTCGTCATCACCCTTTGGTCTACTCCCTGTCTTCAGGTAAAACAAATACTGTAGTCACTTTTATGCTCATAAACAATAAATAGTCCATAGCAAATGTTCTACTCCAGTTTCTACGTTTTGTCTTGTTTCAGAAAATGAATATGAGCTTTACAAGAACACCGATATCAGACCACCTTTCACCTACGCAACACTGATAAGACAGGTACAGTCTATACAGTGGAATAGAAGTGATTTCTTTTCTTTACTTAACACATTGTATAGGTAACTCAGACGTCATATGTTATATTATTTAAATCACTTTTTGATATATGCTGTATTCAGATGCATCCAGATGTTTTCTCCTTTGTGATTTTTACTCTGCGTTGTCCTATTTTGTATTCCCTGGTCCCTAGAATGTGAACAGTGAGATAAAAAACCTCTCTATGTACTGTATTGCTATGTTCATGTTGATTGCCATATTTCATGCTCATTCTCTTGATCACCTGAAACAGCTGAAAACAACAGAAATTTAATTTGCAGCAGTTTTGATAGTCGATTAATCATGTTACTCAACTTTTCAAGCCAAAAATCCCCTGGTTCCAGTTGCTTGAATATATTACTTGCTGGCTCACTTTGTGCCCTATGATAGGAAACTAAATATCTTTGTGTTTATCAAAAAAAAAAAAGATTTAAATAGGTCAACTTGGGCTTTGGGCTATTTTCTTATGACATTCCTGACATTAATCATGAAAATACTTTATTGATCAAATAAACCTTTTTTGCAGTCCTACACTTGTCTTGTGTCGATGAAATGGTTACTGATCTTTTACCTTAAAAAAGGCGGTTGATTCATAGAATTTGAAAATAAAAAGACTGCATCAGAGTTTTGAGTGTGCAGCTGTCCCCTCCTTCCTTGGATGAGAAGTGAAAAAGCCAGGGCTTTAATTTGATCCTGTAATGTGCTACAGTTTTTCATTCTCCCCTCCATCTACAGGCCATTATGGAAACATCAGACATGCAACTAACACTAAACGAGATATACAACTGGTTCACACGGACATTTGCTTATTTCAGACGCAACGCCGCCACTTGGAAGGTATCACACCCCCAGATAATTAACTATGTGATCCCAGCGTGTGTCATACCTGATTTATGCAGCATGTATTCAGTAATATCTCCTTCACTCTGATTTTCTCTGGATCAGAACGCAGTGCGCCACAACCTGAGCCTGCACAAGTGTTTTGTGCGTGTGGAGAATGTGAAAGGCGCAGTGTGGACAGTAGACGAGGTGGAATACCAGAGGAGGAGATCCCAGAAGATCCCAGGGTACGATAGATGGCTTCCTGTTTATCACGGCGCTGGTATCAGGGTATCTGCATTTATTTCAAGTTAAATGATATTTAAGACATTTCTTTAATTCATCCAAGTCAATAAATTACTTTTTATTGGCAAAAAGCACAGAAGCAAAGACACTCAAGGCTTTCCCATCTTTGCTTCAGCATTCGACTACAAAACATAAGCGTCAGCTATTTAACATGCAAATAAATCCTGAATAATTGTTGTGAGATATAAAGCACAAGATGAAGAAATAACAAAACTAGAAAATTGTTTCTGCCCCAGATCAAATTTAAAATGTTCCCTTTAATTTCATAAACACGAAATTAAGATTTTTGAATGTGTTGTCATCAGAGTCGAAATAGAGAAATAGACAATATATATAGTATATACCTGTGTAAAGCACTGTCCTCTTTACCCTGTGTCAAAATAGGTTCCTTATTACTAGAGTATTGCACATGTTTGTTTCCTGATAATAGACCTCAATAAAGAATGATAAATATGACTGGACTGATCCTGTTGACGGTTTCAAGGCTCTAGTTCAAGGCTCTTTCCTGACTGTTTATGTGGCTGTATTATTTGTCATCATAACTGACCTTGCCTCCAACTATTGCTCTTAACCATGTGGTATTGATTTGCTTGCCATGAATTAGACATGGATTGTGTTCATTTGAAAATTCTGTTACCTTTGTTGCTCCGCAGGAGTCCATCGCTGATGAAAAATGTGTCCTCCAGCCTTGATTTTGGGACTGTTCTGAATGCCAGCTTACAGGTGAGAGGACATCTTAGAGTACACCTTCCTGATTACAGGAGTTTGAACTGGTTGAGGTCACTGTTTCTTCTTCTTTGTTCTGTAGACGGCGCTGGCTGAGGCGTCACTGCCAGGATTCAAGAAGGAGTGTGTGAGCAGAAACTCCACGAGTCAAACGCAGGAGAACATAGCAACAAACAGCAGCAGTAAACAAAACTTCTCTCCACGAGTCCAGCAGTGAGTTTTATTTATTGTGAACTCCGAAAATCTATTAAATTACTGATGTGCTGCAATAATTGATTGTAATGTTTTTTGTGTTGCGCCTCTTGCAGGTCTCTCTTCCTTAAAGGCCAAGCGCTGAATCTGAATGACCAAGAATCTCTGATGGCCACAGTAAAGCCAGCCATACTGCCGCGTGACATGAGTGAAGATTATGAAGAACATTTGTTTGACCCTGAATGACAAGAGAACGCTTTCAAACACTCTGCCAAGGCGAGCCCTCTTACAATGTTAATGCAGTGTGAAATTCTCACCAACATATTTTTTGATCAAATACACATCAAAATGGAGATATTCAGAATTGTGGTTCATCATATGGTTCAAATATATTATATTATATATAGAGAAATGTTCTGATTTTGTAGACATGTCTGCAGCAGGCCACTTTTTCTTTTGATATTTCAACCTTAAAGAAAAGAAAGTGGAACATAGTGCCACCTGTAGTACATGCAATGAGAAAGAAATATTACAGTTAAATAAGAGATTTCAATGTATTTAAAGCCAAACGATAATAAAAAAAGAATGTATGATCTTTTTTTCAAAGGAGACCTGGCCAAGAAAAGTGCATCATGACAAGAATCCAAACAGAGGAGAATGAACACAATCAAAAAGAAAAGTTGGGATCTGATAGTTTGGGGGAAACTGTGTATTTTTCACCATGAAGAAATGCCACACTTTCATGTAAATAATACAATCCAAAAGCTAAAGGACAGACAGATATTTGTTATAGTATGATGTAGAGAAGGAATGTTTTGTCTGTTTTTGTGATAGTTCAAAACACAGTGAATGCTACATTACAGCAAAGAGAGAGCTGTTTTCCGTTGATGAAATATTTAAACACATGTATAGTCTGTACTATGGCTTCTCTCTGTTGTCTTTGAAAATCAGCCTGCTGAAATGTGTTTTATCAATGTCTATTTGTCTTGTGTGTTTACCTGTTTCCCTGTGTGTAACTTATGTATTTAATACATCACTGTCACTGAAATAAAGATTCCAAACATTCCACTTTTATAACATTGTGAGGGTATTTACATTAGATGCTGTGTTTGTCTGTAACTGTATGCCCAAAGTGTCTGATTACAATGTAATAATAAATATATGTAAA
Source organism: Perca flavescens (assembly GCF_004354835.1). Taxonomy (NCBI): domain Eukaryota; kingdom Metazoa; phylum Chordata; class Actinopteri; order Perciformes; family Percidae; genus Perca; species Perca flavescens. Next base: position 16,623,164 of record NC_041338.1, read on the forward strand.
CCTGATAACTGTTTGTTTATTTTATCATTGTCTTATGGCATTAAGTGAACATTTGTACTCCACATTCAGACCAAATTTAAATGTATGCGCAACCCAGTAGTATACTTGACACCACATATGCTGCTAACCTGGCATGGTTACGCTTGGGAGAGTGTATGTTTGGTGAATGGAAATTTAAAATTTGGTAAATAAAAAAATGCTTTGTTTTGGGTAAATACATTTGTAATGTCATGCTAATGCTTGTGTAAGCAGCATAATACAGTAAATATAAACGTTTTTTCACTGAATGTCTAGCAGTAGCAGGGTCGTGTTCAGGTCTTTAGTTTTTTGGGTATTTCTAATACAAAATTAGAATGATCTAATCAAACTAAACTAAGATTAGATTATCTAATTAGATTTATTCACATAGTAGATATTAATAAATACAATCCATATCCTTCACAATATAGCTGCAATAGGCAATTTTGAAATGTTAATTTAGCAAGGTGTGTTTTAAACTATGCATGAATAAAGGTGCCATACCTTAAGATACATACTGAACATAATGCTACTAATTATCATATAAACAGCAGATTGATTTTTGAAAACAATCATTTCTAAACAAGTTTTGCTAATATTCATGGTTGTTTGTCTTTTGATCACTAAAAAAAAGCTTTTAGTTTATCCTCCTTTTTATCACATCATCACGTAAAATGCTAAAATAAAATAAAAACATGGATAAACAATGGTCCCATCCGCTGACAAACACCATGAAGTGAAGCTGTTAGTGTAGACTTTACCACCAAATACAGAACAAAGGCCTCCGATTTTTCAGCTTCCTGTTTTGACTAATGTCAGTAATTGTCTTTGCTGATAACGAGTTAGCTTTAAGTTTGCTGTTGCCTCCCAGGGCTTCCTTTGATTCGCTGTCAGCCTATTAGATGACATTTTCTTCTGACTGCCTCTCCACGCTGCGTTCACTGACTGAAAGTTAGCATGGTGCTCGACAACTTCAACAGCTTCACTTATGTGTTGCTTTGATGTGCCATATTCTCACTGTGAGGCGGGCAAGTCAACATGTTTTTCGACGCAGCACTTGTGACAGCACTAAGTCAACAGCCCGTCAGAAAGGGCTGGTCTCTGTTCATCTTCTCATCAGCATGTAATGATGATGCTGTCACCCATGTGTCCTATTTCTTCACAAGATCCTCATCTGTGGGAAAACAATTTCCTCATACAAAGATTTAAATGTCACTGACTGCAATTATATACTAATAATTATAATTAATGAATACATTGATTTTGTTTTGGGAGGTTGAAATACAAACTCAGAACTAGTGATTGATAGAATACTGTGCTCTCAAATTACGTACTTAACATTGACCAATAGTGTTTTACATAACATACATTTATATTTTACTGCATGCTAATGGGTGTCAATGATGACAGCGTGACTAGACTCATTTAGATAGTTAGGCCACCAATGTGGAGTTTGCAAACTCCATCCACTGAGGAAGACCATGATATTTTGTTAAAAGCTAGTAAGTGGACCTTGAGTTAATGTTTTTTGCCAAACAAAAATTAACAATATCAATATTATAATTCTGCTAATTTGTGTGCCTTAATGATTGTTTATTTGAAAGTTTGCATGCATTTAGCACATTTTGTTATTTGAAAGCATACAGTAAAAAAGGACATATACTATTATATATACTATTAATTCTAAGGCATGAGCTACATAACTACAGAGCAAATTCAGTAACTGCATTTATTTGCATACGGTCTGTATAAGTGTGTGTGTGTTTGTGTGTCTGCATAAGTATTCCGTATTCAGCTAACACACTTGTGGGGTATGTGTCTCCATTGTGTTAGGTGACTAAAAGCAGAACAGAGAAGGCAACCTAAAGTCACACAACCGGGCCTCGGCTGTCTCTGCTGTTCTGTGATCAGAACGTTAAGAGCGGCCACTCAGGGATCTGCTGGGTAGGGGAGTGTTATTAAGTCACTGAACAAAAACAAAACACACACAGAGTACAGCTCACAGTCTCCTGAGCGGTGACTCAGGCCGGCATGTTGGGTGTTGTTGGAGGTTTCCTGACCTCTTGGTGCTGACAGAAGCAGGAGGATGAACAAGGTGAGTCGTTGAAAAAAAAAAAGAGTGACAGAGATCCTGAGCCGTCATGAGTATCAGACATGTTACCAGGAGAACATTTACCTGTGGACGGGACGGAGGAACAGAGCAACCCGACTAAAGGCAAGTACTCATGATGTGACCTGAAATAAGCAACTTATTTTTCTTAATACAAACACACTGCTGCTCTGGCCACGTTTTTTTTTTTTTTTAAAGCTTTTTTCAACTGATAGACAAAGGGACAATAGTTTGTGCTGCTATTCTTTATCTGTAAAGTTTACATTTTTTATCCTAACAATGTAAAAAGTTTTTAGTGTTTCCCGAAGAAACATCTGGGCAGGGTGGTAAAAACCCTGAAACACAATGAAAACATCATGGGACACCGATCCATCTCAATTAATTATGTGAGGGTTAGAAGCTCTGTAAGGCGGGATTACACTGCTCTTGTTAAATGGAAGTGACTTTGATAAATGTCTGTTTTTATGTGACACAATGTAAGCCAATTTTTTTTTTAAATCCTGGCTTTTCAGACTTTTTATGTCGGCATGGTCAGTGAGGAATCTGTGACTGATCTTATGATAGCTTTGCAGCTAACATGACTTTCTTTTGATGCAGCTCAAGGTAGTGCACCTTTAAAATCAGCACAGGAAATCCTTTCAGCACGTGAGCCTGTTAGCAGAGGAAATACCATCCCCACTGACCTCATCAGCAGTAAGTGGAAACCGTGAGAACTTTACAGCAAACAACACAATGACCTAAATTAAATGTTGAGACTCTTGACGAGGGGCTATCCGCAGCCTAAACATCTGGAGATAACCATACACTCCTGTACGGAAGAGAATTAGGGCCACGCGTGAACATTTTATTTCAATTTTATTTCAGTTCTGAGTTTAAACTCAGAACTTAAACTGAAATAAAATGTTCACGTGGCCCAAATACTCTTCCGTATTCCTGGGTGCAAAACAAGAATTTTATGCTGTTGTACAGTCCATTTCTAATTTTAAAGTCCAGACTGATTAAAAGGTGAATTTGTTTTGGTGCTCACTCAGAAGTTTGATCATTAAGGAATTCTATTCCTGTTCTGTGATGATCAATAAGACAATCTTTACTGTATCTGTCTCTATTGTCTGTTTTCCATTTCCTAGCTCAGCCTCTGCCTGCTGCAGCCCCACCAGCAGAGGCTTCACAGGAGGCAGCAGGGTTGAAGAAGCCTCAGTCTGACCTCCAGAAGCCCACCTACCCGCGATGTGGGCTCACAGTCCCAGAACACAGACTCCCCCATCTCCCCCCTCTCCCCCCGGGCCTGAGCCGACTGCAGGGCTCCAGCCCCTCGGTGCACAGCAGCAGCAGCAGCAGGAGACACAGGGGCAGTGTGGCTGGCTCACACCTCCCTACTGCTACACCTGCTGGTAGGCACCACTATCAGGCTCACTTTCAAACCGTTTGAGTAGGACTGGACGATTTTCTCTTGTCCTGATTCGATTCCTTCACGATACATGGGTGCTGATTTGATTTGTATTGCGATTCTGTAGTATGGAGTATTGCGATTTTCTTTTCCTTCTTTAACAAAAACAAAAGTTGAATAATACACTTGTAGAGACAATATCATGAGACATTTCTAAAAACAAATTGTTTTCTAAAAAGAATGCACATCACATGTCAGTCAGTCAGTCAGTCAGTCTGACATTTATTTCATTTATTTCATAAGTACATAACATGGGTTTTCTGCATTTTCTGCTTTCGCTCCGTTTTGTTGGAAACGGATATGGTGTAGGCGTGGTCAGCGGTACCGTACAAACAGAACACATTTAGGTCAATCATTGGTAAAAAATAAATAAATAAAAGATATTGATTCTAGGGAAAAGAATCAATTCTAAAAATTTGATTTTTCCCCCCCCACCCCTACTGGACAATATAATATAAAATTGATATCATGATAAACTGTTTTGTCACATTAATCTTCAGTAAATACTTTTTACATCACATTTCTGTTCTTGAACTTTGGTGTCGGTATCAATACCGACTTACAATGAGTGAACAAACTCTGTGAAACATTCAAATAATTCTTTCTGTTACCACCAAAGACAATCTATCTTATTCCACAAAAAGTTTCCCTTGAAGACTCTCAAACTGCTGGACTTTCTTCAAGTGTTATCAAAGCGTGCAGTGGGCCACTCCTTGTTTATCCTCGTGTTCATGTTGTTATCTCTATGAAGTTATGCATTAAATCAATACGGTAGCCACACATGATGCTCCTTTTTCATCTACACACATACAGATATTAGCATAAGTTATGTGCAGGGGTGTATAATTTGAGCGGCTAAGCAGGAATACACTGAACCCCACTCCCCAGGGAATTCTGCCATCTGCTTTTCATTTACTTCCTTGAGTAAACAGGATAAAACAGCTAAATTTGCATGAGCTCACTCACTATCTGGTCCTTGTGAGGATGAAAACGCTAGCCGAGCAACAATACTAACGGTTAGGATCGCGAGAGATGCACTGTAACACACCAAGTGGGGTTAATGTATGCAATTTCATCTGCAGCTAATTTGGGTGGGAGAGCAATTATCTCGTGACAGCTTCTTCCTAGTTGTTGTTCATCACTGGCAGCCTTGGTGGCCTTTTTTCATTTTCCCCCGAGGACTGAACGAAGCTCTGTGATTAAGTAAACACTTTCACACTTGATCACTGCGGCAGAGTAGTTTCTCTTTCAACTTCTAGTTGGCACGACAAATAAACATGCGAGAGATTAATTTAGGGTTAATAGAATTGTTAATCCCCGTTTCTGATGGTGTCTTAGAACATCCGTCAGCTTTTCTGTGACATTTTTTCCTCACCCACAGACTCGTGTTTACACCTGCTGCTGGCGTGCCTGTCGTGCCAGTGCTCCGTGCTGCTCCTGGGTCTGCTGGAGGCCTGTTCCTCCTGCCTCCACGCCCTCTGCTCCTGCTGCTGCCACGCCTGCGCCCGCTGCTGTTCGGCCATCCAGGAGGCGCCCGTGGAGGAGCTCAACTGCCACGCCCACTGCCACTCGGTGCTGGTGGAGTCTTGCTGCGAGCCAATCGAGTGTCTGGAGTTTTGCCTGGAGTGCTGCGAGATCTGCCATCGCAGCTAGGAGGGCTGATATACAAGACATGACGAGGCTACAACAACAGACATTAAAGTCAATGTGGGTCTCATTAGTACCGCAACAGTCTATATCCACGACGTTCCGTTGCCGCCGGACATTCTGCCGGATTTCACCCTTTTCAGCCGGATGTCCAATACCTTCCGCTTTCTTTGTGTTGGAATTTTAAACTGCTCCTCAGATCTCTGCAGGGTAAATCCAGACAGCTAGCGAGACTATCTGTCCAATCAGAGTTGTCTGTTGCACATCTAAAACAACTTTTGAACGTACACGTTCCACCAAAACAAGTTCCTTAAGGGATACGCCACCGTTTGTTGAAATAGGGCTTATCACGGTCTCCCCTAGCTGTAGATAGGTGGGCCAACGCATTTTTTGTGCATGCATTGTTTTAGTCCGGTGCAACACCGGCAGGGCCGCCGCTAGTTAGCTTAGCGTAGTGAATGGAATCCTATGTTGCCGGTTAGCATGTTGTGAGTAAAAGTGAGCCAAAAAAAAAACAACCTAATTACTTGCACTGAGACAAAAAATGCGTTGGCCCACCTATCTACAGCCAGGGTAGACTGTGATGAGCCCTATTTCAACAAACGGTGGCGTATTCCTTTAAGTACTGAGTTGAAGTCAAGAGGCCTTTGGCTAAGCTTAGCATAAAGCTTGGAAGATGGGAGAAACAAAATAGCCTGGTTCAATCCAAAGTAAAAAAACAAATAAATTCAAGCCATCAACATCTCTAAAGCTCACATATCAACATATTTGATGTTGTTTGTTTAATCCATACACCAACAGAACAGAAAAAAAAAACACAATTTGTGTGTGTGTGTGTTTTTTTGTTGCCATTTTCGGCCTTTATTTCCAACTGGACAGCTTAGACATGAAAGGGGAGATAGAGGGGGGAACGACATGCAGCAAAGGGCCGCAGGTCGGAGCCGAACCCGCGGCCACTGCTTCGTGGACTAAGCCTGTCTGCATGGGCGCGTGCTCCACCAGGTGAGTTACCCAGGCGCCCAAAATTAGTGTTTTAAGAGGGAGTTGCGTGCTGTACGTTTTTGTTGACAATATTTTATTGTTTATCCATTCACCTGGCACTTTGGTGCCGAGTCTCTGCGTATTGCCTGGCAACCTCAAGAGTTATATGCTGTTACTCCTTGTTAAACCAAAAATTGGCATTTTTTTCATATTGAACAAACGAGATGTTTGGACAGAGCAGTTTCCCCGCACTTCCAGTTTTTATACTAAGCTAATCACCTCCCAGTTTCAAAAATCAAACATATTTGGTTGAATTAGTACAAGAACCAAAGTGTAAAACAAGTCAAGACATGAGTGTGGTGTCAATCTTCTTATTGATCTCTCTGCAAGAAAGTAAATGAGTGTATTTCAGTGTATACCACGCTGACAAGAGGAAAGAATAGCTGCATTATTTATCTCCTGGTTGATTCTGTGGAAAAGAGATTCAAGGTCCTTTTGGAATATTAAAAGAAATGTGTCGAGGTCATTTGTTCTGCTTGTTAAATCTCTTTGGATAGTCAGGGGGAATAAAACTGAAGTCAGAGTGGGACTCATTAATCCTCCGGTGCTGCATTGCTGCACAACCAATTTTCTTTTTATAAACAAGCACAGATACTTGCTGCACTGCATAGTGTACAAGTTGCAGTACATTCACGATTCAGGCTTTATTCTACAAAAATGAAGCCTTTTTGTTTGTACATCAAGATGCATCAAATGACTTTGACCCAGCAAGACCCTGAACGAGAAGGGTCTGCCTCTTTGCTCAGTTTTGTAAGGGTTCTCATGTTATAAGATCGCAGGCTTGACTTCTCCCTGCGCAGCTCTTTGCAGCTGAAGGAACAGGGCGACAAAAAACTTGTCAGCTCTCTCTTGAATCCCTTTTCATATTTGTCATATAAAGCGCTTAGAACATAAAAGGATGCTCGTTCTCTCCAGATCTCGGAAGATCGAAGCCGGCTCCTTTAAAGTCGCCGTGTGAGATGACAGCAGAGAGGCAGAGTAAACAGCCAAAAATAAAACAAAGCGGCGATAAAGACAGTGCTGTCAATCTGTCCGGGGCGAGCCAAGAGGCTCATTTAAATCATGTTAGAGCGAGTAAATCGAATTTAAGTATCTCTTTTGCCCATAACACATTTGGATTCTGCTAGTGACAAGAAGGAGCAGTGACGTCCAATTTCGAGCATGGCGAGCATACAGCAACAAATAAACACTCAGGTTTGTTCCACTTGTCCCCCTCAATTTGTCATACCCTTTACCCACTGCTGATGTCTACCTCCACAAATCACAAACAGCTGATATTGTCAGAGTGAATTCAGAACCTATATATGTTGCAGCCACACAGTAATATAGGGCTGCATTTTTTTCCATAGTCGATTAATCTGTTGATTATTTTCTCGATTAATCGATTAGTTCTTTGGTCTATAAAATGTCAGAAAATGGTGAAAAATGTGGATCAGTGTTTCCCAAAGAGCCCAAGATGACGTCCTCAAATGTCTCGTTTTGTCCACAACTCAAAGATATTCAGTTTACGGTCACAGAGGAGAGAAGAAACTAGAAATTATTCACATTTAAGAAGCTGGGATCAGAGAATTTTGACTTTTGTCTTAAAAAATTACTCAAACCGACCAATTGATTATCAAAATAGTTGGCGATTAATTTAAAAGTTGACAACTTATCGATTAATCATTGCAGCTCTACAGTAATATATTGTTTTAAAATGGATGTATATATTTGCATTTGAGTTTTGATTAGAAATCCCCACTTAAAAAATAATTTTAATGACAACTTTTCATTTTATGGTGGCAAAAACAAAACTAAGAGCTTTCGGTGTGATTAGATGCAGTCAACAGAGAAAGTTCTGTTTTGTAATTAAGTCGACCAAATGACAATTAAATGGCAACTGTTTTGTTAATAGATAAATAACTGAAGTTATTTTTCAAGCAAAAACTACAATCTTTTCTGGTTCTGAGCGTTTTATGCATTGATAAATTGATTCAGTATATCTTTCATTTCAAGACATCACATTGGGCTTTGAGAAATAGAGAGGGGCGATTTCTGATTTTACAGACCAAACAATTACGCAAAAATAATTGGCAGATTATTCAATAATGTAATGTATAATTATCATTAGTTGCAACACTTAGTGTTTGTTTTTATAGTAAGATAGTCATATAAAATATGAATCATAAAAAAACCAAATATACAAAGAAGGGGTAACAACAAATCAATCAAGTTAGAACTGGTTAGAACTAAATATAAGACATTATTTTGCACTGCAATTAATAACATGTCAAATCCCCCTTAATATGCTATTTGGGATAAATTATATGCCTTATTTTATTATCACTTTACTGAAAATTGATTTCCTCTGTGTGCTCATGAGGACACTGAAGTCATGTCCACTTTTTATTTTCATTTTCTTGAATTTAAGAAAATCTAGGGAGTTTACATTCTACAACTAAAAGCCTACCCGTTTCATAAGCTGTTTCAAGTCGTCTTTGCCGCTCCTCTCCATGCCTGACATACTGATCTGCATGTTCAGTAATCCTGTTTAAGATTACATATAACTATTTACTTATTACTTCAATTTCTCCTTGTGAACGAGAGAAACAATCATACTAAACTCCCAAAAATCTGAAGAAAGAATCAACTGTATACCTCCATTGAAACTGTCTGTCCTCTTTAAACTTTAAGGTTTAGAAAGAGACATTTTAGCGCCAAGTGCGCTGCAGAGTGCTCTTGGTCATACCTCAAGTGTTGACCACATGGGCTATTAGGTGCGATTTGCAAATGATTAAATGTAAAATAAAGAGAAAATGCTCTGATTGCAGCATTGCTAGAAAATTAAGTTTGAGAGATGCATTTGCACATTCATACCATGGCAATAAGATTCATAAATACAATGGCCTGTTGAGTTGACAACCTCGTCATGCGTCGGAAACTTGAGGTTGCAAACCGACACCTTGTTTTTTTTTTTTATATCTCCGTTGTTGGACTGGCAGTCTGAGATAACAAGAGTGGGCATCACAGAGTTTGAGGATGACCCAGTGAGGAGCGGTTTGTTTTAAACGTGAGCTGCTTTTCAAAAACAACCCTTTCAACACTTTTTTTTTTTAATCAGAATCTTTCTATTTTGTATTCTCGCCTGCCTCCAAAGCTTTGTGACAATGGTTGTAACCTCCTCAATCAAAACAAGGTTTACGTGTGGTGTATGAAGTGGCGTCTATTGAAAAAAAAAAAAAAAAAAAAAAAAAAGGGGAAATAATAACACCTAATAGTCAGTCTGTCAGATGTGCCCATCTGCTGAAAAGGAAACAAAAATAAATGTAACCAGATTTGAATATCTAACATTTGAGGCTGACGCAGAGAGGACGGATCAAAGGGAAGAGAGACACACCAGAGGGGGGCAATCATAAACACATTGTCTCATTTTAATAAGAGAGGGGAACAGTTTCTAAACTAGCACATATTATCAAGTTTCATGTGTTTGGGAGTGTGAGAGGAGGGTGTGTGTGTGTGTGTGTGTGTGTGGGGGGGGGGGTGTAAAGTGAAGTACATCAAAACATAGCTAATGAGGGTTGGGTTAAAAATGGCTATGCATGAAATATTGACAGCAAGCTGCATTTTAATATTGAATTTACGATACCTGGAATCCAAAGCGAGTTCTGCACACAATAACTGCAGAATAAGGAGTGATGGGAGAGGTCAGTACTAGACATTTACATAGACATTTTCTTCCACAGCTCAACTGAATTTAATAAGAAAATACTGTTCAGAACTGTCAGTGCTGGTATCAGTTTCAGTTAATCACCTGTTCAGAACTGTTCAGTCAGATACTGACAGAATCTATTGGAGGTTTTAAAAACAGGTGTGAAAACCTTTTGTTACAGTAAATGGGGAAAAAAGGGGAGACCTATAATGTGAATGTACTCTATACGAGTATATGTACATTTGTATAATAAGTAACACCTATAATAATTAAATATTCATGTTATAACATTGAAGTATGTACTGTAGCAGAGGCACAACAGTCTTTGTTATGATTCTTTGGAGCAGGTAAAGATCACTGCCAAGTTATATTCACTTTTAGAATATCTATTCAATGTCATGCTTCAGTTTCATGTGTGTTTGTTTTACACACACACACACACACACACACACACACACACACACACACACACACACACACACACACACACACACACACACACACACACACACACACACACACACACACATATATAGCCTATACATATAGTTTATTTTATTGAATTTTATATTATTTTTGTTTTAGCAGGCCCATGTCCCATGTTGGATTTAATCTGTTTTCTTCTCTTTTTTCTGTGTTACATGTATGTAGTTTAGGACAAATTAAAACCAAATCACATGAGATGTTAAGACTCCTTAAGAGCAAACCTAGTGATGGACTTACAAACATGTCCACTCCAGACATTAATAGCTCACTCAATTCAGGGTTTTTACTTTCATTTTTTATTTACAACTTTAGAATCTTCTGTAAGGTACAGGCGTAATAAATGTTTTCCTATATGTATTCTGTTACAGTATTTATGAATAAAGAAAAACTAACAAACACAAAAAGTCTGTTTAATCTTTGGTGGTCCTAAGCCAATCAAAAGCTGAAATGACAGTTCTACAAATGAAGTCACCCTGTTTCAGTAGCCAGAGAGTATTCCAGCTCGTCTTATTCAAGTATTATCATGTTCATAAAAAACAATATTCATGAATAAATAAAATTATAAACACAATACTCCAACGAGTCTAATAAGGTAAGACCAAGACAGATATTGCACCATTTGATGGCACGTACCAAATGTAATATCTTGGCAAAATTATTAATGATGCATACATCAAATTCAGCAACACCAATACTCACAAATAAAAATCCAAACCATGATTCTATTATATTTATATATATATATATATATATATATATATATATATATATATATATATATATATATATATATATATATATATATATATATATATATATATATATATATATATATATATATATATATATATATATATATATATATAGTGCTAATAGAAAACAAAACAGCTACAGATTGAACAGAATTTGTCAGCCGGAACAAATACTTCCCAAGTTCTCTCTACTTGTACCATATATATATATATATATATATATATATATATATATATATATATATATATATATATATATATATATATATATATATATATATATGACTCATGCCCTTTGCTCCTGAGTGGTTAAGTGCAATGTGCAATATGTTTGCTTTCTTTCATAAAAGAAGGAAGAGTAAATACATACAAAGTTGATTCTTAGTGTTATATGACTGGGCAGTGGCTTTGGCCTTGGTTCAGTCAGGATTTTAATTGGCTGAAATACAACGTATGAATGTGGGCAGCTGTGATGTGTGTTCAGATCATATTGTTCTTCTTGAGTACCTCCAAGTACTGCTGCGTGGCCCTGCTGACGGGGTCAAGCTCCACCCTGGAGGCGGAGCCCACCGGTGACATCCGCGCTGAAGCCGAGTCCAGCTCTGCTGTGGCTGAGGACCAGAGACAGACAGACAGTTACCATCAGCAGCTAGATATACACATACTGCTACCATAGAAAATGATTAAAGACTATGTAAGATTTGTGCTGTGTTTCCAGCTCCAGTGCACTTACCATTGTTTAATTCCTTTGATATGTTTCTATCCAACTCACTCTGCATCTGGAGAAAAAAAAAAAGAAAGAGGCAAAGTTGTCGTTAGATTTGAGATCTCATGTTTTTGTGGCAAATATCAGCTAACATAAACTGAAGAAATATGGCCTTAAAAATATATATTTACACATAAAAAAAAACAGACAAAGAAACAAGGATGACATTTCACCACCAAACACAATACTATGGTAAATGGCAACACATATTAATGAAAAATACTTGGATAGTGGGAAAAAAAAAAAACACTGCAAGAAAATCAGGAGTATTTTGTAAAACACAGCAGGACATGCCAAGCATGCAAGCTCTGCTTTAGTGTAGAGTTTCTGCAGGCTGTTTGATGTTGCCTTTGACATCTTACTGCAAGGGGCAACAGCTGAGTCAATAGGTCAACTGATGTCAGATTTCTCCCCAAATGATGCAAATAGTTGGTACAAGATTTTAACTAATGATAAAATACTTTTTAGTGGCCATCTGAATGCATTTTATATTATAGAATTTTTTTGTGAAACATGTAAATTCCCAAACTGTTATTATTCCAGAACTGAATGTGTTTCTCTATACATGCACAATAAGATGTGCATGTGTACATACGCAAACATATACATATGCATGTGGTACGCATTTACTCAATTTTATTTTTGTATTATTTTAATTGTCTGAATTATTTTGAAATCCTGGTGCTAGCAAAGCACTTTTTAACTTTATTTTGAAAAGTGCTGTATATATAAAGGTGTTGTATTATTATTATTATTATTATTATTATAGTAGATACACAAATATAGAGACATGGACATTTGTAGATGGTACAGCTACTTATATATTTTTGTATTATTACAAAATACTAATGAACTACTATGTCAAAAATGTTTAAATTATTGCTGTCAAACGATTAAAATATATAATCGCGATTAATTGCATTAATGTCATAGTTAACTCGCAATTAATCGCATATTTTTATCTATTCTAAATGTCCCTTGATTTCTTTTTGTCCCATTATTTTTTCTCATTTTAATGCTCTTATCAACATGGAAAAGTGGATCGGCTTGCTTTGTGCTTTTGTCGCCTGGCTTTGACGAGGGGGCGGAGAATTGGCATCAGCTGTGTGCTTGGCCATCAAGTGGTATTTCAGACTAGACGTGCTGCGATGATAGCTCAGTTCACAACGACAAAACACACAGATCACTTTGGTCTTGTCAATGGAACCATTCAGCAACTTTTTAAAAGTAAACTTTCCATTCAGAATCTTATTGGCATCCATTTCGGCGTCTCGCGCTCGCCATCCACTCAAAACGTAACGTTAGCCTGCTACTCTTTGGCCGGCTCGCAAGCCCAAACAAGTGCGTGCAGCGTGCCGTTTTTTTTTTTTCCGGTCTAGCTAGATGCGGTGTGGTGTTGTAGGTTTTCTTACATTACTAGTTGTTGCAACAGCATGTGAAAAAAAACTACAAAGTTTGCTAGGCCGAAAAGTACATTAATCTCATGATAAAAACATTGACGCCGTTAAAATGGGTTTGCGTTAATAACGCGTTTAACTGACAGCACTAGTTGAAATTATTCAAAGCTCCAGTGTAGCTTAACTTCTTTACTTTAGCTTTTAATGGTTTGTTTTGAGTCCTAAAATAAAAAGTGAGATCTATCAAATAAACTTGATTTGGTTTTCATCAAATGCGTGATTTTGGTATGCTCCACAGTCATGGGAGTGTGGAGCATACCAAAATCACCTTTAGAATAGACAAATTATAAAGGACTCTAAGAAACTTTCTACTAAGAAAGTCACATCGTCTCTCTGTACCAGTCAGCGTCAGAGCATGGAGAAAGTCAACTCAAAGCAGAGAATCAAGGCGGAGAGTTTGTATAATCACTAACCACACAATGCAAACCCAGGGTTCCTGCACATTTTACCTTTGAAACGGTTATTCTCGACCTCTTGAAATTACCATTCATACATTTCACCTCAAGTTCTTTTTGTAGTTTTTGACATTACTCTTTTAAGTTATGAGCATTGGTTATATCACTTTAGAAAATGTATTACAGTTGTTATGCCAACTGTGTGAATCCCTTAAGTATGTAATTCCTGAAAGATCGAGCAGAGAAAAAGCTCTGTTTTTATAAAATACAGTTTTAACTCTCATTTCCACTTAAATAAGTAGTCAAATAAGATTTGATTACAGGGTTACAATTTTCATACTTTCAGTTTCATAAAAATAAATATATTCCTCTGAATGCAGTACTTGGAAAGCTCAGTAAATAGATAAATTTCCTGTAACCAAAACAACAACTACGTTTTCAAAGTGTGAACCCTGAACATGAGCCATACGTGTCGGCCCGCCAGCAGTGTGAAGGGAACAGCAGCCAATCAGACACTGAGCTAAACACATCTACACACCTGGTTATGGGTCTGGCTGAAGAGAGGAGAGATGAGAGACAGACTTTTGAGCTAGAAGCTAAAAGAGTGAGAAATAGAAGACAGGTTAGAAGTAAAGTCCCACTACCATAAAGGCCAGAGATCGACTGTGCAAGAAGAAGAAAAGAGCAGACAGGGGAAGTTTTGAAGGTTTTCTTGTAGAGGGAAGACAGGTGCAAAGCAAATTTAGAAAGCCATTAGATCAATATTTATAACCATATTTCTTTTAAGTACGTTTATCCATAATCTGTAGTATCTGATTCGTAATGCCTCAGAAATCACAGATTAATACATCTCTGCAATTATGGCAATGTAACAACACACTAACCTGTGTATAAAAAACATATTTGAACAAAACAAGACCAGTTACACAATAACAATGCTGACAAGCATAACACTATGGAAATGAAAATGGTTCAAAGTAAATAAACTATCTCCATAAAGAATATATGGTAACACTTTACTTGAAGGTATCTACATAAGAGTGACATTACACTGTCATGACATAGTCATTACACTAGAACCCTAACCATAACTCTAACCCTAACTTGTCTTGACAAAAACCGAATGACACTTACTAAAAGTGTGTCAAAAAACACAAAAAACTAAGTTATGTCATAATTGTTTATGACTGGTTTATAATGTTTATGACACGTTCATGACAGTGTCATGTCACTCTTATGTAGATACCTTCAAGTAAAGTGTAACCAAATAGTCCACTATAATCACCATGTTTCAATGAATGACTGTACAGACCTTGGCAAGGTAGTCCTCCACCCGGCTGTTCTGCCCCTCAGTTACAGGGCTGAGGAGGGAGAGTCCCAAGCCTAGGCTCCTGTTGAGGGGCCCCAGTGTGGCCCCGTAGTGTGCTGGGGAACCCAAAGAGCCCAGGTCCAGCGAGGGCCCTCCAAGGCTACCGTTTGCGATGCTGCTGGTGATCAGAGACCTGCTGCGCTCGTTGAGCAACTTAGAATTGGCTTCTGCGAGACGACTGTTGGCCCTGGGAGGAAGAATCATTGATATAATACAGGCCTGTCACCATCAGAACTGTCTATGTCTGATTACACCCTAGAAATCAGGCGTTGAAAAACTGATCAGAGTATCCGCTCTAGAAAACCTGGCACTAAACTGAAGAACAAGCCGGTCTCACCTCTCTAGTTTGGCAGCCAGGGACTTGCGGCCACGCAGCTCCTCTGTGTAGAGCTGGCGGTATCGCTCTAGCTCCGTGCGTGTGGATTCTCTTTGGTTGAGGCTGTCATGATGGGTGGTGCGGACCCGGCCCAGTTCCCCCTCCAGCTCCCGGATCTTCTGCTCCAGCTGGGAACGCAGGTTGGTCTCATTGGTCGCTTTAATCTGATCCAATGCTTCCTGGGATGCTGCCTGCGACTGAAAAGACAAACAAGATACAATCACATTAAATCAGGCTTAGTGATGTTTAGTGATGGGCAAAGCTACTAAAGCAACTATGTACATATTTACACAATAACATATTCAGTAAGTTATAATCTTATCTCTTATTTATTATAGTCTTATTGTTCTTTCCGTTGTGCACTCAGTTGTCTAATAGGCTGCTGTGTAATCAAAGGTTTGCTTAGTGATGCGGGATCAGGCCACTTTGTTATTATTAACCAATACAGAACCTTTACCTGCAGGAAGATGTTGACCTGCTCCAGTTTCTGTTGGATCTCCTGACGGGCCCGCTCCTCTGCGTCACGGCGGTACTGCTCCACCTGGCTCTGCTCCATCTGAGCGGCCTCCATTCGATGTCTCAGGTCCAGCACTTCCTCCTCCAGCTGCCTCTTACCCCTCTCCAGGTGCTCATTACTGCGGCTCAAGCTCTTCAGGGAGGCCAGCTGATCCTTAAGGTCCCCGTTCACCTTCTCTAGCTGGCTGCGACGGGACCCTTCCTTTTCCAGTTGCATCTGCAGATCATCCACCTGGGAACGTAAAAAAGAGAAATGTTTGAGGTATAACACTGCATCTAAGGCACTCCAGGGGCTTTTAAAGTTTTAAACTGTAATAACGGTTATTAGTCTAATATGTGGGGGTATATACTGAAATCATACTCTACCAGACAGACAGACCTTTTCTTTCAATCGTCCAAGGGCACCCTCTGCTTGGCTGTGTCTGCCTTGGTCCACCCGTAGACTGCTCATAGGAGAGCCAAATTCTGCTCCACCTGTGTCCTGATCCCGCAATTTCTTCTTTGCAGTCTTCAATACAGTACGCAACCTTAAACACATATGGACAAATACTAAAAGTAAACATATAAATAAACCATACATATTGATAGGGGTGGGGAAAAAAATTTAAATAAAATAAAAATCGATGCATTGCAATACTTCTAGAATCGCAATAAATGAAAATCTCAATACAAATCGAATTGGCAACCATGTATCGTGAAAGAATTGAATTGGGACAAAAGCATATCGTCCCTGCCCTACAAATTGAAGATCTAATACAAAGCTGTCCTCTGAAGAACAGCCAAGTTAAAATAAAGTAATGGCACATTGTTTGCTCAGAGATTACATGTACAGTACTGTATATATCAGCTTGACTAATCATATGCAAAGTTAACCCATTATTCCAAAAAGTGTTAATATTCATATACTGCACAAAGTTACAACCTGTTTTGACTACATGTAATTCATTCAAAGATTCAAAACACACAAACAACCTCTTACTAAAGGCAAACACAAAAATCCTGAACAGTATAAGGTTTGCAAAGAATAAGAAACACATAACCAGTCACAATTAAGGAGCAGACAAAACAAAAACACTAAACAAACACAGGGACTTATTATACATAAACAGGAGTTGAGTTATAAAAAAAACCTGAAACCCTTACATATTGGTGCACCACAGCCACAAACTGCGCTCTACTGGATCTTAGTTGTGTCTAAATGGTAGGAAGAAGTACTGCCGTGGGTGAGGAGGGCACGAGGAAGGAGGAGGCTAGGAGTCACCTGTACATTTCTTTTTGGAGCTCTGTGTTTCTCTTCATCTCTTGATCCAGCCGGGTGTCCACAGCCTTCTTCTGCTCTGCTATTTTCTTGGCTTTCTTCTTTTCCATTTCCATCTGGAACACAGGCAACGCAACAGGCCGATAACTCTTGACACCCAAACCATGGTATATTATTTGGATGGATGGATACTAATGTATGTGATACAACATTATCCTGCATTATAACTGCATCACAATCATCACCTGGGTGCTCAGGTCTCCTTTTTCCTTTTCAAGCTCTGCCAGGCGCAGTCCTAACTTAGAGCGGCTCTTCAGCTCCTCCTCCCACAAGGCCTGGGAGTCATGGGCTGTGTGAGACAGCATGCTTTGCTTCTGGACCTAAGAATAATATAATAAGAAGAAGTTTCTGTCAGCGTTGTTACAATGGTCAAATTTCAGACGGTTGGCTAAACAGTCAACTGTTCATCTCACCTGTTAGATTTTGTAAAAATATGGCCTATTTCTCATTCTCAATCTGATCTATTTTCTTTTCATTAGAATGTATAAGTAAGAGAATGTCTGAAAGGACCAATACGTGCACTTGGTTCTTCTTTTTCAGAAAGGGAAACTATTTGCTTTAATAGTTTAGTTTTGGCCTACTAATTATTATTATTATTATTGTACAGTGCACTGCTTCAAAAACCATTCACAATCAGTGAATAGTTTGTTCAATGCTTCCCTTTTTCAAATAGGGCTACTTTTCTGTTTTCTGTTTGAATTCAAAATTGTTTGATTTTCTAATTGCCTCGTTTTCATAAAAACATGCTTTAAAAAGGTTTGATTCTTTCTCTTGAGCAGATGGCTACTTTCCTCATTTGGCTGGCTGCTCAAAAATGTAGGAACTCCCTGCTCAGACTGGGCTTAGGTGAATTACGTACACAAAGAGTAGAAAAGATGATTCAAGTGAGAAATGGAAATTTAAGCTGAAGGTTTTCTTAGTTAGGAAACAAAACATGCCACCAACCTCTCGACTGAGTTGGTCTTCCAAAGTCATCTTACTGCTTTGGAGGTTTGTAACCAAGTCCTCCAAATGACCTCGGACCTACAGAAATAAGAACAAATATTATATATGTTTTATTATTATTATTATTATTATTATTTACATGGTAAAAAATAAATTAAAAGGGAGTTTTTGTTTGTTGTCTTTTGCTCATTATTTCAGAAAGTTGAGAGGACACTTTAGATTA
Organism: Perca flavescens; assembly: GCF_004354835.1. Classification (NCBI taxonomy): domain Eukaryota; kingdom Metazoa; phylum Chordata; class Actinopteri; order Perciformes; family Percidae; genus Perca; species Perca flavescens. The sequence goes on from NC_041338.1 coordinate 16,641,718, forward strand.
AAGGAAGTAATGTGTGTCATGCAGATTGAGACAAAGAGGAGAGAAAGAACCCACATACCACGCTCTGGCTACAAGGAGAAAACACGTGTTGACGTCACCAAGAAAAACCCAAACCGACACAAAGCGGTTACTTCCTATGTAGGTTTGGATTCCTGCTCTGGCAGCTTTTGCAAAAAGGCCACAAAGCCCAAGTGCATTTCATTTTGCAAATAGACAAAATATGATTTTGTGATTTCTGCCAATTTATAATAAAATTAAAAACATAACAAAACAGATAATAGTAAACCCACACAAAGAAACTAAGCCTACATCCACAATACCAACCCCTCCTCCAGGTGAGCGATCAGATAGCTGGAAAAAGATTAGATACCTTAATGACTTCATAATGTAAAGCCAGCCATTTGATGTCACAAGAGAGTTACAAAAAAGGAGACATGGTGCCAGCGAGATCCTGTGTACAATGTGTGTGGGCAATTGGATATGGTTTGCAGCACTCACCATGGCAAATTCCTGAGCCCCTTTCTGAAGTGCATCAATTTTGTTGGACTGTTGCTTTGCAGCAGCTTCCAGCCTGGCGTTCTCTATCTCGAGCCTAATGTGACATTACATTGACACTGCATCATAAATATTTATATACTCATATACTGCACAACAAAACACATCTAGACTCATGGCTGACAATACGTTTACAAAACATTAGTGTAAATAATTAGTGAATAATTATTTCTGTGTTCTGGAGTTGGCTTATCTTTCTAGGTTTATTTTACATGATTAATTTCACAGTATTTTTTTGTACATGTAGTATTTGCTGTAATAAAATAAAATCATCAATCTTTCAATCCCAAGTGTGTGTGTGTGGAAAGCATGTGTTTGTACCTTTGCACAGCTTCCTCCAGCTGTTTGATGGTGGTATCAGAAACTGCTAAGGCGGACAGCACCTCCTGCTGTTTCTGAGCAGCAGTGGCGAGTTGCTTCTCCTTTTCATCCAGACAGCTCTTTAGACTGTTAATACGTCTCTCCGCCTGCACATACTGGTCTTCGCTTTCCTCCAGCTACATGACAGAGTAAAAGCATCCATCTCATCAGCAATGTAACAGTGGAATAAACTGTCAGTTCAGTGCACATGCGGAGGGAAAAGTTATTGCTGCTCTATAAGAATTGTGATAATGAACCATCTAATTTTAGTGCAGCTTAAAGTGTTTGCTCCATAATCATTAAAAGGTCCCATGGCATGAAAATTTCACTATGGAGTTTTTTTTTAACATTAATATGATTTCCCCCAGCCTGCCTATGGTCCCCCAGTGGCTAGAAATGGCAATAGGTGTAAAGCCCTGGGTATCCTGCTCTGCCTTTGAGAAAATGAAAGCTCAGATGGGCCGATCTGGAATCTTGCTCCTTATGAGGTCATAAGGTCTATATAAAAGCATCCAAAGAGCACCATGTCATGGGACCTTTAACGCAGCTAGAATTATAGATGTGGTTTAAATATGCTGCCACAAGGTGGCACTGCTCTATGCTGTTACCTTTCCTTTGAGCCTGTCCAAGTCTTTAAAGAGGCGAGCCTTCTCCTCTTCCAGGTCATTACGATAGCGTGTATTGACCTCCAGAGAAGCTTCACTCATTGACAGCTTCTTGAGTGAGTCAGCTAGCTCCTGCTGCAGCTGCCTTACACTTGTCTGTGCTCAGACAAAATGCAAAGAAAGCAAGGTTTGATTAGCTACAAAGAGAGATACTTAACTGACGTGTGGAAGAAAGGCTAAAAGTAGGTCTGGAGGAAGAGGTTAGGCAATCCTCTTACATTGCAGAGTCTTAATCTCACCTCTCTTTCGCTCTTCTCTTCCTCTAACTTGTAGATCTGATCTCGAAGATCAGCAGCCTTACTGGCGAGCTCCTTATTTCTCTCCTCCACTAGTTGCACTCTCTCTTCGCTGTCAGAGTGCAGCTTGGACAGAATGTCACTGAAGCGCTCTTGGGCATCTGTAACAGCACGCTCCTTTGCAACACCTTTGTTTTGGGCCTCCTCTAGCTGTTGCCGCAGTAGCATGCACTCGCTCTGTGTTTGGGCAAGTCGCTCCTGCGCGGCCTCTTGGCGTGCTCCGGCACGGCTGACCAGCTCTCTCTCGGCCTGCAGAGCCGCTTCTAATTCCTTGACACGTAAAGCTGCCTGGTCCTTCTCCCGCTGCAGGACCTCCAGCAGCAGGCCCTTCTCCGTCAGCTGCAGTGTGGCTCGATGAACTTCATTTTCCATGCTGTTTGCACGAGTCTCTGCCTTGGCCAGCTTCTGTGACAGGGTGCTGACTGCCTCGCGCTGATTGGCTGCTTCACCTGTAGAAAAAAAAAAAAAAAAAAAACATTAGGAGTTAGAAGCAAAAAAAAAAAAAAAAAAAAAAAAAGATTCCAGGGCAAGAAGGTGCACATAACAAAATACTGCTTATACAATAATATAAGCCAGCACAGACCACAGCAGTTCCAGCCCAGACAGAGCAACCCGTCAAACAGCCCCACAGTATAACGGTAAACAGTGATAATGGTTCTGTGTAGTTACAACCTAAATTGTTTTATTTGATTGATTTTAGATAACTTACTTTCATGTCTCTATACATTAAATGTGTCTGAAACAAAGCACACACTTGCCTGGCCTGGTTGGGCATGGGTGAGCTTGTCCCTCCATCCCTACCACCACTAACCTGCGAATCGGTCTTTAAGACGCTGGTGTTCATCTTTCTCCCGGAGCAGAGCTCTCTCGGTGTCTGTGTTAGCTGCCCGGCAAAGCTCTGCCTCCTTCATGGCTCCAGCCAGGCGGGTACGAGTGGACTCCACCTCTGCATCCAGTGCTTCGCGAGTCTGCCGCTCATTTTCCAGCCGGGTTGTTGTTAAAGCTAACTCAGACTTCAGCGTGGTCACCTGGTTATTGCAGTTGAAGACAGTTTGGGTCAGGGCTTCACTGTTGAGTTTGAGATCTCGACGAGCGTCTTCTAGCTGTTCTTTGAGGGCCTCGTTCTCTTCCAAAAGATGGCTCTCTTTGAGACTGCTGTTGGCCTGCGAACGCTCGAGGTCTGTTCTCAGGCTGGTCAGCTGCTCCTGGAAGGTAGCAGTCTGCTGGAGCAACTCCCTCTCCCTGTCACTGGCTTCAGTGAGCTGGGACAAAGCCTATGAACAGGAAAAAAACAACTTAAGTAGGGCTGGGCAATATATCAATATTATATCGATATAGATATTGTCTTAGATTTTGGATATCATTATATCGTAATATGGCTTAAGTGTTGTCTTTTCCTGTTTTTAAAGGCTGCATAACAGTAAAGTGATGTCATTTTCTGAATTCACCAGACTGTTCCAGCCGTTTTATTATTTGCCTTTACCCACTTAGTCATTATATCCACATTACTGATGATAATTTGTCAAAAATCTCATTGTGTAAATATTTTGTGAAAGCACTGATAGTCAACACTACAATATTGTTTTCGAGATGTTTGGTCCAAAATATTGTGATATTTGATTTTCTCCATATCACCCGGCTAATGTTAAATTAAGATTGCCTCGATTCAGCGGGTTTTCGTTACAGATTTGATTTCAAAATGTATTTTTCGTACCCAAAATAGTAACCTTCTATTAGCAACACCATACTGCAACATCAATGGGTGCAAACTGTAAGAACAACATCTAAACCATAAAGCAAACTGATGTGTTCTAAAATGACGAATACCACGTCGTGAGGATTACCTCATTGCTTTTGCTCATATTTCTTTTGTTCTCGTCTTCTATCTCTTGCTGCTTACGGAGATGGCTGTTGAGCAGATTCTCCTGCAGCGTCCGAGCACTGCGCTCCTGAGCCAGCAGTCTCTGGCTCTCACTGTGGTCCTCTTCGAGCTGGGTTGTTGACATACAAACCACTGTTACAACCATATATACACCAAACAACAACTGGAAAAGCCAGATACTGATCAAATACTCAAAAGCCTCTCATCACCATAGATTCCAAATAAATGCCATATTACTTATCGTAAAAACTACGCACTGTATGTGAAATGATCTAAACAATAAAGCAAAATTAATATCAAAACATATTACATTATAAATAAACAGCCAACATCAACATAATGAAAATATCATTAACAAAATACCTGCACTTAAGAAAAATAATGAAATGAAGTTTAAGAGGGTGTACCTGTTTAATGTTGTTGACCAGTGTTCTCATCTCCAGCTCCAGATTCCTGAGGGTGAGCTCCACCTTTTGTCTCTCCTGAACCTCCAGCTGATGCTGCTCCTCCATCCTCCTGAGCTTATCTCGGGTTGTGTTGTACATCATGGTGGCGTTGCGGCGATTTTCCTGCTCTTGTTTCAGCTGAAATCTAAACAGAGTTTCAGACAGAACTTTCAAGTCATTGAATCAAAATAAATAATTAAATAAAACTACATAAAATCACATCATATATGATGCACAACAATGTGAGACAAGAAGTAGGTCTCACTTGAGGTTTGTGACTTCAGTCTGCAGTTCCAGCTGGTTGCGCTCCAAGGCAGATTTAACATCTTTAACTTCCTCCAAAGAGCTCTTCAACTCCGCCCTCTCCATCTCCAGATGGCTCACCTTGTCTGCCAGGTACCCATGGCGACTCCTTGCCTTTTGGATGGAGCGCTCATATTCGTGGAAAATGTTCTGCAGTTTCACCATGCTTCTCGAGTCTGTGAGATATAATATAGCAGCTGTCACCCCTTAAAGGGTCATTTCAGTTTTTTTCAACCCCATTTCCCCATGCATTGTTGTTTATCAGTGTTTTAAGCCCCAGTTGTCTCCTTCCAGGCAGTGCTGGCTGGAAGGCACTAGGATTAGGCAATGGTTATCGTTAAGGTGAGGTGCCTTGAAGTAAACGGTTGCAGCGCTGACTGGAAGGAGACGTTGGGGGCTTAAACACCATCGAGCTACATTGTTGTCTGATGTGATCAAAAACCATTGAAACTGGTCCAGCATTGAGCAAGATTACAGTGACTGGCTGGCACAGACTGAGTTAATGGGGCAATTGGCACCCTCGATTTTATTTTGCTACTGACCGGCTCAGATTGTTCTTAAAAGTCTCTGACAACATTATTGATCTGACGGGGTGACTTGTTGTCCAAAGATAGTGGGGTGGAGTGTGGAACAAGCATTAAAAGAGCATATACCAGATCTAGCTTGAAAGATGGATTATGTAAATGTTATTTTGAAAATTTGATGAACAAACTGATTAAGTTACAAAGTCCTAAAAATCTGAAATAATTATTACATAAATTCATAAATCCATACCCAAAGTGGCTGAGTCCAGCTTCTGAATGAGGAGGGATGCGTGACGATAACCTGAAGTGGGAGAGTCAATGTCATCTGTAGCTGTGTCGGATGACTGAGTGAGTTCATCAAAGTCTTCTGCCATCTCAACTTCAGGGTTCTGAATATGGAAACAAACTGGGGTGTTAATATTATTCAGTTACTCATTGTGTATTGTCTACTTAAACTTCCATCCAGCTACTAACAAATTTGTGTTTTACCTCAGTTTTCTGTTTCCCGCTGGTTGGAAACCTGAACCCAACAAGCGCAGGGAAGAAGAAAAGGGGTTATTTGGAAAACTGAGCACTGTGCATGTTCTCAAGACAGGGGAGCTGCATTGAAGAGTTGTTGGAAGTGTAATGGTATAATGCAGTATATTATTCAAAGTTTGAAAAACCAGTGGTTAGTCATGCAACTATGTAGGGAGGAAAATAATTAAAATCAAGAAGAATTGCATCTTACTGATCACCCACCCCCAATATTGTAAAAGTTTGTTTAGACCAAATGCAAAGTATAGTTCTACCTTGGTTTTTTCATTAGAAGTCTATGCTTTGTTATCACAAACCACCAATGCACAAACATGATCTAAACTTACCGACAACTCCTGTATGTTTCTCCTGTTTTTGTCTTACCTTTGTATGTTCATCAAGTGAAGTACTACAGGTTTCATGATTTTTGTCTTTGATTTGATCCATTTTTAATTTTGCAGAGACCTTCATTTGCTCTCCCTAAAGCAAATATGTGACTGTTCACAACCACTCACTTATTTCCATTGACTCACTGACTGTACTCCGTCGTGCTGCCTGTATAATTCACTTTGCATTCAGTCTGAACACACCTTACGAGAGACCGAGAGGTGAAATTGATACAAAAAGTGGCATACTGCATATATACCTTCCTTCATCGTCCGACACTTCACTTAAAGTGCTATCATCAAACACAGAAAGAGGATCTCCATTGACATGAGTGTTGGTCTGAGGGGCTCTGCTGCCCTGGGCCCCTCTGACCAGCTCCAGCTGTAAGGTCTCCTCTACAGCTTGGCCCTCCTGTCTGTTGCTATTGTAGGTCTGCTGGAGTGGGAGGTGCAATTGCACTGGTGTCCCGTTGGTGCTATGGAGAGCAATAAACCTGATAGTCAATAAGTTGTGACATCTACACTTGTGGGCCCTTGGAGGTATAGCTCAAGAAAACCTTATTAAATGGAATCAATAAAATAAAGTTTAGACTTGGCTCGTTCTGTTCAATGAGTCATTGAAAAATAAATGTAGCTAAAGAGCATTTATCAAAAAGAGCCTTATAAAATGATTTAGAGGTAAACAACACACGCACAAAAGCAAAAATAAAATATTTTCTTGTTCATAATACCTGACTTCTATCTGTCACGACCTAAACATGTCCAAATGTGCAAAATAAAGCATACCTCTTGGTGGCCACAGGCTGCTGTTCCTGGCAAATAGCTCTTGCTCTGGTCTCAGGTTTCTCAGGACCCACTTCCTCCAATGCCGTTCCACCAGTATCCCAGGAAGTACTAAATTTGTGCACTAGCATAGCAATCCTTGTCGTCTCCCTGCCAACCTGAAAAGAGAAGGGTACAGTTAATATTTGTTAGCTGGAGATTATGCCAAACTGTAACAAGTTGGGGCCAGCCTTTTAAGATGCGTTTTGGAGCAGGGACTTGTACACTTTGTCATTCATAATTTAGTGTCACCCCTCCCTTCGGAGACCTAACACCTTAGTGTGGTTACTCTATTAGACATGCTATTTTCAGTTAATTAGAAGGATGCACAATTCGATACATTACAATGCTTGCTGTGGCATACCTGAACTGAGAAAAATCTCATCAGTTTTGGACAGTCTGATTGAATTTAAAAGGTTCTTTACTTATTCCAAATACGCTCAACACCAGTATTACTCTTAAGTATTATCTCTAAACATTTGTTTTGTATGTTATTTACATTGCCATCCCACTGACTATCACAGACATTAGTTGATCTCCTTTCTGTGAAGTGAAACACCAAACAATGTTGCATAACATTGTACTAAATGCATTCTTTCTTCTATGCTTTCTTTCCACATATATCAAAACACTCAACAAAAGGCTGGCCAAAAATATTCATATTCATCCCCTGGAGATCAGTCTTCTTAGTCTTTTAAACACTGCATGCAATTAAAGAAAGAAAAGAATCCAGCAATTGCCATATCACCACAACAGAACTTTTTTTTTTTTAGGGCAAAGAAGGATATTATTTACATCATCTTCACACCACATCACCTAGAAAGAGAGAGTTCATACAACAGAACCTATTCAACGTAAAGATACATGCAAGGACCATGCATGATGAAGGACAAGTCACTGCTAAAGAACACATAAGACCGAACTTTGTTTAGTTTCGGAGCACAATCAAGAATGCCAAACAACCAACCAACAAAGTTTATTTGAGTGCAAGTGCAAATGGCCTTCAACAAATGGTAGTTCAATTCTACATGTGAGTTAACACAAAAAAAACACAAAAATGTAAGGAGAAACATGCAAGATGAGCTCTTCTACTTGAAATCGAACCTAAAGAAAATAAATATGAAGACATGGAAAATAAACATCTAACCGAAAGAATTAAGATGAGGTAATGATGTATGGCTAGTGTGGGCCCTTTGAAACTGCTAATTAAAAGAAATGAAATGAGTACATGGATTAAACAAAGAGAAAGAGAGGCGATCAAGAAGGGACTAAAAGGAGGTGCGACCATCCTCTACCTCTTTCTGGAGTTGGACCTTTTCTTTCTCCAAATCCAGGAAGACAACCTTCAGCATCCCTACCTCAAGTTTAAATCTTTCCATGTCCTCTTCCAGCTCCTCATCAGAAACACCTTGGATAGATGCTGAACGTCTGCTGAACTTGGTGAGTTCTTCAGGATCCTCATCTGAACTTGCATTGTTTTTCTCAGCTTCATCACCATTAGCACCGTTGTCCTTCCAGATGAGGTCCAGATGTGGTTTGTGGAATGGCCCGAGTTTGGCCGCATCTTTTAAGACTGTGCTCTGGTCTACATCCAACGTGGGTACGGTATGATTAGCAGTAAAAGTTGTGATAACAGGAGATAAGCAGCTGTCTCTTTGTGCTGTGGCGAGTTGAGGTGAGAGAGACTCCTCCAGAACATCATCAGTGAGTAGATCTGGCTCTGGACACATGACGCTCTCACTAGCCAGGGGCTCGCAGACCTGCATCATGTTCTCGCATAAGGAGTTGTCGGCTGACTCCGTCACAGAGTCTTCTAGTCCAGACTCCCTCTGCTCAGGTATAGTGAGAAGGACGGTACTCCTCGCTCTGGCCATGGGGCGCACAATGACTTCCCCTTCTTCATCTTCATCACTTGACTCTTCTTCTGCAGAAGTGTATTCAGCCGTGGCCTGTAATTCTTCTTCTGTAGAACGTCTTGGTTTGAGCAGTTCTCCAAACTTCTCTTTTAGTTCACCAGCAACATTCTTGAAGGTGGATTTGACCTCCCTTTTCTCCACCTCTACCCAGAGCTTCTCATAACGATTCTCCCACGGGACATTACCCACTTTATCTCTTTCTGCAGGACTGCGCTCATCTTCAAAGTCATTATCCTTTTCTCCACCGTCAGAGCCCACATGGCCAGATGGACATGGGTTCAGATCTAACTGGCATGTATCTACTGCCTCATCTATCCTCTTTGATGGCATGGGTGGACAAGAAAAACACAGAACAGACAAGACAAAAATGCAAAAACCAAGTTTGGACTTTGAATACAAAACACAACATTCAATTAAATATGAAGGCATTTCAACATTGCATTCTTATAATGTTAGCAAATTATTAAAAAGAATAATATTTTGGATGAGTTAGCATATATTTGTAACACCTTGAAACAGAATCTTTGATTTCTGGCACAGTAAAGATTTTGTCTAAACAAATTGTCAAAGGCCAGAACAACTGATGTGGCTGTCATGCTTACAGAAATTGGCAAATGCCCATTTAAATGTTATACCCATTTTTTCCCCCCTAGTGTTTGGGATGATAGGTGGACCACCCTCGTTACTTACAACTAGCCAAGTTGGGGAGTCTTAGATCTTGCCTAGAGGTTCTGAAATACTGCATTTCACATTTGTTTCACTTGAACCAAGTAACTCTACTTTGAAATATGAACATATTTACCAATAGATATGACTTGATGTATTTTAATTTCCCTATGACTGGGAAAGCATGAATGGTGATGTTGTGTCTTGGACAAAAACACCAAGAACAAAAAACAAAGGATTGTGGTAAAGATGGTATATTCTGGGTATTTCTCACCTTTTGTTGCTGCTTTTCAGACTCTAGATTACTTTTACTATCTCTTGCCATCGGTGAGAGCTCAGGGGAACCTACGGAAACAGAGAGTCTTGATCCAGAGCACAGGGCAAATGCACACAAACATCTATAGGCATAAAGACCAGTCAGCCTTACCTGGTGTAACCACTGCCTGAAGCTCAGCTATGTTTTGCAGACGATTGTCAATCTTGGCTGTATTGCAAGAGGACGCGACATTGTCTGGTTCCCAATCAGATTCTGAATTAGAGAAAGTCAAAGAAAGAAAGAGAAAAATACTGTAATTATATCCTTTGTCTATTATATAATGTGTGTGTTTGCAAGATTGCAAAATGGCTTAATATGCCTTACCTTCTTCACTCTCTGATTTCTGAAGCACCATCTTCCTTGCTCGAGGCTGTGGTTGAGGGGGTGTGCTGGGCAGTGTCTTGTTGGAGTTGATGCTCCCCTGAGGTGTCATGGGGGCTGATGGAGCAATGACTTCATCCTGCTCTTTGACAGATGGAGAGGAGCATTCTGGGAACTCCTCAAGTCCAGGGGAGGGCATTCTGCGGCTGGGCAGGGTTCTCTTACTGGTAGTGCTGGCTGAGTCCCAGTCTGATGCATCTGTGTCATTAAGTTGTAGGTGAATGAACCAGGTATGACATTGATGCTGCTGAGGGTAGGAGGTCAGTTTACAGTGGGATAACCACAACACCTGACAACACCAGTCAATGGAAAAGATTAGGGGGATAGGCTGTAAAGCTACTGCACTCCATCAAACTGAGGTCTCAGACAAAGAAACTACAGCTACCAGTGTAGATTGTTTACCCTGTCTAATCAGCTAGTTCATGTTTACTGACCTGCTTTTTTGGCTTCAAAATGTGTGAGGACACAAAAATACAAAAGGGTAGTAAAGCAGGTTTTGCATGCAGATAGACCATTTTAAACAAAAGCTTAAAAAAAATAAAAAAATTAAAAAAAAGAAGAAAAAAGACAGTAACTCGCTCTTGAATATTTGAAAGTGAAGCTCTCATAACGTGGCTATTGGGTGCTACTCTGTAGATATCAGCGGTGACCACGTAAATGATGCATGTGCATCAGGTTTAGGAGCAGATGGAGGCATTAGATGACAACTGCCTTGTGAACACAAACAAATAAAAAACTATTAAAACAAAGTGGAGAATTCATGATTTCATCTTACCTTCAAGATCATCAACATCACCCAGACCAAGCTCTTCCATTAAGTCTGTGAAAGAGAAACAAAGCACCATGTTAAATACAAACAGTTCTTCTTTAAATAAATTCTTACATTTTAAACCAACAGGATCCACAACGCTCCACGTTGTTCTACTTACCGGTCTTTTGTTCGTTATCTCCTTCAAGTTTTCTCAAAACACGAAGTGGTTCCCATTTTGCCTTCTCAGTCTGGTAGAAAGGAAAAACAGTGCTATTTAATTCCAACGGATCATCATTTCTTAAATCTAAGGCATTTAGTTGCTGTACCTACCTCTTTCTGTATAGTATCATCTTCATCAGCATGTTCGCCTCCATTATTATCACCATTATTGTCGTTTCTAACTGCAAGAGACATGTCAGGTCACATCAGAGACACAATGAATTTCTTACAAATGAGCACAACAAAGTTCTGATGAAGCTGGATGAGTTTCCCAGAACAATGTAAAAAGCATTCCCATGCAAATGAGCTCATGGTTAATTAGCATGAAGAGACATGGTTAGGCATCAGACAAGCATTTAGATTCCTTGTTCTGGTTTTATTGGGAGACAAGTTCAGCATCAGCCAATAATGCTGATGAGTGCTGCAATCACTTGTTAATACCATTTGAGCCAAAACCTGCTGAAACCAAGCAAGCTAAGAAGAACCTGTGGCCCTAGATGTGGGAAAACGGGGTTCATGGGTAGCAGGCAGGGTGAAGTACAGTATGCTGCATGCATTCTCTTATGGAGATCATGAGGTGATGGTCAGGCCTCTGGTTGTGTTAACATGCTGTTCTTCAGACCTATGAGTCAAGACATTCATACCCTGTCCCTGGCTGCCTGTTGGCCTGCCTACGCTCCTCCGAGGCTCTACGACTGCCATCCTATTGCCTCCTTCCCCTCTTAAAAAAGAGGGGATATAAAACAAGTCTACAAAAGAAATGTAACATATTGTTGGAAAGGCTGTTCGGATTGATGGGAATTATATTGCATTGCACATTTTACACCATATTTAGAATGAAAACAGGAAGCATTACTTACAAACATATTTAATATAATATAATGCATAGGGCTGCTCGATTATGGGAAAAAATATAATCACGATTATTTCAGTCAATATTGAAATTACGATAATTTAACACGATTACTCGTTGACTTCTGGAAAGATGTTGCAATTATTGAACTTAAAAAACAGTGGAAAAAGTTAAATAAATCAACAGTAAAAAAACACATACAACTGTGAACTTTGCCTTAATAATTTTCCTATTGAAACTTAATTTTTTCATTCAGAACACAAGAGAAAATAAGAGTTTACTTGCAAAACTAATTAGCTAAATAATTGTTTTTCTCGATTATTCTGTTTTTGTGATCATTGGGAGCCGAAATCATAATCACGATAAAATTTTGATTAATGGCACAGCCTTAATAATGCATGCATTAATACACTAAAGCACAGTGTTCTATTATTATGATTAAATAGGGTCACACTGTTTCTGCAGCATGAAATGGTGCCTGGAATGATTTAAGTTGCTTTGGGCGAAAAAAAAGAAAAAGGAATAAATAAAATAGACTTACTTTCTTTAATCTCTTCTTCAACAGTGGACATCTCTTCTTGATCCTGAGTATGCAACCTTTGTTTCTCTTTATGTGGCATATTGAGGTTTTCAGAGTAGGGCTGAAAGAGAAACTCAATCTTTGAGAATATGTCTGGCAAACATCTGATCCTACAACTTATTCCAAAATGTGTCTTTACTGTACCTCAGAGTCCCAAGAATCCTGCTCTTCCTCTCCCTTCTCTAGACCCAGCTCGGACAGGAAATCTATTTCAATGGATGTAGATTCATTACAATGATATAACAGAAAAGCAATGGTAGTTGCAGAGCAATTCAGGATATCTTGGATAGGTGCAGGAGATACTGTAAACTATCTGGGTCTCCCACTATTTGATTTCATTTCATTTCATGCAAAACACTCTTGATGAATCTTTACTTTTTCATACTGTATGACCACATTTACAATAACATACTTACTGAAGTCCATTAAAATAAAATAATTGATATAGAGTAATGGTGATATAATTTCTGCATTCAGTGAGACTGTCTTCATACAGAGGAAACAATTACAAAAGTTTGGGACAGTTATTAACTCAAAAAACATCAAGGAGCAAAGTGGCTTGCCATCTGTTGTTGTCAGGAAGTTGTTCAAAGTAGCCACGGTAACTAAGGGGGGGACAGGGGACAGGGGGACGGGATTATGCTGCTGTTGTAAACTAAAGAACAGACTCCCTATATATGCTACACGTTGAGGTTGTTGCATTGTAAATGCAGTCTGTCATAGCATGTTCAGAACATCTATTATAAATGATTTGCTTCTTACCTCTTTTCTTATCTTTAGAGACTTCTGCCTCAGGAACAGGTGAAGTGGCGTCAAGGGACTCTCCACTCTCTTCAGGTTGATCATTTTCATCGGAGACGTCGTCTTCTTCTTTCTCCTCCTCGTCTCTCTCCTCCTCTTGGTCATTATCATCATCCTCATCCTCAGTGGAATCTTCTTTCTGTGGAAACAAAAAAAAGTAAAAGAAATGTTTACTTATAATCCTGTACTTTAAAACCTACATCTACTAGTGCATTGTGTCTACAAGAGGTATCCTCTGACGAAAGGAAAAGCAAACTGGGAAAAAGCATTATGAAAAAACAAGTGTGATGAAAGTGCTGGCAGAGTGCTTCAAGAGGCCACACTACATCTCAGCTACACTACAACTCAAAACTACCTGTAATATTTCTGTTTTACCTTAACAACAGGCTCTTCAATGTTTCTGAGCTCTTGACTTCTCATGCCTATGCTCTCTGCCTCATCAGGCGAGTCTAGGTCAACACCATCAATGTCAGTCTGAGGTAACGCTTCATCAGACAATGTGTTCCCATCCGAATCATGGTGTTGACCAGCAGTGGGAGGGCTTGAAAAAACAGTTTCCCTTCTTGGTTCTTCATTGGGGTCATCTGATGACATTCTGGTCTGGGGAACGATGGCACTTTTCCCACTATTTTCCAGGGGAACATAGGCAGTTAATCGTGCCTCGTGTTCATGGTCGCCGCCAGACACTTTGACTGTGGCACTGGCAAAATCATACTGCAGCTTTTGGTCCTGGCTGTCAGAGTCCTCACCTGTCTCATCGTCTTTGCTGGGATTGTCTTTCTCCTCCAGTCTGTTATCCTCTGGAGACTCATCCTTTCCTTCAATAATAGATTGGGGGGCCTTCTCGTTGTCTTCATCGCCCTCCAACTTCTTGTCTATTGCACTTGTGGCCCTCGACTTTGTTGGGGTAGAAAGACAGTCTGAAACTTCATCATCCTTTGTCGCCACTGTCTTCTGCTTTTCTGACTCATCACTTTCCTCTTCATCATCCCAACTACTATCATCACCTCTCTCATTCTCAGAGTCCAATTTTCCTTCCATTTGTGATGAGTGACCAATTAATTCATCATCGTTATCAACTATTTGGCTTCTGGTTGTTATTTCATCCTTGGGTACCGGTAACACTGCTGGGGAGGGGTCATTTGATTCTCTTTCAACTTCTTTTTCTTCATCTTCTTCCTCCCAGCCATCAGAACACTGCTGCTCTCCAGTCTGGTTTGCTGTCACAATATCCGTTTTAGGAATTGGTGACTGCACATCACCTTTAGTGAAGGAGCTATTATAATTTTGGTCATTATTTCCAGAGGAAGAATCCCACTCTGATTCATCTACTGTTGCTTTTGTTGTTCCGTTTTTAGACTCAGGGGTGCTTGGTGAACATAATCCCAGTAAGGACATAGGTTCATTTATCACTGGCTGAGGTGAGACACATTTTGGAGATGGTACTACTGGTGATGAAGAATCCCATGAGGTATCCGGGCGGTCTTCATTTGGTTGAGGTGATGAACATTTTGAATGCAGTATTGCTGCTTCTGGTTGTAACTCTGGTGCTTGAATATTAATTTTTGGATCAAGCGCCTCCTCGTTAACCTCATCTTCTCTGGGTAGGTCAGTGTCGCTGTCCTCTAATGAAGAGCCCCATGAGGATCTGCGTTTCACCTCTTTGAAAGCACCTTTGTTTGACCCAGCATCTTCAGCATTAGAAGAACGGTCTGTATTTTCCAATCCATCCTCAGGCACCACATTACTTTGATTAGCCAGTACAGTGTTGCAACCAAATCCTCCTGTTTGATTATCCTCTTCATCATCACCACTGCCATCGCTCACTGCATCACCGCAATTTTGTTTATTGCTCCAGGAGTCATCATCATCCTTTTCCATCTCTCTTTCAAACCCTTCCTTCTTAATCGCAGTAGGTGAACAAGTTTCTGTGTGATGTCTGGATGGTGCGGGGCCTCCTGTTGAACCCAGGTCTGATGACCGTATGCATTCCTTCCCAAGGCTGTCATCTTCATCAGAAAATTTTGATTCTACCCTAATGGCTGACACGACACAATCCTCCTCTACATCTAATGTTGCTGGAATTGCATAACTTGCTGTTCCAGCTGGGCAGACGGTCCCATCTTTTTGAGTCTCAGTATTGGCATCTTCCTCTGAGGCACCTACATTTTCAGCTACAATACCAGGACTAGTTCCACTGTTGTAAGAGACGTCAGTACCAGCTATGTTTTGAGCATCAGCATGGTCAATAATCTTAAGGGCACCAGTAACACAGAGTTTTTGTACATTTTCAAATTCAGTAGTGTTGGCCTTGACAGAAGCCACACATTTGTCATTGTCCTCATCTTCGTTTTCATCCTCTTCCCCATCCTCCTCTTCATTTTCCTCATCATCATCGTCCTCATCCTCATCTTCCTCCTCCTCCTCCTCCTCCTCCTCCTCTTCTTCTTCTTCTTCTCCTTCTTCTTCTTCTTCTTCGTCATCATCGTCGTCATCTTCTTCCTCCTCTTCTTCTTCTTCTTCATCGTCTTTTTCTTCTTCCTCTCCAGCTTCCTCCTCAGAGTCCTCGACTTCTGGGCTTCCCTCTTGAGAGTCTGATCTTGCTTTACTACTTGAAGGCTGCTCTGAGTGTTTGCTTTTCTCCTGCTCATCTGCTTGTTATAACCATTTTGGGGGGGGAAATAGAAGGAGAGAAAGATGTCATTGAAATGCAAGTGGCAAAGCTTCAACACAAATATTTTACCTTTCCGTAGCTTGGAAGAGGGGTAGAAGTCATCTGGGGTGTTTTGGGAAGGAAGGAAGCGGGAGAGGGATCTACTGGGCGCTGTGGAGCTTTGCTGGATGGTAAAGCCTTTGGGAGGGATGAAATTGTCTGGACTCTATTCTCACTCTCTGGCTCAGATTCTGTACCGCTCAAGGATCTGTCAGACAGTGCAGAAGCTACAGGGCAGGCAGGGATAAAAGATTACTTCTAAAAACCACAAACTATGGAGGGACACTGACAAGGGAATAAGGCTAAAATAGTCTCAGTACCTTCTCTCCTTTTAGATGCAATCATTTTCCTTAGGTTTACCTTCTGTGGTTTCTGAAAGATAGCATATCAAATTAAGGAGAGAACTAAATTTAGGAAAAACACACTTTATAAGAAGAAATATAGCACAAACCTTTTCGATTAAAACCGATTCATTATCATCTTCTGATGAAGCCCATTCATCTGCAGCACTTTTTGAAACCCTGAGGAGGGAAGAAGAATGCTTTGAGACTGAGCCGGGAAGTCAATTGTTATTGTGAGCTACAGATCACAAGAAGAAAATTGTGCTCACCGACTTAGTGACTCCGACTGAGAATTGTCTTCAAAATCTGCAACAAAGCAGTAGAGCTTATTTTCATTCTGAATTTAATTAGTTTTAGAAAGGTACATGTCATATTTTAATCAAAACGGTCAAACAGCAGGATATTGAGAGGACCTAAATCTTAAAAAGCAGAAAAAGAATGGTGTACAAAGCACTACATTTAAGCAGCAGGAGTAGGTTAAGTTTCCATCCTAAGTAACTGTTATTGATCTTTACAGGCACAAAACTGACAGCTTTTGACTGATTTTGCTAAGGAAGCTGATCGGAGCAAAGTAATACCTCCCCCTGCTTCATTTGCTCCATGCTCTAGATCCAGTCAAGAGGTAATGCATGAGGAATGAATCAAATAATCAAAGTCAATAATTAATAGACACAATAATATCCCCACACC
Source organism: Perca flavescens (assembly GCF_004354835.1). NCBI lineage: Eukaryota > Metazoa > Chordata > Actinopteri > Perciformes > Percidae > Perca > Perca flavescens. Next base: position 16,658,700 of record NC_041338.1, read on the forward strand.
ACTTTCATTCACTACTTTGTGAAAAATGGTCTCCTTACCATCTTTGTCAGTGGCTGGTCCTCCCAAAGAGAAGCCGGCTTCAACAACTTGGGAAGGACTGCCCATCAGCGGCTTTGTCTTCTTTTTGCTCGAACCTTGATGTGATAGGGAGGGCCCATCATTCCTCTGGGTACTGTGCTCAATGATGAGGAGAGAACAACTACAAGAGAGTCAAGACAGTGAAAATGTCATAATGTAGTAAGCCTAAACAAGAAAAAAAAGGAACATTTTAAACAGTAAAAAAATAAAATGAAACGGGCTTTGGTTGTTTGTTTCAGTTCTGTCTTCCACTCACACAACACAAATGCATAAATTGCAGAAGAAATACCATTGTAGGAACATATGTGCAAAGAAAAAAGCACAGCTTACGGATGATGCCCATTCATCACTGCATAGTCATCAGCTGACCATCCTTTGGTATCCTTTAGTGTGATATCTGCGTCAAACCGCAAGAGCAGCCGCAACATACTGATTTGTCCATTCCCAGCAGCTATCATTAATGGGGACCTGTAGGTAAAATCAATGATAGCAACATGACCAACTGTAAACAATAAATTCAGCAACATTAAGATTATCTGACATGTATTACAAATGTGTCATTGTTTAGTACTGACCTTTGGCTTTGGTCCATAAAATTCACACTAGCACCCTCCTTTAGGAGAAACTCTGCCATCTCGATATGGTCCTCACGGACTGACACAGTCAAGGGTGTGAATCCCTCCTAAAAATTACATCACAGTCAACAATATCCTTCATTGGACAGGTGTCATCGGAACACCAATATCTCAAATATCATAGATTGCAGAAACATTTTGATATTTTGATTATATTTGTTTATTGCAATACATTCTATTATGATATATAGAATGAGCTGTGATGGCATGAAAAGCAAGATACAGGGGTATGCCAAATATTGTCCAAACCCTAGCGTCTTCACTGGATCTTTAAATATGTCTGGTAAGATCGTGACACTAGGTCAGTATTATCTGAAGATTGCCTTGATGTTTGTACTGGGGTAGACAAAAAGACAGAATCACCTTATTTTGAGCATTGATGTCAGCCCCATGCTCCAGCAACAGGACAGTAGTGGAAATGGATGGGATATTTGCTGCTAAATGTAGGGCTGTATTACCATTGATATCCACCAGGTTAGGCTCGGCATGATTCTCCACCAGTATGCTCACACAGCGCTCATGCTGGCATTGCACTGCCTGATAGAGTGGAGAATTGACATGAATGCAGAGGTATGGACAAGGCTTAAAACAATGTATGAGGGAAGTAGCCAACTATGATTATCACAATATGTTTAACATTAAATAAGGAATCACTGTGGTGGAGTCTCATCCTCCAGGATTACCTTCATTAAGGCGGATCTATTTTGATTGTCACATAGGTTAAGCTTGGCTTTGCTCTCAATGAGGAATTGCACCACCTCAACATGTCCAATGGCGCAGGCAATATGAAGTGCAGTTCTGTAATATCAAAGGAGAGTTTCACATATGCAAGCATTCTTGTTCTTACTAAAAAACTTCTACTGACCTTTACAAGGATTTGTACAGCTATTTAAATCTAGGCCTTACTTTGCTAGTTCGTCCATCTAAGCAACTCATTGTTATAAAAGTTTCATTACTTCATTGAAGAGCCTGACATACTTTATACTAATGATGATTTATCAAGCTATTCTGTAAATTCTACTATATGTACACCACTCAGTTGATTCTGACACACTAATTGTTAATGCTAACTAGATCTTACCTTGAAACATTAGTATCAACATCATCTACATTTTACCTGGTGCTTAAAACAGCTGGCAGTTTGCCGTTAACAGTAAAAATACTGGACATTGTTTTACCACAACCCAGCTCGACTATGCAAAAAATATTCCAAACTATACAATACTATATGCCAATATACCCTATTGCTGCCACACTGTCATATATATGGCATTGCAATACTTTTTTTGAAAAGTTTCAAGAGCACAAGAAAGTGAGGCATCTGCATGGCTGCATTCATCTGTGGAAGATATATATTTTTTTCTAATCAACTAATTAAACTGTTGAACAAAGAAATCCTGTAACTAAATTCTATAACTATTAGTCCAAGGGTTAATTGAGGAAATTCTCTAATACACTGGTGAAACAGTGGAAAAAGAGAGGCTCCAAAACAGATATAGATAAGGATATATAGATAAAGAGATTATGACATTTTATTAAGCTATTCAGGTGGACTGCATTACCAAGGTATATTGTAAATAGATAGATAGATAGATAGATAGATAGATAGATAGATAGATAGATATATAGATAGATAGATACTTCATTCATCCCAAGGGAAATTTTAGGCATTCAGTAGCTTACACAAACATAACAAACACACATATATCTCACATACATAAACATCACTCACAGAAATTTAAATAGTTAACAATTTGTGAAGTGATTACAAAGGTCTGGTATGGATTGACCATGTGATGAAATGACCACGATAAGGTGCTATGGTAGAGTGTGTGCAATGGTGCTAGTGCAAAAGTGAACAGTGCAGGGAATGAACAGTGCAATAGCTTATATTGTTAAATATTAACAAAACAATATATAACAGGGAATAAGTTATAAGATGCAGATGTTATGACCACAGTCCAGATTGTGTAGGAGGGCTAATATAGCCAATAAGACAGTCAGGTTACAGCAGACAAGGTGATATAATGTAGCCAGCAATGAATCCAGCAAAGGCAAACAATTGGAAGGATATGACAAGTGCTTTTTATCCTACTTACCTGTTCTCCTTGTCAAGTTGATTGATATCATTCTTTTTAGCAAGCTGCTTCAACTTTGCCAAATCTCCCACTGAGGCAGCCTTGTGAACCTTCCCGAGGTCCTTTTCTTTCAGTTCATAGCCAACAGAAAGCACACTCCCATTGTCAGGAGTACCCGACGGCTGTTTCTTTTTCTTAGTAAAGCTGAATATCTTCTTCATTGTACACGAGAGAACAACACTGCCTTTGCACCGTCACTACCTGCCACTCACCAGGTGCTGGAGGATCACCACAGGCGGCTCTCCCATTTCTAAAAATAAGACGTACCAAGCGGATTAGAAGCCTATAAAACCGCGCTGAGAACACTGCGGGGTTTCTTCCTAAAGGATGTACCGCATATAATGTTCCTCACAGTTATATAAAGTAAGGTAGCCTAGCTTAAGCGCATTGCAATCATCTGCATATGTAGAGTCATAATACGCATAATGTATCTAGCTAAGTATCGAATTACTTCAATAAAGCGTTAGATGACGTTAAAACACAGATGTCATGCTATTAAGTAAACTCAGATATCCTAGAGAAGAAGATACGTGTAACGTCGACCTCATTTTCTTGAGCATACCTTAAAGCAGGACGTCCTCGGAGTTATTAGCACCTAAAGCGTGTTAGCGTTTCATTAGTACGATTTTGATGCGATTACGATGCACAGAACTGAACATGACCGACCGTTACTTCGCGTTGTTTAGCTAGCTAGCTAGTTGGTTATATGGACTTAGCTAGCGTTAGCTATAGCTTGTGGATTGTTACCATGGTAACTGACTGTACAAATGGTAACGTTATGCTAACGTGGGGTTAAGAGGTAGCTACCAGTTGAAAATTCTGTAATCTTACTGTTTTAGTGCTATTATGTAATACACACTGCTACATATACTTATATAATATAAAATATTAAGTTTTGATAAACGTTAGTGTAAAATAAAAATACGTTGCTTATTTTCTGGATTATTTGTTGCCTGGCAACCTAGCCTCAGTTGGCTCAGTGCTGCGCCTCCCACGTCGTGACTTCACAAATGCAAACCGCCACATTTAAACTGGATTTGTAGCAGAGACAAGCACAGCGGGGACTGTCGCTACAGCTAACTTAACGTAATTTGCAAGACTCGGTTCGGTTCAAGGAGACTTGTGCTGTGTTTCCACGCGTGCAGGAGTCGTTAGCTACTGCTAACCTAGGTGGAAACATACTTAACCCTGCTAACTCAATGCTAATTAGCAAACGCTAAAATCAAAGCCCAGATGGGTAACGGTTAAAGTTACTAAGGACGATAGCTTAAAGACAAATACAAAGGAGGTCACGGCTAATTCACGCAAGCATGTGTGAAATTAAAGCTAACTAACGTGCAGTAACTATATTAACTAAAACACTAACCTGTTGATTGTCAGAGTCAGACCACAGAGAGTTTAGCTACAGCTAGCTAGCTACATCAAAAGGAATGCTGGCTGTTGGGTTTTCAACGAACCAATCCGAAATTAGTTCGATGTAACGAGTGGTTTTACTGACCAATAGGCGGCTTCGGTGTGTGTACAAGGTTGGTTTACAAGCCATGGAGTCGAAGAAGGCTTGTTGTGTAATGACAAAAATATACCACTTGATGGTGACGTTGGCTTGAAATCAAATGTTTGAAAGCGCTAATAGGCTATTATAAATCAAAACAATCCTCCAAGAGCTGTTTTTATTTCCAAGGGAATATAGAAGAATATTCTTGAATCTCCCATTCGTCACACATTGATTCTTATTACTCTAATTATGTGTTGTCATATACAGTATTTGCAGAATGAGATATGTGACATCATACAAATAATTCTTGCACATTGCACATGTATACATGTGCAAATAAGAATTAATTATTTGTATGATTATGTACTTTGGATACCAAATGATGTAGGTACTAACTGAGAATTATGCCACTAGTAAGATATTTAAACGTCTGAGTCCAACAGTGACGCAATTACAGCCCTGAGAGGATGAATACACAGCAAGATAGCAATGTGACTGACTGCCATACATGTTCAAATTCAAAAGATGTGCGAATGAAGGTTGATAAGTGTATGTCTAACTATAGCAGGATTGAAAATAAAAGCCACCCCTGACTAGCTTTGTTCCAGTGTCTGAATCAGAGATATAATTGAACAAAACGGTACAGAGCAATGTGCTAGGCTACAGATCATTACATTGGCACAAACGTATTTAATTTGCACCGGAGCACAGCTGCTCAAAATTGCTTTGTGCTGCAGCCGAATATGTTGTAACAACATTGTCAGAAATTACATTTATTTATTGGTGTTGTAAAGCAATATTGCATTGTCACAAGGGAGGACATTAATGCTGTTGGTTACACCTTCATGAGATTCAAAGATTTTGATTAGACAAGTTCCACCCACAGTTTGTGATGATAAGAAATTTGTCGTTGACAAAAATGATGTAAAAATAATACATAGGCTAAATGAACAGCATAGTCGTTTGACAAGGTAAACTCAGAAAATGTTTCCTTTTTAGACTGTGAGAGCTCTGGAAAAAGCTACCAGTGGACCGTTTTCTTTAATTGTCTACTAGGGGTGTGCAAGCTCTACCGATTCAAAATCAATTCATAGAATTCCAAAAATCAGTTCATATTTTTTAATAATACAATTTTTTTTTATGTCTACTGCAGTCACATGAGAAAAGTAACTACATATACTGTGAATCATTTTTTTAAAATCGAGAATCGTTTTTTAATCGAATCTTGAGCCTGAAAATTGATATTGAATCGTGATATTTTCTGAATCGTGCTTATTGTCTACTATTTCCAAATCAACGTGCGTTCACGCTCAAATACTACAGTAGTATTTATATGTATTAAGATACATTGTAAAAGAAGAGACTGTTGTAATAGAATTACATACAATAATATTCAAATGTAAAAATACATTTATAAATTAATTTCTTTTCCACTTAAGAAGCACTGTAATAACTATTTTGTAACTTCATATTTTAAAATAAAGCTTCATAATAAAAATATATAAAAAAATACACCTAATACATTTTAAAAAATCCAATGCAGAATGTTGTACTTGTACACCTTATAGCACACTAACTGTTGAGGGATGCTTGAATGAATTGAATTGTGGGCCCATTGTGATCAACCGCCCTGTTATGAGAGGAAATATCTGGAGTGAACAATCCATGCTTGTGATGTCATCAGTGCTGAAATATGGGATATTTTTGAGCCAGGGATCAATGGGTCATATGTAAATTAAAATTTACTTAACACATTATCAAGTTCTCTACCACTGCTTTTGTTAAATATTTATCAAATCAAAATGATCCAGGTAGATTTTCTGCCAATAATTAAATCCCATACTTTAAAGTCCTCAGTTCTGTTTAACAGATGTGCTGGCCCTATCATTATCCTCTAATTTATGCAACACACAGGTGAATATTGGAAATTCATTGAGGCTTTTTACGGTATTTATTTTGACATCATATGTCACAACAAGTTATTGGTGACGTAACAGACACAGGCTCCATGCTACAGTAAATCCCCCCAAATCCTAGTCAGTAAATCATAGTTGTTTTGTTGGAGAGCACCATCAAATATTGACTCATAAGCTATGAATAAGACAACCATCTCCACTCGAAAGCTTGCATTCTTTGATGTACCCTATACTGCAAACCTTACTCCATCAATCATCTATTCATTTAAGGTTTAATACGTGTTTAAAGTCAATTACATAGAAATCATTTTTTTTTTTTTATGATTATCTTGTAGGAAGTACTGAGGGAAAATTCCAAGCAACAAAACAATATTATCTAATCTCTACTGTCTCTAAACTGAATGTTTCACCCGCAGATGCCTTAACTATATTTTCACTCTTCCATAATAATAATAATTCATCTGTAATCACTAGCTATGTTCTCAAACTTGTTTCAAAGCCATCAGCCAGCCTTCTCCCTCAGATGTCATTTTGTGTCTGGTCTACGTAAGGTGTGATTTGAAGGTACAAACCTAAAATCCAATCTGTCTGACCCGTAAAAATTTGCTTCAAATTTAAGAGATTTTTAATTCAAGTTTAAAAACAAGAAAACTCTGGTTGTATCGAATCACGTGAATTATGAAAAACAACAATCAGTTTCACGCTGTGCATACAAACCTCTTATACCAAAGAGGATAAAGGACAAAAGGAATATCGTAAGAGATCAGAAGCTCCAGCCTGCCAGTTCAATATGTCACTCCACAATATGAGATTGTGGAGAATGGCTCTCATCCTCCATAATCCCAAAGAATATCTTGTATTGTACATGCTCACATCTTTGTGAAGCTACTGTATATTTAGCACAGTGTTGCTTTGAGCTAAATGCTAACGTCAGAATGCTAACATCCTCACAGGTATAATGCTAACATTATAGCATGTGTATGTTTACCATGTGAGCATGCTAACATTTGGCAATTAGCCCAAAACAGTAAAAGTACAGCCAAAGGTTATGGGAATATTATTGGTTATCGGAATATTTACAGACATTTGGTCCTAAACTAAAGTATTGGACAAAAAAGATGTTTTACATTAATTTTTCTAACAGACAGTACAGTGCAATTTTAAAAAGATACATACAAATTGTCTGTAGTGAAACATCCCAAATCCCCCCGGCCGTTAAAAGAAAAAAGTTCATGACATGAAAGACGAAAATACAGGAAATGAAGTTTTGGAGATTGCTTTTGCCTGCCTTAGTAGCTGATTATCTATAAATGCATCTCAAAAATAAGGATTGAGTATGCATTAATAAGCCATATTCAATATACGGTACTTTAATCTTCCATCATTTTGCTTGAAATGCAGATGAATGTCTCTCCTTCATAGGGACACTGATTCTCAATTCTCAAGTTTCCCTTTAAACACATGATCTTTATGTTTCTTGCAATTTAGCAGCCAGCGACTAGACTACATGCCTAACATTTATTTGATGGTATACATGAGTGTGAGTAAGCGACATTAAACTGGAAGTTGGGGAATTGAACGAGGGCACAATATTCACATGGAGTTGCATTTTGCTCTGAGGCAGTTGGGTTTAAAACAGGAAGTCAATGATGTCCCTTATCTGCACCATTTGATGTTTTTATCCATGAGCTGATGTAATTCATGTTAAAGGCATTTGTGGAATAGATTAATTAAAAGTGGCTTTAGAGTTAAGGGCACTTATTTTTAGCTCCGGATGGGACAAGCTTTCAGGAAGTGTATGTAGAAATATTCCCTTCCACAAATTGTCTCTTATTCCCATCTCCAAGCTCCCATCTAGCCCCAAGAATTATGGAAGGATATAATATAAATACTCATGTATACAACATTTACACAAGACTGTGTTTATGAAATTAGAGCAGTGCTGCAATAAAAAAAGAAGGTACATCAATACTTTTCCAGGGAAACACTAAAATGCTCTTTTTGGTGCTAATTTGGTCTTTGGCACCAAAGGAACCTCGTTGGATCAATGCAATCAGCCAGGCGTACTGTACAGCCCATCATCAGATATAGGCACGCCGGATCAAAAGAGGTTCTAAGAAGAGGTGATAATACCCTTTTTTGAATCATCATCTAATCATGGCTAAACCAGGTGAAAAACTTAATAAAAAATCACTTTGACTGATTAATGTATATACTTCAACTGACGCTTGACTGAACATTTTGAACTATTGCTCAAATAAATTCTAAAAAAAAACCCATCAATAATATTCTGGTTTACTATTATTTAACAGTATTTCTTTATTTAATGTTTACAAACAACTAGAGTTTATGTTATTACTTACATCTAATTACTTGTTTGTCTGACATTTTGGAAATTAATTATCACATTAACATGAAATGTGTTGGGCATATTGAGAATCCCAACAGGATAAAGCCTAAACATTTTTGGCCCTATGACTTCTCTTCTTGCACTGACATTAAACTTTCATACTCAAATAAACTTACCACCTGACCTGTTACTGACACCAAATGGGTTACTTAAGAAAGCTATTGACTGTTGAGACCAAATGACTTTTCCTCCAGTGCCATCACTTATTCCCAGTGGCCCCAGCATCAGGGCAAAGTTTGGGAGATTGTTGGCTCTCTCTGCACCCTCCTGAGTCTACCTTGTTCCATTTGTTAAATTAAGTCACTGTTTGCAAGATCACAACCTAAACATTGGGTAGTCGATGCTCATATGGTATTCATGATCTTGAAGGTTTGTCCGGGTCTGTAAAAGATCTTTTAAGAATGGGTGCATATAGCGGTTAATTCAGGGAATTGCTATATAACTACCATATAACTAAATCAAACATGTCTGGGATCATAACAACCACCTACATGCTTGTTCACTTGCCATACTCCTCAAACATTCTCCTGCATATAATTGTTAATAAATTATTCAAAGCTCATGTTGCCCTTTAGTAGGTCATTTAAAAGAATACATATGAGCTGGGTTTGATTTAATACATTAAGTCGAACATGCTCTGATTACTGAAGCAGGTGTCAGCAGAGTTATCGCTTCATGCAGAGGTGTATTTCCTTCATTCAACCCGCCAATGCTAGCTGCATTCCCAAGATAAGTCCAAACACTGCACGGTTTATTTTCTGAACAAATCAATTATCACTGCAAACAGACAATTTGTCCTGGAACAAACACAAGATATGGTGACAATGTGGAATGAATCTAAATATTTTACATACTAATAATAAAGCTGAAATGTGGCCAGAAGAACTTTCCAGGAGGACTGTAAGTGTGAAATGAGGAGATTACTGATGAAATTAGAAACTGATATGTTCCTCATGTTATTTGATACAGTTGATTCAATATATCACAACAGTAAAAGCTATCTTCCAAAGCTAAATAAAAGCAGTAAACAGAAGTTGAATCTGTGATGATGATCTGAGATGTAAAACCGGGAAGATGTTAGAAAACTATGAGACTTATATGCCGTTTGAGCTTTACACACCAAAATAGCCTAATTTTATAGCAGCAATAACCAATACAAATCTGGAAAAATCATTTGATTCACCAGGTAGTCTTCCCTGTTAATTCACCCACACATCATCGAGACGAGACATTTAGTGTAACATCTGTTATGGTCACTGTTGCTAAAATACAAAAGTAAGGAATTAATGTTCTAGTTGCTCCAAAAGCAAAAAAAGTGAACTTGGAAAAAGTCATGAGAACATTTGTCATTCTGTATTTAGTTTGGAAGACCATCTTTTCTATGTCACAGTCCATGCCATGTAAACTTGTAAATATTCAGTCTTTGACAATCAGTGCAAAGATAATCACTATGCTTTGTTTTGATGACAGACTTGCTTTGACAGCTTTGTTTAGTCATGGATGTCTTTTCTGTCACAGAAAGTACAATACACATGACAGGGTTTTTGCAATGAGATAAAACGCTGTGACTAATAGTAAACTAATCAGTAAACACATGATAGATGTGTTATTGAGTAACACTGAAAGGTTGAATAAAGGTTGTGCTAGCTAAGCTAAAATGGTGTCGTGCAGAAATGACTGATGGTGTTTACAACATGATTTGCTCACCGGGCTTGAGAAGATTGTCCAAAAGAGTGATGATGAAACAGTAGCAGCAATGTTGGGTGCAGTGTGGTGTGGCCTGCAGAAATTAGGAGATGCATTCAGGCACTTTGAACCTCTTCAATGCAATTCCTTTCTGGAACATCCTGACCAAGAGTCTGTTTTCTTGGACACAAAACATTTGTGCAATCATTCATGAGAAATTTTGTTTGAATTACATTGCAGACGTAGCCAGGTTAACCAGCTAGGATGCACCAGGGCAAACATTTGCTGTTGAGCACCTATTGGCCCAGCACATGCAACCCCAAACTGTTGTCCATGTGCACTGTGCATGTGCCCTGTTGCCTTCAAAATTTAATTAAGTACAGTACAGTGCACACAGAGGACCATAAATACCAGCTTCATTATTTTTTTAAACCAAAGGCCAATCAGTACTCCCAGGGGCGCAACTACCCAGTGTCAGAGGGTTATGCAGCAACAATCTTGGTGCCCCCCCCACCCACAAAAAATAAATAAATAAATAAGTGTGCAGGACATCATCATGTAAGGGCTTTAAATAATAAAGGTTTATTTTAAAGTATATCAGCCACTGTAGGCCTACCATAATTATAAATAAGTATATATATATATATATACATGACATGCCATCTCCTTTTCCCTCTTTCTTTTTCTATTTTTAGCTCCCAACAGCTTTTTTGCTTTATCCATCTTTTTCCATAGACGACCACTCACTACTGTACCTGCTCGCTCAGCGCTCACGTGATATTACGAATCCTAGTATGGCCACGCCAAGACCCGCCCTTCAATAGCCCGGGTCTTGGCGTGGCCATAGTAGGGAGCCCCCCCCCGCTCCCTCTTCTACAGTATCTCTCCCTCTTCTATAGTATGTCAAAATTCTATGATTGAATCTTATGAGATAGGGCGCCTACTCTAGCCTGTTAGTCCTCTACAATGTTATGCAACATTGAGGAAATGCAGAAATGTTTGAGAAACGCACAAAAGCAGCTACATATAAAAAATAATTTTTAAATCTTTTCTTCTTTTTTTTACCATCGCTTTGGCGCCCCCCATGGTGCTGCGCCCCTATGCGCCGCATATAGCGCATACCCACTTTTTGAGCCAATGAGTACTGCTATGCTGAAATAATACTACCTGGTCACAAGATATCTGTGTCAGAAAGTATGTTGATTTTGATTAAACAAATCTTTATTTTGGAACATGCACCAAGTGAGTACCATATACACTAAAATAAGAAATGGAGGTCAAGAATGAACTTGAAGTTTTTAGACAGCATGGACAAGATGATAATTCCATAACAATTAGGCATGCTCCATCTGTAGATGAAGATGATGATGTGATAGAAAGCTCCAGAACAGCTACAGCATAGATATACCTTGTAGTGTGAACAACATAGTCTTAGATATTGAGACAGGGCTTTCTACAAGACAGGGCCACATCATTCCTTAATAATGCAGGGCCCAGCCACCTTAGTTAATATTGTAGTTAATTGGGGCAAAACAAATGTGTAACTAAAGAATACACCAAAACTCATTGACATTGAGTAGACACACACACACACACACACACACACACACGCGCAGCAACAGAAGTGTGAATTGTGTTGTGTCTGTTGATTTTACATTGGGACGGTAGCAGGCAAATGCAGCTTGTACTTAGCAGTTCTGTCATCTTTGCCAATAATCTTTGGGGAACATTTCATTTTTTGAATGGAAAACTGTTCATTTTTTGTTTATCTTTGCTCTTCAGTGATTTGGGTATAGAGTTTTAACCACATTAAAAGCAGTGGCATGATCTTTTCCTTTTAAGAAAACAGTATGCACATTTGCCTGGCAGAGGCATGGTGAGCAGCATCAGTGAGGTAGTAAAAGGCAGGAAATAGCAACACAAGCAAAGATAGCTATATGGGTGCAGATGCCTGAAACCACATGAGTACCAGCCACAAAATCTAAGGTTAATTTTTCTATAAAATGAAGTAAGCTTCTTGACTGTTTAAAACAACGTCTTTTCATGCATTGAAAATGTTCAACCTGATCTGATGGTCAGATGTGCTTTTTCGTTCCCTTCTTTAACATGTAAACATTGTTTGCTGGTAAAATAAATTTAAGAGCCGTGCATTGAAGTGTTAGTGTTATTTCAATATATGAGGCATTCGTGGGGGGTCAGTGCGTGAGGTATATTTTCACCCCCAATCGGGGACACCAGGTAAGAGTCGTGCTGCTGAAGAATGAAAGGAAATCACCCGGGTTTTTTTATTCCTCGGTCGATAAATGAGGGCTATTGGTTGGAACATCTGGAACGGATTTTGTTTCTCATCGTCTGCTCGGCTGAGAACCTTGGCTTGCTCTCAGGAAAGCACAGCAATAGCCCAAGTCACATCAGCTGAGTAGATGGGAGTGTATGGGGGCAATTACTCAATGGAACACTAACCATGAGAAAACACATTAAGGACAACGGAGCAGCAGGGTAGTAGTTACAGTTGTTAAGCTATAGTCTAATTATACAGTATTGTATTCTCAGTTGCCAGTCCCTACAGCTAATGTCATCTATTCAACAGAACTGAAGTAAAACCTAAATGTATGATGTTATAATGTAAGAAATTGTTTTGGAGAGGTGTTGATTCAATTGAATGTATATTTTTTTAGGCTGTACTTTGTTGTGCTGTTGATATGTGCTGCACTATTATAGTGAGAGGCGTTTCTTACGGAGCCCCCCTGGGGTCAGCTGGGAAAAAAAAATAAACCGTGTCCCTCGATACATATAAGGCATGTAAGGCATTGCAATTATGTATGTACATGTTCCAACCATTTTCAAAACAAACCCTCACATGACTTACTTACTGATTCATAGAAACAAAAATTAAAACACAGTAAATCCCTAGCAACCAAAATATGCTTCATATCCTCATAACATAAACACATTTGATGAAGTCCAACTGTTCCCACCTGTCGTGCAGAGTGTTCAGGAAATCATCATAGTGAGAATCCTGGCTCAGTATAGGAGCTGTTCATCCTCACATTTTCTCATTGGAGGCCAGTTTGCCAGTTTGTGTGTGTCTGCCATTAATGGGCTAAAATCAGAACATATGGAACCAAGTAAAATCCCATGGAATTTTATGATGCACAGTGGAGAGGATTAACACACTATCACACGTCTTGCATTCAGTCTGTACTTAAAACAGGAAAACATTTCAAATGGTAAAACAGCCATAAATGTTGCCTTTACTTCATTAACATGTGTCAATGGTGTGGGTTATCTTCATTTGTAGGTCAATTGATCATTTTATCAGATTGGTATCAAGTTTGAGCTCCTTTAAGTGTAGTGGTTTACAAATGGTGGAGGTCAGTACAGAACTTCATAGATAAGGCCTGAGGCTGAGTTGAGTTGCACAGTGCTTTTACACTTGCAGTATCCACATCATGAGTACAAACTGATGTAGATGAGATTATCCTACTCTGCCTAAACCTTACACTAAAAAACTCTTTTTGTATTTTATTACCGTATAATTTGGCAGACCTCAAGGCCCAACAGGAGCAACAGCACAGCATCCTGCAATGGCAATCGGTTGAGAATATCCCGACTACACTTAGGTGTTACTATCTGCAGTGAAAAACGAAATGCAGTGGAAATGAGGATCTTTTAGTATGCATAGGACGCAAGTCTCATATACCCTATTTGAAAATAACTATGTGCAATATTTGCTTGAGGTCATACGAAATATTGTTCAGCCATTAGGAAAGTCTGAGGCACATGTATGATTACTTGTGGTCTGCTTCACCTACTATATCTCTTACCACAATTCAATTTCACCATTTAAATTACCTTACCATCACGTACAGTATGAAGGCTGCTTTTGTGGTTAACACAGTGCCAGGAGAAAATCATCAGAATGTAATACTGGGTCCACAAACTTGGAAAACAGAACATCACTTTTCCTCTTCTTTTTCTTGAAGTGAGAATGTCACAGCTCTGTATGTGAGGAAAGTGACTCACTGCCCACACTTCTCACTTACAAAATCACTCCTCAATCCTTACACAAAAAGTTATGAGCCAGATCAAGTGTGATGTACATGAAAGTGCACAGATATTCATAAAAACTTGTTGTTATATTATAAATTGAATGAAGTAATGAAGTAAGACTAGATTCATGTACAAGTTTTGATTGACAGTGTGGCTTTGTCTATTGTCAACAACACAGGCAGTGTAGCCATGCATAAAACACTCATATACTTCCATTGATGAAGTTAATTCCCTTTTTCAGATGTTCAGCCTTCTTGCCAACCTTCACTATCATCAGAGGTTTCCTCAGAGGCAATTCATTGGTGCTTCCTGACCTGAAATATCCATAGTATTACTGCAATCTTTCTATTTTTTTTTTTCCTCTTTAAACGAGATGAAACTTTGTGTTGGTTTCTGATTTCCATGCCATTATAATCTGCAAGGAGGCCACAGTATAATCTCTGGAATATAATGCCTCTGGAAAAATAAACACTTGAGAATTATACCGCATGTACGGCAACTGTTGTGGCAAAAAAACACTGTTCTGGGAAATGGGACTGAGAGATGTGGCTTTTGTCAGTGGAGGGTGAAGATCTGAAGTGACAGGGTGGATCAAAGAGATAATTTCAGTCATCTGGTTTCTCCTGGAGTAGTTTGCTATAGGGTTAATTAGTAAGAGAATGACAAATGGGATGTCTATCGTAAAAAAAAAAAAAGATTCTGACCACACTTAATTGTATTTGTGTGGCTAGAGTAAATGGTTTAACCTCATTAGACTACAGAGAATCCAAGCATGTTATGGATACACATCTCTTAATATTCTCAAAATATGACATTCTTTATTTATTTTTACTTTTATTTATGTGCTTTCAACTTTATATTAATTGGCTAGTTTGGCATCATGGTTTGTACTAGAAAAAACATTCTCAGGCACACTGAGGTAATAGCATGTTTGACTTGGAGTAGCTTTCACCCAACATATGAATCATTCACTTAAGTCCAGCAGTATTATACAAGACTAATATGTTTGGCATGTCGCCTGACACTAATTTCCTTGTAAAATGTACATTAACTATCAGGATTTAATAGACGTAATTGAACAATATTTGGGCCTAAATGGCATAAGACTCCATGTATGTGGAGAGAGATGTGCACGTACTTTTGGCCATATGTGTATATCGTCCTTTCCCAGAAATCGACCATAAGGGTCGATTATGCAAGCAGCTCATAACGACCGACAATTAAGTTTCTTGTTAGGCAGTGAGCTAACGAGAAAACGAGAAAGTGAGGTGACAAAGTAAAAGAGTGCCAAATTTCGTGTAAGGAGGTTGGGGTGGCAGATGGGCCAAACAAACACAGGACTTTCACTCAGGAGACCGGGGTTCTTGTCCCATGTTAAACTAAAATCAACTGTCATTTGGAAATTAACCAAGTTTTAGGGACCTTAGTCCGTGATGCAATGACGTCCACATGATTAAACCGCCACCGTGCGGCTGTAAATAGAACGGTTGTGCGTGTTGTTTTGGGAGACTTGGAAATCAGTCTATAATGTAATTTAGGTATTAGGATGTATTAGAATATCTACCACTTTCACTGAAAGCCAAGACAAAAGCGTAGAATGAGAAATACCATTGTCATAGAAAGATATAAAGCTCCACAGAGGGTAGTGAATTACAAAGGTTCCATGTTTCTGTCAGCATCCATTCAGCTCTTGAGCAGATTAAAGCACAAGGTGGTTCAAGAATGTCAAGATACAATTTGTATCTTGTGAAGACACATCAGTCTGGTATTCACAGAGTAGCAGCTCCAGCAGAACACTGCTGTGAATTGACAAATTAGAGTTAGGCTGCTTGAATTTGTGTTTTAGGAAAGTGTACACTCATTGAGCTGGGAAGAATACATTGAATTATTCAGTGGAACAAGTGAGTAATCCTAATTTTGTCAGAGCCAACACTGAAACTATTGAGGAAACAACAAAAATGTGTCATCTATGCAATACTCTATAAAGTGGTGACAATAGCAGAGCAGAGTTCAGATTCATTGATTGACCCAGTTTTCTAGGACCACATGCAAAATGTACACAAAGTTGGGGCTTCAGTAATCGCAGACAAATTAAATCAATATAGCAGTCAATAAGCCTTTCACTCATGAGCCCTTCAGCAAAATGTAAAAAGCTCGTATTGGCTTGCCATTTTCAGATCCCACTGGGACCTTTTCTTGCCACCACACCAACATATCTCTCGTCTCCTCAGCTGCCTTAACAGCTGGTGTAAATGCCCAGCATGTTGATGTAATCCATTCAGCTATTTACAGGAAACACTGAGATGGTGACACTGTGGACCTTAAAGTGCATCTGTTGAAATTGTATGCTTCAGTTTGCCACCATGTATATTGATCAATATTACATAAAATAAAAAGCTATTAATGATTTTTTGTATTGATTGCTTTACATTTCCAGTTCTCCACCATTGGATGACATTTTTTATTGTGATAGATGATGTGGACTATAACTGCCTATTTGTGTAGTCCAGTTGTTGACAGATAATCAGAAGATGGACAAATATGATTTTAGCCAACATGATTAAATGCACAATTTATATAAAAATCTCTGATGTTTAGGAGGTAATGCTTACCGTGTTCACCATCTTAGTTTAGTGTGTCAGCATTTTGTGCACTAAACACAATGTACGGATAAGGCTAATGGGCATGTCAATAGTTTTGCATATATTTAGTTGTAACAAAAGTAGTGGATAAATTGTATTTTGATGTGATGATGGTGCTAAATAAAAAGTCAGAGGATGACCAAAAGGAACATGAATGTGTGTACCAACCGAGATTGCCATCCATAGAGCCACGTAGCTAGTGTGGCAAAAATAGTTGACGAAAACTAATTACTACAACTTTTGTTCTGAACAATATCACAACAACAGGTTATTTAAATAGTATATGAATGTGATTTGTCAGTGAAGTAACCAGCCCAGGAAAACCTAGACAGACAATCTAGACAGGACCTGGTGCTACCTCCTAGGTTAGAATTTTAGTTTTGGGATCTGGGTTAAATGGATATACAACCTATGGTTTTTTATGGGGAGGTTGGTGAGAACACTGAGACTCAACCATACAGTCAATGTGCAGGCAGTCACTACAGCCCAAATAAGCAGAAACTTGGCATCCTTTCTGCTGATGCTTTACCAGGCCTGTACTGTAGATATCCTCATGCTTGTTTGGAGGGCTTTTTTCCCTCAGTGTGGTCTTTGGCAAGTTAAACACATGGTCATTTTGACAGAGGTCAAGCGACTGACTTGGCCAGTCAAGAACATTTCACAGTTGTTTCATAGAAATTCCATTCTTTCCCTGTCAATGTTTAGGATCATTGTCCAACAATTTGGGGACAATTTGTATAAATGGTTATGAGTCTTTTCACTTTCACTTATATGGATAAAACACCCTAAGATTAAACCTTATAGTCAAATCAAATATGCTTGAGTAGAGAGCCAAAACAATGAAAAACAGTCCTAATACTTTTTGACTGCACTGTACTTAGCTCATTAGCCAGAAGGGATTTTCTAGTGTTACGTTATTGATTCATTAATGTTTAATGTGTAAGGAGCATTTTCATAGCTGGTCTTGGTGGAGCTAACCCTAATTAAACTACTGTATACACTGTTGAGTTATACAGTAGTATATACAACCCCCCCCTTACTTACTTTGTTACTTTTCATCTCTGCCATTAACCAATTATTTTACTCTGCAGAGAAAGAGATCAAAACTTGGCAGGCACCCAAAAATAATATATGATGATTCTAGTTCTTGCAAAACATTGCTAAAGGCTCAAGATCGAAGAATGATACCAGGAACTTGGCAAATATGTTGTTTATTGCAGCTGTGAATGAGAAAGCCTCCCCTTTTCTGGTATCGGTTTACCACTTACAGAGAGAAAAAGCGAGGAAACAGTGAACATCTGCACAGAAATATCATTCTAAAAGTAGTCTATATGATACTTCTTAGGGACTCTGCTTAATCTTAGTGAAGGCCGGAACCTATGTTCAGAGCAGCAGGTCAGGTATCTCGCGTCATGTGTCATTACCTCCTGGTGAACCAAGTTATGATCAATGCCAACCCTGTGGTGACCTTTTTTCTTGGCGTCTCTGCATGGCTTGTGCGTGTTTTTCGACCTGAGTTGAGCAATAGCAAGACAGGGTCCAGGATTCACTCAACAAACTGACAATATCATAAATTTATATCGCCTGTGAGGCTTAGCCATTCAGTGGAGGGGAAGAAAGGCCTAAGAAAAGTCTGTTTCAAATCCCACTATAACCATATTAAATGTCTCTGTTGCTCTTTCCACTAGTGTATTTGACAAAACCTGTGTTCAATTATCATATAAATTGAGGGCAAATTGACACTGTGTGGTAGACACAGGAAGGTGAGGGGCATACAATCCTCCTAATAAGAAGACCTTGGAAGCCAAACTACTTTCTGTGCTTGCTTGTTGCAACCCTGTTACACTGAAGACAGTTGCTATCTCCTTTAGACAGCTCCTTTGGAGTGATGCTTGACCGGAGTAGGCAGAGATTAAGGGGGATTATGGGTGAAGAGGATGGCATGTCAGGTTGGTGTCATCATGTGAGGCATGTTTTCACTTAGCTTGGCCCTTTATCTGACAGCAAAATAAGTTGAATGCACTGCTGATCATCTGTCTATCCACACACAAAGTGCACAGAGAGATTTGTGCACATGCAGCATTACGTGTTGACTGGGACCGTTGGGCCCTGGCACTTTCGTGCTCGGGCCCTAATAATATAATACTGGCAAAAAAAAAATTAGATATTCAAGATCACTCATCACTTCAGGAAATAACAACTTTGTGATAATTTTGTACAGTTTTTAAAAAAGGTTAAAAAAGGAATTTCTTCCTCTGTTTTTATCACTGTGCAACTGTAGAACAGAGATGTTAAAGACCTGAAAGTAATATAGTCAGTAATAAAACTTAATACTTATGAATATACTACTATAGCTATATAACTATTAAAAATCATGACTGTTTGGCTTATGGAACTGTTCGTTGCTGTATGTTTACACTTAACTTCCTAACTTTACAAGCAGGCCTGCAAAAGATTGCAGTGTATATTCATTACAGCTCACGAGAGCCCCATACATACCACCTCAACATGTTTAGAAATGTAAAGCTTAACGGACCTGATGTGCATAGTAACGGTTGCAATGGCTATGATTGGATAATATCTGTTCGAGTGAGAGGTTTAGTGAATGGTCAGTTGTGTAACTGATTATTGGTACTGCTGTTAAACAGCATTCCTGGTGAACTCCCCCTAATTAAACATTTAAAATACTCTAATAGCTTGAAGTTGTGAAAGGATTAGACATTCAGTTTAGTAAATTTAGACAATCCTTGAAAACAAACATTGGTAAATCTGCCTTTTTCTTTGTGCTTTTTGTTTCTGATTAGAAACAGAACTTGTGTGAAGATTAATGACAAAACTGAAGAAAAAATCTGGTTTTGATGAAGACTTTAGTTTATCAGCAGTTTGGCAGCTGATGTACTCCAACTTTGCAGGTCAAATGTTCCATGATATAGTAAATCTGTCAAACAGAGCCTGAATAATATTTTTTTACCGAGGTTTGCAAAAACTATCCACTGTCCTTTTCTGATCATTTTTTTTGTCTAAGAGTGCGTGAAATTCAACATGGGTTCTACAATAACTTCAGAGTGTTTTTGACCGTGTAGGCTTAGTTGGAAGCTGCAACGAATCATTCTTTCCTCATAAGAGCAGACTAAAATAGACTGGTGAGGGTTTAGGGTTGTTGTTTGTCATTGATCATGTCTTGCCAGAGGCTGAGACTTGTGTGTGTCTGAAATCACTTTGCACCTTGTATTCTTTGCTTGGAATAGGCACGCTCATGCATGTGTTCTGAAGCCAAATAAGCAATTTTTTTTTATTTTTAGAAAGAATTTTGTATTTTTCTGATGGGTATTTCACCAACAATTACTCATTAGTATTGTGAAAATATGGTGTATGTATTGTATTTGTATCGAAAACAGTTTGTGATTCTATTGCAGCACAGAGGTCAATAAAAGTTATTAGATTAGATTAGATTAGATTCAACTTTATTGTCATTGTGCAGAGTACAAGTACGAAGACAACAAATGCAGTTTGCATCTAACCAGAAGTGCATAAAAAGCAGAAAAGTGCAATGTGATATACAAAGTATAGACAGGTGGTGCATATGGATATGGATATGGATATGGATCACTTGATGATTTTTCAAAAGATTTTATTTTGGGTGCATCACATGGTGGTACTTACGAAGAACCAATAAGTCATTGTGTTGCTTGATGAGACTGTTTTGAGGGTTTTAGTGTGCACTAAAAGGCATTTTATATGGAGACAGTTATGTAACATGCACTGAGCAAGATCAAGAAGATTTCTTTAAATTACAATTCAAGTTTATAAGCTGGGAAGCTCAGTTTCTTGCTGAGAACCAAGGAAAATTTTGTTTTTCCTAATCAGATTTTTTTGTGATTCCATACCTGTTTAAGGTTAAAAAAACATCTTACAATTTAAATTTTTTTATTTTTATTTATTTAAAGAATGTCCACTGTAGTGGACAACAGGATCATTTGAGTACAAAAACAGACAAATTTGGTAGATGTGGAGTCATTATTTACATGAAGATAGTCCTGATGTCCACTATAATTGACATTCATAAAATGGCAAATTTTTCAAGATACATAATGTAGTTTCTATCAGAACTCAATATATGATTCCTAACACCTTAATGAACAAGAACATATGTAACAAAACCATAGACAAACAATATTTGACTCATCTCTTATCTTTCCATAAAATGTGCTTGTTCCTATGCTGTCCATTTTGGATTGAAAGATAGAGGCGGTTCCCGGCCTCCCAGCCAAAAGATTCCAAGGAGAGGAATGAAACTCAAATGTCCACTACAGTGGACATAAGTCAATGGGCTGGGTCTCAGGAGGATATGGAGACAGTTATGTAACATGCACTGAGCAAGATCAAGAAGATTTCTTTAAATTACAATTCAAGTTTATAAGCTGGGAAGCTCAGTTTCTTGCTCATGGACTCAAGGTGGTTGCTTTCTGACAGCTCAAGACCACTTTAAATCAATTGTTTGCAATCTGGGGGCTTGGGCCCTATCAAGGGTCACACAATAAAACTGAGGGGGTCACAAGACGATTAATTGACTGCTTGCTAAACACCATTCCCTAAACAGTGAATGTGTTATGTTTGCTCAACACATCTGTTAGTCGTCATCCTAAAAGCCTATTTTAATTTGTTTGAAAATCTGATCTAAGATATTTTACTAATACCTTTAGGACTAACCAGCTCTTAACTGCAATACAAAAGAAAAATGCTGTCTTTATTTAGCAATACATGAGCTGCTGTAGCCTCAGTCTTTTAGCACAACATCATGCCAAGTTAGCTTGAGTGTTTTCTAGCTGGCGAGCTTGGCTGATAAAACCGACCAGCGTTTGTCATCATTTCAGCCTGCAAATTTTTTTTGTCCTGCTGCAACAAGGACTCTGAATTCTGCCTCTTCATTTCAACACTCCTCCATTTTTAGTCCTTGCATCTTGCACTGTGATAAAGGCATCTCTTCATAGTCTGGGAATATTTTGATTACTATTTATTGTGTAATATTTCATGTCTGTCATGTCTATTTTCTGTGCTGCTGACATGGTGTTCTGAGGGATTTTTTCCCCATGCTGTACCAAAAACCAATGTGACCCATGTGCAACCAATGACCCGCTGGGTTATTTAATAGTTTATTATTAAATTACAGTTTACACTCTGTTTATCCTGCTACGAAATTACAATTTACACTCTGTTTGTTAGAAATCACTACACACAGGCCTGAAATACATCCACACATGCATCACCTATTCATGCACAAATGGAGAGATGTCAGAGTGAGTGGGCTGCCAGTGCTGGACCAGCGCCCTGAGCGTTTGGGGGGGGTACGGTGCCTTGCACCTTGGCAGTGCCCAGGAGGTGAACTGTCATCTCTCCAGCTACCAATTCACACTCCGTACTTTGGTCCATACGGACACTCTGGTTCCCAACCCAACTCCATACGGACTGAGCTACTGCCACCAGGGGCGTCAGACTGGGGGGGAAAAGGGGACTGAGTACCCAGGCCCTCATGTGAGGAGGGCCCAAAAAGATGCTAGAATGAATAGCTGTGAATGCGTGCGGGGGCCATAGAAAATGCCTTTCTACAGGGCCCAGAATTTTGTGCTATGCCCCTGACTGCCACCCCTAGTTGTGTGAGGGGCAGGGCTTAGCGAAAGGTCAATTGAATTGAAAGAAGAAAAGACACTCTGCTGTTCATTTTTTAAGAGATCTTAAGTCATAATCAATTTGGGAACCACTGGTCTAGATCAACTTGCTGCCATTTCACTGATTATTAAATAAAAAAATGTCTTTGAGTATGTGGTTTGACTTTACCACTAATGCCAAAACTGTACTCTTCAACATTTTTGCATGAAAACCAGGCTAAGTACGCTGCTAACTTACAGTTTCCCATGTATGAAGACAAACGATCCAGTACCGGACAAGTAAGCCCAACTTTTCTACACCTAAGCCACAATTTTTAAAACAACATGAATGCCTCCACAGCTCTCATATTGGAAGTGCAATGAAAACTGATTGGATCAATTACAGCATCAGGACCGTCTTACGGGGACATGAGTGACTGTCCTTGTCTCATCTCCCCTGGGTCTTAGTTCATAACTTTTATCACAAGGCATACATTTTTAATGAAAATAGAAATGTAGCAGGGAACAAATGAATGCATGCTCTAAAATGATACCGCTTTAATAACAACAAATTAGATATTAGCTTGCAAATGTAACCAGAAACAAAGATAAATGAAAAACAAATACTTTACAAGCTGATTGTATTTTGGAAAAAGGTTGACCATTCTCACGGGGCTTCAGAGCATCTCACTTCTGTTGTTATGCCTTGATGATTAACACTCTCACTGAATATGAGAAAGAAACTGTTTAACAAAGACAATATCTTGGAAAGGTCACATTCCGCTTTTCTTGTGTAAGACATGATGGCAGTCAAGGCACATCTGCTGAAAGACTCCCTATACCTTTTTAAGAATAGGAATATATTTGAACCTCTGTTATCGTTTTGGGGAGTAAAACACACTGGAGGATAGTGTATAGCTGTACATTTCTACAGCTGCATGGTGTTTACTGAGACATGAATAAAAAAAGCAGCCCACTTCCCTGAACTTTACTGTTATATATACTGTTAAATAATGTCTACACATAATATCTAAATTAATTTGAAATTCCTATATGTTCTTGATTATCCCTCTGTCAGGAATGTGCTCAATATCATATGAATATTGCTTTTGAATTTCCCATGATTTTTGTCGATCTTCGTACAGCTTTCATAGACGCTACCTTTGGATTCGGACAAGTTGAAGTTGAGGCTAGTTGTTCAATACTATAATAATAATAGATAATAGATTCTCGTTCAAATCAGGAAAATAGGGTCCAGGTTGAAAAATGACAAAGTTTCCCTTTAATAAATAAATCAAACTACAGCTGCACCTGGAGATGTTTCCTTGATTTACTGTAATTCTTGGTCTTCAGTTTGGTTCTCTTTCCCTGTCTGTTCCAAAGGCTGGTTGGTGAGTTTTTGCACAATTTTTTAATAGATGAAATTGCAGCAATTTGTGTTATCACCACCTAATATGTATGAAATGTCTCTGCTATGTGTTGGGTGGCAGTATTGTATGCATGGCTTCTTGTGTTGCAGTGCTCTGTATTTGCACTGCTGTGTATTGATTAAGTAAGTCAGTAAATAAGTAAGTAAGTAAGTAAGTAAGGTTAGTTTATATAGCACTTATCACAGACATAGTCACAAAGTGCTTCACAAGCCAAATAAATAATTACATCAAATCGATAATCATTAAAAGCACAATAAATCACAGTAAATAATAGTAAAACACAATATCATAAGATACATAGTAATATAGTCAACAATGTGGCTAATCGAACTCCTGCCTACAAAGATGTGTCTTTAGCTGCTTTTTAAAGATTCCAACAGAGGCCGTCTAGGTCTAGGAGCAACTGTTTCAAAAGCTCTGTCACCTTTAGCTTTCAGCTTAGTATGGGAAACAGCCAGTAAGCCCTGATATTAGGCCCTTAACGATCTGCTGACAACAAAAGGGTGCAGCAGATCACTAATGTAGGCCGGTGCCTGAATATTGATGGCTCTGTAAGGAGAATCTTGAACTGGATCCTGAACTTAACAGGCAGCCAGTGCAAAGAGGCCAGGATAGGGGTAATACATTTGTAAATAAATTGTGTCATAAATTGAGGACCTTTCTGTTATATCTTATACAATGGCGCATTATTTGGATTTGGCCACCCACAGCAATATTTTTGGTACTTTAGGTTTAGGCTTACAAAATAAGCACATCTCCTTACCTGACACCCAGCAGATTTGTCTGAGCAAAACAAAATGTTCACATGGCCTGTGCCGCTCATACAAAATATATCCAACACACCCATGAAAATACATGGGTAAAATACACACATTAAATACACATGGCAGTGTGTATTTAACCCGTCAATGTTTTACCGTTCACCTAATACAATCTCATTCTCTGATCTAGCTAGTACTGAAACTACCTGTAGGCTCTGAGTTTACCTTCCCATGGGACGGGCATCTATCATCATGATGAGGTCAGAGCCTAAACACTAATGCTGTACATATCTACATTCTCACAATAATTGATTTCTATGAATTTATAGAAAACATTGTTTTATACAGTATGTAGACAGAAAACCAGTATATGTATGTGTTGGTTATGCAAATCTCTTAAAAAGTATTGTACGTCAAGCTTGGCTATTGTCCCTTCAGTCTTTTCCAAGTAAGTAATTTACATTAATGGTGCCATTTATATTTTTGACCACTTAGCTGAGAGCCCAGAGAGAAGAAGGTGTGTGGGGCATTCATGATATTTCATGAACTTGACAGACACAATATGATGGAGTTTCCTCAGCAACTCCCACAGGCAGATTTTGGGAAGTAGGCTACTCTATTGGCAGAAAACAGGGACTGATTGTTTTCTTATCAAATCCTAAGAGCGCTCAACTTTCCACCTTCAGGCTTTTAAGGTCCCTTGAAATTCGCACCACATCCAAATTCCATAGTTATGTCATGTTACCGTTCAACATTGAGTTCACCCTGGCTAAGTTTACATATCTGACATTTTAGAGGCTGGTGCATTTCGCCATATGACAAGCAAAGTGTAAGCATAGGTAGTCATAGATT
Organism: Perca flavescens; assembly: GCF_004354835.1. Lineage (NCBI taxonomy): Eukaryota > Metazoa > Chordata > Actinopteri > Perciformes > Percidae > Perca > Perca flavescens. The sequence continues at coordinate 16,684,441 of NC_041338.1, forward strand.
AATACTTTAATACAAACACTACAGTTAAGCACTTTGCATGAGATGCCAATACATTTAAACACAAGACCAGATGGATGTGGTTAACGACTGGAAACTGGAACTCCAGACAGATGTGTTGTTATTCTAAGAGTCACAGTTGTTCAGAGCACTTTTGAGTATGTTTTTCTTTATTTTGCATTAAAGAGCTGATGTCAGCACTCTTGGTTAATAAATCAACATGAGTCACTAAATGATACAATTTAAACATCTATTTTTATTATTTGGACTTGAAATAAGACTTTTGAGAGAAACAAATATAGAGGATTAATACAAAGACATTCCATTTTATGATATGCCCTTCAGGATGAACAATTCTCTATGGCATTGTGTATCAATCAAATGTAGTAATCACATTTTCCTGCTGGACGTATTTCTGAATGTTGGAGATATAGTCTGGTTGGATTCCATTTGATTAAACTTGAAGACATTTGAAGCGTGATGATTGCTTCCTGAGTCAGCCGATACTCTCTCAGAAGACAAGGATAAAACACTAAAACAAAATCTTGGAACTATTAAGTAAATGGAGGAAACCTCTGGAGAGGCAACATTTGACATAGTGTTGTCTAGTGGTTTGCCTGAGATTAGATTTGTCAACAGCTTCTCATTATCACAGAGCCAGTTTCCAGTAAGCACTGCTGTGCTGAATTCCCAAACCAGAAGCGTTAGTAAGTAAAAAATGTCCTAAAGAAATAACCACAAGATGCAAAACAAGAACATAGCAGCTAAAGGGGAACTCCACACATTTTACACATCAAAGTCTGTTTACAGGTCTTGGGGAGTTCTTAAGTGAAAAAAAGTTTGAAAAGCCCTTTGTTGCTCCAGAGGGAGCTGATAAATCTGATAAATTGCCTCAAGTAATGTCACTTGAGTCAGCACTGGTTGGGGCTGAAGACTACAGATTTGACAATGAAGAAACATCTGGGGGGAGTGGAGTTAGAAAGAAGTGAGTTTACCAGATCTCTGTAGCCCACTCCTCATCTCTGCTGAAAACTAGCGGTTCGAGGCTATCATTAGCCACTTGTCAGGTAGGAGGGTTCAAGGGAACAGTGAAAAGAACTTGGATTCACACAATTCAGGCAGACAGCAGCAGTTCTGTGATTTATTGAAGAATGAAGGCTATACATACTGTAAGCTTAGGCAGGCAGGTACAAATAAGGGTTCAGGTGGCAAGAAAGCAAGGCACGACAAAACATGACAATCTGGCAGGGAATGAGTGGAAACATGCCAGTTATAAACTGCAGGGCTCGAAACAGGTGAACAGGTGAATAAAAGAGTCAGGTTGTGGCTGGTGGGAAAGTATGAGGGCATTAAGTGAAAGGATGGAGAATGGCAAGTCCAGAGAGTTCAGAGGAAATGTATTGGCTTGGGGGAGGTGAGAAGTGGCTGGAGACAGGGACAGACGAGCCGACCGAGTAAAATGAAATTGACTGAGGCAAACATTGTGACACCACTACTAGCATAACACATCTGAATCTCTGACCAAGCTCTCAGTGGTCGAGATGCATTGTGGGTAATAGTTCAAAGAATGTGTAGAATGTGTAGAATATCTCTGGTTCTGCTGCACCCAGTGTATTTTTTTAAACTTTCTATAGTGAGTCCAACAGTGTTATACTGTAGGACTGCAATGCTAAATCAATGGAATACTTTTAAGTAAACCCAGCATTCCAGTCAAATGTTACAAATCACAGAAGAACGAAATGTGTTTGAGAATTTCTCATTGACATTAAAATGTCATTCTCAATTCAAAACACTAATGTAACTTATTTTACTTATTAATTATATATGTGAACATAATATTTCTCAACAATTAACTCTGTCTTTGTGAAAATAGCGTAAACTGGATTTTCATGGTATTCATTATGTGAAATTGTCAGCTAAAAAGTAAAGGTCATGTTATAGACTTTTGCTCAAGTTTAGAGTTATAGTACAAGTGGTGAAACATGTGCTTAGTTTCTTAAAATAACAATCACATTCCTATTACATTACAATTTATGTAATGGTAAAATAATAAAAAAGAAATCTAAAAATGTGCAAAGCAAAAGTATCCACAGCGCTCATCCATCATTTTCTTTATGGTTCTAGTAACATGTAAGCCTTTGTCCCTCCGGTAATCATTATTGTAAAAAGTAATTATGTATTGCCATGGAACAGAAACTGTATTTGTACTGTAACACATAACTTCATTAAAAGATTTGAAGACCATCTGTCTGTGCTGTGGATCTTGTCTGTGGCAAGCTGACCTATTTTAAAACTGGGCAAATAATGCCCTCCCATGTCGTGTATTCCCAGTGTCAACATAGATTGCCATAATGCATTTGCACAGGATATACGCCAATGAACAAAATAGGAACACTGAGTAAACACAAAGCAGAAGTGTTCATTAGCTTTCATTGTATCATGTCTGGCTTTCACTATTACGGCACAAAAACCTTTGGTTTACTTATCAATATGATACCAGTAATTAGATTACTGTACTGGAAGTTTACTGATTTTAGAGAATGAATGGCAGCACATTCGTATTTGTATTTGGCAGATCGGCGATCACACATTTGAGCCAACTGAAACAGTGGTGAACTAAAGTCTAAATGATTGATGCATCATTACTTGTGCAGAATGGAAAGTTTGTCCTTGCACACATGTTGCAATGGAAATTTATGAAAAAAGCTTACTTAATCAGTAAGATTCCTTTGATTCCATATGCTTCTTTTATATTTTTGTTTTTTCGTTAAGACTTCCTGGAAATTTCAGGGCTGCTAAAAATGCCAAACATATTTCTCACTATGTGCAAGATCCAGACATGCTGTAAAAACATAACTATCCAGCTGTCTAGCAAAAAGCGCTTCCCCGATCTTTAAGGACTTGTTGTCCTTTGCTGCTCTCAGATTATGACACAGTGCTCCTTAAAAAACCTGAATTCTTTTATCCATTAAATCAATAAATAGCACTACATAAACTCCATGATCTGGGCAAAGTGACTGATTATGCACTCAGACTAAAGCTAAATATTAGCTGTGATTATATACTGTGTTTGTCAAGGGATTGGATATGATAATGCAGTCTTATTATCTTATGTACACACAAAGCTTATTTATGATGACCCAGCTGCATATTGAAAGAAAGTACCATCACCTTAACTACTTTCATCATTATAAACATGAATGGAACATGCTGTGCAATTAATAAGGCTATGTTACTAATAAAGGCTTTAAAACTTAGTATTGCGACCTCATTGTAAGGGCCTGACATCGACATCCTGCATACATTTGAAGATTTCAACCCCTCTCTCCCCCATGTACACCTGCCTTATCATTTGAACACTTTTGACTTGAAAATCTATATTACAAAAGCTAAAAACAAGCAATCAATCAATCTTTATATGTGTAGCACCTTTCATACAGTGCAATTCAAAGTGCTTTACAAATGAGTGACATGCTGATAACAAGACAGTAGCAATTTGAACAGTAAAACTATGTGTGATTAATGCACACAACATTAAATATGTATCCCAATTGTAATAGTTATGGTAAGGTAAAGGTACTTTATTGTCATATACACATACATGTAGCGAAATTCATTCTCCGCATTTAACCCATCCCTCAAGGGAGCAGTGGGCAGCCATTTACAGCGCCCAGGGACCAACTCCAGATCTGAGCCAGTGCCTTGATCAAGGGCACTGACTGGAGAACCTAGTACATGTTGTTTTTTATTTGGTAAATACTCAATTTGCTTCTGTTGACATCAAAATGAACTTGTTATGCTTGCAGGCCTAAGACAAAACAGCAAGGGAGTAATATATGCTGTAAATAATTTCTAAAGCTTTTGTGGCATATTATTAAATCATCTATGTGTGCATACAGTATATTGTGATTATTTCCCCCTGTCTTAAACAAGACTGAGAGTCTATGGTCATGTGGCTTTGTAAGGTTATACTAAGGCACATCAATGCTTTGGGCTATGCAAATGTAAAGAGTTCACAATGGCAATGCTAACACAAATTGTATGGCAATCTATACAATAGTTTTTGAGATATTTCAGCCTGGACCAAAGTGGTGGACGGACAGACCAACAGACTGCCATTGCCATCCATAGATACAAGAATTAAAAATGTGTGAACAGATATTTCAATGCTCAGTCATGCTTGCATGCACATATGCATATTACAATCACATGGGCCATGCCTGTACAAACAGACACACAAGTCATCATGATAGTATACTCTATTAATTATGACAACAAGCTGGCCAGATCACTAATGTATGCCAAGGCATGAAAAGATGATTAAATAAGTCTCAGTTGGTACCAAAAAAAAGACCAGAGCAGCCATGAAATTTTTGTTCCGCAGGCAGATGTGGTGACAAAAGAAGCTGGGATGAACTACATTTTTTTATCCTCCCAGCTCAGACGCTGTAATATGTAATTCCTAAACCAGGAGACGCAGACACAAACACAGACGAATAATGTTCCACTGCCTCTTCCATCTTCTCATTACCCATCTACCTGTCCTAAATCTGTCACAACTAATAAATAGCTTTAATGTGTTTGTCACAGCCAAAGTAAAAAAAAATCATTTTGAATGATGGTTTATGCACTGCGGAACCTGAGATTTACATGCTTATGCAAGTGGAAATATTGCTTGAGTGTGACACTGTGGAAATGTTTGCTGCAGGTTGTAGGTTCAGTTTACTCAAAATATAAACTGAGAAAGTTCATGGAGAAAAGTCATACTTGATCAGCTCTGCAGATGGAATGTTAGAGAATGACTCCATTTCAAAGCTGTCATGTACCGTATTTGTGGAGCTGCTAATTACAGGTTCACAATTTTGTACATATGGAATATACAAAAGAATAATACCACTGTCCCATAAGGCATTCTTTATCATGATTTCTAAGTAGTAACCAATGGCTTTAGTAATGGTTAATCAAATATTTGCTAATGCTTTACAATAAGTTAAAAGCAAGCAAGTCTGCAGTTATAAATGTTGCTTAAAGGTCCCATGACATGGTGCTCTTTGGATGCTTTAATATAGACCTTAGTGGTCCCCTAATACTGTATCTGAAGTCTCTTTCCCAAAATTCAGCTTTGGTGCAGAACTACAGCCACTAGAGCCAGTCCCACAATGAGCTAACCTTAGTATGTGCCATTTCTGTGTCTGTAGCTATTGAGGAGGAGAGTGGGAGGGGCAAGGTGGAGGGTGGGGGTGTGGCCTTGACTAACTGCCACTTTTCTCGTTTGAAAGCCATGATGTCTCTCTCTCATGGGTGGGCCAAATTCTCTGGGCGGGCAAAGCAGAGAAAGGGGAGGTAACCTTGCTTGTTATGACCTCATAACAGGCATATTCCAAAACAGATCATCTGAGCTTTCATTTTCTCAAAGGCAGATCAGGATACCCAGGGCTCGGTTTACACCTATCGCCATTTCTAGCCACTGGGGGACCATAGGCAGGCTGGGGGAACTCATATTAATGTTAAAAAACCTCATAAAGTGAAATTTTCATGCCATGGGACCTTTAATGGATATAGGTCCAGATATATCTTGCTAACTTTTTCTAGAAAGTACAGTTTAACAGTCAATTGAAGCGTTCTTCTTCATGAATTATTCTGTTGTTATTGCGTTCAGCATCTTGTCTGTCCGCTGAGTACTCTTCCAGTGCATCCAGTGAGCAGCAGATGTTGGTCTAGATTACAGCTACGTTACATTGTTAGAGATGCTTTCCTCTATGCCTCGAGACACTTATTCAGTTATGTCACAAAAAAGATTACAAGTGGTTACCAGTCTGCATGAAAGCACTCGAAGCTGAGCAGGGAAAAAACAAAACACCCCTGAGGCCAAGAACTTTCATATTTTCTGTTTGTGTCTTCATTTAATGATTTGGAGAACCTAATTTGTGAACATGAGTCAGAGGAGAGATGCCCCTGTTTGATTTTCTATCCTCTGAATTGTCCTTTAATATCAGCTGGGATAGGAAGGTGGTTTTGATGAATGAAATTCCCCTCGGTTTTCAATATTTTAAAGATATTAAAACGGCCCTAGGTCATTGACACAGACCTTGCTTCTTTATTGGGTCACTTCTGGAGTCACAACTGGGATAAGAGAGTATGAATCATGAAGCTTTATATAATATGAGATATGTTTGGGCTGTCCTCTAGAACCTAAATCTGCAGCTATTTTTGGTCAACATACAGCCGTTTAACAAGCCCAGTTCAACTCGTCCACCACAGAAAAATGACCCATGAATATTAATTTAAAATAACACGTCAACAGAATCGATGAACTACTACACAACACGCCCAGACGTTATCTCAGTGCTCCTAAAGGATCATTCCTATACACACACACACACACACACACACACACACACACACACACACACACAAACACACACACACACACACACACACACAAATGTTGAAGAACATGATACAACCTGATCGACATTATGAAATAAATTATATTTAAATGGATTTGTCTAGATAATTAACAGATGTTGCATCTGTGGCATTATCTGATATAATGTATATTTCTTTCTATTTTATCTATATTTCTATAATATTTAGTCTTTCTTTGTTATAAGAAAAGAAATGTCAAAGATCACTACTTTTGTTTTGTGGCAGTTATGTTTTTGCCATTACAAGTATCGCGGCCGTCCACACGGCATATAAATATAACCATATACCATTTATATTAAATATGTATCTACATTTACAGGTGTGTCATTAACTCGTTACGTAGTAGTTAGTGAAACAAAATAAGTGATAATAAATCATATATTGATGATCTACACATACAATACAATAGCAGAATGATAAATGTAGGCAGCCAGAAAGCAAACTGGGTTCAGCTCAGCCAATACAGAAGTGACAGAGTGGCTGAGATGTGGTGTGGTTCAAGACACACCTGTACACCGTCATTATCTGGAAAATGTCATATATGCAGGGTGCTATAACCAGGTTTATTTACACTTTATGTAAAAAAGCACATTTTAAATCAACACTCTACTACTAATGTGCATGTAAGAGTCTTTGTGTACTAATACAATTCACTTCAGAAAGCTGTATCACCATTGTCAAGTTAATACTACATCAGGCACCTAAGTACATTATAAATCTTACAATGTATTTAAAAAAATATGCAACCCAAGACAGGTCGGACCATCACCAACCATGCAGACAGGTTGAAGCATGGAGGGTGAGGGTGACGTATTTGGTTAGTTATTTTTATTAAAGGTACAGTCACTGTACCAACCACACCCACATTATAAAGCCATTGGTACAAGACAATATAGTATATGCCCTTAACAAAACTCCCAACAGTGCAGTGCTTATTTTTCCAACTTCCTTATACTGTTGTCGGCCACCCATTGCTGCACTGCTTTAGAAGTTTATTAACTACAGGTATGATAATACATTTACTTTTCAGCTATCCTTAGTTAAACCAATAATGATTTAATGGAATACAACACTAGGAAAAAAATATCAACTTTAAATGATATCTGAATTCTGATATTCTGTTTTGTTGGAACTGTTTTAAATAGGTATAGATTCAAACATACTGTATGGTCATTTTTGGAGGCTGTAGTTTGTGGTCCTATTGGATTGCATTTGGGTTTTACTGAGAGCTCTTTGCTATATTTAGTCTACCCTCACGAGGCAGCACAACCAGAAAGACAGAATCAGTTCAGTGATTTTAATGGTAAAATGACAGGCCTAGAAATCAAGAAGACAAAAACAGAAGAAGACAAAATGGTTGAAGAAGGGGGAGATGGGCTGATAAAAATACTGTGGCTGTAATTGGGGAATGAGGAACAAGTAAGCAGGTAGGTGTTAAATTGGGCCGGGGTTGTCTGGGACTCAACCCCGGCACATAGCCCTACGCTCTTCTATGTCATCAGGGGACACTTGACTTAGCACATCTTTTACAATGTATATATTTAATTTTTTCGCTGTCTTAATAATTCAAACAATGACTGAAACACGTTTTCTTCGTAGCTGTAGAGAACACATTCCTAAATGAGATTATGTAAGAACCTGCGAACATCAGAACTTTTACAGGGTTTCCTTAAAAGCTACATAGCAGATCTGTGACCTCAGTCTAGGTCCTCCTTGACGCTGGTTGCCACCCGCCATAAAATAGAAAAAAGAAGAAAAGTGACTTCAGTGCATTTCAGTCAATCAGACAGCACATATGGCAGAGAGTGACAGGTGGATAGCAAGGTAGGGACATATAGGTTTGAAACTAGAGAGGGTCCGATACCGCCTAAAACGCTGGTATCGGTATCGGGAAGTACTGGAGTTTATGCACCGATCAGATACCACGTAAAAAAGCAATAAAGAAAATCTACGTTAAAGTAGTTTATTTATGTTCTTTTTCCGTTATAACCGACTGTCAAACTGGAGAATAAAAGAAAGTTCTGGGGCATTCATTGTTTGTGTTTGTTCATGTTTCACAAAGAGTTTAACCTGAGCCAGACAGACAACAGAGATAGAAATCATATCACATCCATACAGAGATAGTAGTATACAGTTGTTAAAACATAATAAAATATATGACCCACTGGTATCGGATCAGTACTCGGTATCGGCCGATACGCAAGTTCAGGTATCGGAATCGGTATCGGGAAGCAAAATATGGTATCGGACCATCTCTATTTGAAACTGATTTAATGATTTAATTTAATTTAATTTAAATTGTTATATTTTATTCACAATTTGTCAAATGGTATCAATCAGATTTTGTAGTCCCATGGAAACCCTGAAACCACAGTTACCCCCCACATACAGTAAAAAAAATCCCAATGTAACCCCCTGGAAGTAGGGGTCAGGTGGCCTGGGGGAAGTGAGACAGAGGGGCAAACTAGGCAAAATAAAAACAACTGAGGCAGCCGTCAGGACAATATGATAAAATAAACATTATAATTTTTATGAAAGTAGGATTTGTTTCAGGACATTGTTTGGCTGCATTAGTCTTGGTGAAATGTACCTAATTAACAGTGTATATATATATATATTATAGTATATCAATAATTTTGAAATGATAATGATGGGGGTTTCATTTCTAACCCTGATTATTGGAAGACAACAATAGACGTTAGCTGTGCAGTGCTCTTGCAACCATAAAATACATAATGAAATTCAATCTAAAGCATTTTTGTGAACCTGGCTGACGAAATACTAAGAAATACTTCACCATATGAGGCAATTCACTAAGACAAAATTACCTTGATGTTGAATAAACACTTCTCTGACAAAGGCTATTTATACAAATATATTTTATAGGTGTTGATGTTCCATTCTTTTGGGTAGTAAATCTTTCATGCAAAACCACACTGCTAAGACACTGTGGGACTAAACGTCTTTTTAGCACACTGACAGGGGTTGTAGGTCCATTTACTTCTAAATACACTAAGGTAGGGTATAAATTATTTTTGTGATGTTTTCACCTCTGTCTTCTCTCTCTCTTAGATAATGGAGCCAATGAATTCACCTGAAACAGCAGACATTCAGTCAGAGCCTGCTGTCCCACTGCCTCCTTCTATTAATGTTCCTCCCCCACTGAGAGATGGTGAGTGTTACCATGTCTTCATCAGCTACAGCAGCACTGACTACCAGTGGACCCACTCCGTCATCAACCAGCTGGAGTCCTGCGGCCTGCAGGTCTGCTACCATGAGCGGGACTTCACTCCCGGCCGCACCGTGTTGGAAAACATGTCGGACTGCATCCAGGAGAGCCAGAAGGTGCTGCTGGTCCTCAGCCCGGAGTTTGTGAGGAGCCGCTGGTGCCTCCTGGAGGCCAACATGTCTTTGTTCAGAGACTGCTTGGAGAGGAAACCCATCGTCCCAGTGCTGCTGGAGCCAGGAGTCTCTGTTCCTCTCCACCTCTGCCACCTCACCTACCTGGAGGCCAACGACCCCGACTTTGAGAGTAAGCTGCTAAAGGTGCTCTGCACCGCCAACCAGCAGCTTCAAGGGTCCACTGTGGTGCCTTTCCAGCCTCCCTCTATCTACAACGGGAAGGTCCTGCAGCCTTTGATTGCCGTCAACGAGGAGGGACTCAATAAATGGGATTGTGGTCAGTTCAGTGACATGGAGGTGCCGGACCAACTGCGCCTGATCATTGAGGACCATGACAAGTACAGAAAGGCCGTGAGGATGATCAATAGTGTCTCTCAAAATAAAATGCACTCACTTTCGTTTACAATACTGACAGGTGTTTGTTTTACAGTATTGCTTTTACTTATGGTGGCTTTAATCATAATGGCGATTGTCTTCACAATGGATTCATTTAAGAACAGAAATCTTTGGGGGCTCTTTATTTCTTGTCCCTGCTGTGTGCTATTGGGGTTGCTTATTGAGACTGCTCTCTGGGAAAAGGATCAATTGAAGTACACAGTGATGGAAATGCAGAAAGCTATAGGCCAGGCAAACATAATCCTCTGTGAGGACAAGGTGTTAATGGGCTGTCGGTCCAATTCAAAAATCTATCTGGTTTATGTTTCTCTGGACGGTTGCAGACGTGAGTTTGCAGAAACATTTTCTGAGCAGGCTTGTGCTGAGGATATGTTTCACAGAGCTCTGACCTTCTTCTCATCAGGTTACGCCTGCTGCCTTGCTAAAAGACACTTTCCCTTTCCCCAGCCCGGCTCCACTGGTCACCTGGAGGGAGGGGTGTGTTTCTGTCAGTATGTATCTCAGCAGCTGAGTACAGAGCAATGGGAATAGCAGTGTGGACAAGTTTGTCTGTAGGTAGGCCTACTTTTTGATGAAAACTCGCCTCATCAGCATGTCTGGACTCATACGAGCCTCGAGAGTCATTAAAGGCACAGTAACTTCATTCATGTTAGAAGCCCCTCAGACATCAGAACGGACACTGTCCCTTTAATGGACCTGAAAGCAGAACAATTTTTTTTTTTTTTTTTTTTTTTTTTCGGCTTCCGAGTTTACTTTCGGTTCTTGATCATCAACACAGTGTGACCAGTCTTCATTTTATTTGCTTGAATTTACTTTATCATGAACAGGTATGAATGTACATAGCTGTGTAGCATGTTGTCCTTAGTGTGATTATAGTTTTCATGTTTAAAAAGAGAAGTACGATTCTGTTGTTGGTTTTTTAGAAAATGTAACGAAAGTATGGAAGCTTAGCTTACATGTCCTGGAACTATTTCTTTTTCATAGATTTACTTCACCATAAACATTTTAGTCTGTAATGTACACTTTATGTTTGTTTGCTTTTACATTATCTTTATTAGGCTTCTCTCAGTAACAATGCAAGCTAGATTATTTGCTTACTTCTTAACACATAAATGCTGCTTCCTGTATATTTGGAGCAGCACTGAGTTGTTTGAATACTGATTATTCTGCATTAAGTGATGTTTACACTTTTTAAATTTGGGATATTGTTATAGGCTACCTGAAAACAACCATAAGTCTTTGCAGTCTTAGTACGATTTACAGTGTGACATTTGTAAACATTTAGTACCAGAATTCATGTTTTCCACAAACCTAAACTCGTTTAAAATCCATTGTTCTGAATTTCATGCATGAGTAGGCTACCTGGATGACTTTAAGAAGCGTATATCTCTTTTGAAATTGGCTTTATTTTTAATGTGAAAATAGGAACTGAATAGAATGTAAATTCAGAAAAAAACGACAAATTACTTATTGTTTTCACTGTGGATTTACATTAAAAAAAACTGGACTTTACATTAGACTGAGTCTAAAGTCATATATATATAATATATATATATATATATATATATATATATATATATATATATATATATATATATATATATATATATATAAAAGGTGTTTAATCTGATGATACTTTTCAGTTGAGAATGTTGTGCTCTTCTAAGAAAGTCACTTTGGGGTATTTCAAACCCATAAAATCTTATTTTCAAAGAAACATGCTGATTCCATTAGATTAGCAGTGTTGATTTAAAATGACATACTGTGAATGATTTTTCCCCCTTCTGAATTAAAGGAAGGCAATTTGAGTATATCTAAAAAACTTTGTGGCATAAACATTTTGCTTATATCACACTTCAAAACACAGAGCTCCAAAAAAACAATACATTCACTAAAAGCAACTATAATGACTTTAATTTAATTACACACGTTTTTAATTATTTTCCATTTTTTTATTTAAAGAAAAATTTATCATATACAAACTTGTATTGACTTTTAAGAGTTATGCTGGGCAGGTGCCCGGATAGCTCGGTTGGTAGAGCTGTTGCCCATATATAGAGGTTTACCCCTCAAAGCAGCGGGCCTGGGTTCGACTCTGACCTGCAGCCCCTTGCTGCATGTCGTTCCCCTTCTTGCTCCCCTTTTATTTCTTCAGCTGTCCTGTCAATAAAGGCCTAAAAATGCCCCAAAAAATAATCTTTAAAAAAAAAAAACAGTTATGCTGGGCAGCAGCATATCACTGAGCAGTAGCATGCCCTTTCAATGTGTTTCTAATAGGAACTACTGTATAATAACATAAAAAGGCTACATGAAATCTTTGAAAAATATGCCTATATAAATAATCTAAATATTGTCTTCTCAATTTAGCTTTTTTCATAGATAATGGAGCCAATGAATTCACCTGAAACAGCAGACATTCAGTCAGAGCCTGCTGTCCCACTGCCTCCTTCTATTAATGTTCCTCCCCCACTGAGAGATGGTGAGTGTTACCATGTCTTCATCAGCTACAGCAGCACTGACTACCAGTGGACCCACTCCGTCATCAACCAGCTGGAGTCCTGCGGCCTGCAGGTCTGCTACCATGAGCGGGACTTCACTCCCGGCCGCACCGTGTTGGAAAACATGTCGGACTGCATCCAGGAGAGCCAGAAGGTGCTGCTGGTCCTCAGCCCGGAGTTTGTGAGGAGCCGCTGGTGCCTCCTGGAGGCCAACATGTCTTTGTTCAGAGACTGCTTGGAGAGGAAACCCATCGTCCCAGTGCTGCTGGAGCCAGGAGTCTCTGTTCCTCTCCACCTCTGCCACCTCACCTACCTGGAGGCCAACGACCCCGACTTTGAGAGTAAGCTGCTAAAGGTGCTCTGCACCGCCAACCAGCAGCTTCAAGGGTCCACTGTGGTGCCTTTCCAGCCTCCCTCTATCTACAACGGGAAGGTCCTGCAGCCTTTGATTGCCGTCAACGAGGAGGGACTCAATAAATGGGATTGTGGTCAGTTCAGTGACATGGAGGTGCCGGACCAACTGCGCCTGATAATTGAGGACCATGACAAGTACAGAAAAGCCGTGAGGATGATCAATAGTGTCTATCAAAATAAAGTGTGGTTGCGGCAACTTTGGCTTAGAGTACTGATCTACATTACAGGTTTAATATTTTTTTTAATCTTGGTAGCATGTTGTGTATTTTCAACAGCATGTTTTTATTTCAACAGTGTGATCAAAAAGTACCCTATCCTAGTATGGGTCCTCACTATTCCTAGTTTCTTCTGTGTTCCATTGGGGTTGCTTATTCAGATGGGTCTCTGGAAAAAGGATGATGAGAAATACACAGTGAGGGAAATGCAGAAAGCTATAGGCCAGGCAAACATAATCCTCTGTGAGGACAAGGTGTTAATGGGCTGTCGGTCCAATTCAAAAATCTATCTGGTTTATGTTTCTCTGGACGGTTGCAAACATGAGTTTGCAGAAACATTTTCTGAGCAGGCTTGTGCTGAGGATAGGTTTCAAAGAGCTCTGACCTTCTTCTCATCAGGTTACGCCTGCTGCCTTGCTAAAAGACACTTTCCCTTTCCCCAGCCCGGCTCCACTGGTCACCTGGAGGGAGGGGTGTGTTTCTGTCAGTACGTCTCTCAGCAGCTGAGTACAGAGCAATGGGAATAACATAACATTATGGGTCTGCAATGAGTTACTCGGTGCAACTGGTGATTCAACACAAACCATTTTTCTTTGGATTTCTTTTTCAATGACCCCAAGTTTATGTTTTGTTGTACCTTTGATGTACACTTTTGATGTATTGTGAGTATGAATGTTATGGAATAATAGACCCTACGAAGAGTAGCTTCTGTTTGAGACAGGCAGAAGATAATAGGGATCTTAGTATACAAACAATCAATATTATATAAAGATTACCAAGCAAACAATTCCCCGTTCATGGCATATCATTTCCCATACGTTTCTCTACATCAAGTAGAGATGCAAAACAGACGGGGAGAGATTAATTTGCAGTTTCCTATTTTATATAATTATCCATGACTCCTAAAGATAGCATGTGTTATGGATTTCTGTTGCTCATCATTGATCAATAATCAAGTCACTATATGGCTTCATGTGATTAGTTAATACTTAATAGATTATCAAATAATGGATGTTAATTCACAAGTAGGTCATACATGAATTAGCATGCCATTAAATTAGCTGGATCCAAGGAAATGTTCATTTGATCAGCCTCTCTGAAAGCAGAACAGTACCTGTTCCCATTGAAATATGGAGCAATAAAATCAAACTGTACGCCAAACATCTGCATGACCCAATAGCAATACATCTATATGTCAAGCTAGGCAGTAGAACCAGTTGAACACACATAAATGTTTCTTTATTTTATCACATTTGTTTGTTGCTGTTGAAAGAATTGAAGTGTAGGAAGGAAGAGAACCAAGAAAACCGAAACCATCTAGCAGGTGCAAATAGACAGATTAAGGGAGAATGGACAGACCTGTTTAAGATGAACAGATGCACCCATTGTATGTACAGTATGTACAATGAGCGAAAATAAAACACATGAAGTGTTCATCATTACTTAATCATTACTCCACACATGAGATACTGACTTCTATCCCCTCAAGTAAAGTCAAGCCGTGATACTCATTTGCAAATTATTACTTAATGTTAAACAAATACTGCATGATGACTCAGATTAAATCAACATGCATTAAGCTCTGTATCCTTCCGTATTGCACTCATTTGGCACACAGAGACTTAACAAACATTTAAACTAGAAAGCCAATGTATTTGCCTATTTAGACATGTAACAGTAACCATTTAGAGATTTGTGAAAGATTGATTTTTATATGCCAACTGATTATTTTTTTAAAGTTTAATAACATAATTTACACAGTTGCCTCTGGGTTCACTTTCAGCAAACAAGAATGCTTATGCATGCAGTACTGAGTCCTCATTAAATCATATAATACATTTGTTTACACTGTGGCACACATATCTAGCTACTTATATAATGCTTTAATATACTGTAAGTCAGGTCTGGGGCTTATGTAAGCCTGAGGTATAAGATTTTCTTATCTGTTGCTCTGTTGACAACATTTTGTTGACCTTTCCCACTGATGCCACCTTATCAGAAACAAAGACCTGCTTGAAATGTGAGCGCCACCATTTACCAAGGCAGAAGGATCAATATTTGCTGTCCTTTACAACATTCAGTGATGGGATTTAGGATATGAAACACTGTTGCCTGAGGGGTCTGTAGCAACAGATCCTAACAAACGGTAAAACACACTGTTGGGAATATTAAGCAGAACAAGATTGCATGTCGGTGGGTTGATGCCTGGGTCACACTGAACACATTAAATTCTCACTGTGCTTAATAAGAGTTGGAAATGTCCTCTCACTGCTGCAGTTCAATTAAAACCGAATTAGGATGGATAAAGTGTACATGTCTCAGGTAAGAAAAAAAAGCTGCCATATAATCATGTTGCGTGCACGCACATTGAACGTGTTGTAAGGTGGGATGATTGCTCACAGAAGCGGCTGTTGTGGTTTTGGGGTTGTCTTAGTTTGGTAGTCTGTTTTCTGTGTTGTATTTTGCTCAGTTTCCTGTTTTATTTTGAAGTCTCTGGTTTTCTGTCTTGTCTTGTCCGATTTACTTCCTGTCTTGTTTTTCCCTCCTTTTTTGATTGCTCTGCCCCGCCTAATGTGTTTCACCTGTTTCCCAGCCCTTGTGTCACCTGTCTTGTGTTTTCTCATTAGTCTGTGTATTTAGTCTTTGTGTTTCCCCTGGTCCTTGGTCGTATCATTTTGTGTGTTTTGTGTCACCCAGTGTCAGTCCTCGTCTATGCTCCCGGTTATTCCTGTTTTCTTGGATTCCCTTGGTTTTGTTTATACCTTTTGTCTTCGTTTTTGGAATCAGTTTTTACCTGCTGCAGCTAACAGGATTCCCTTGGTTTGTTTGTGTTTCCTTAATAAATCCTCCACTTCAAACGTTCTCCTGCCTGCTCTTTGCATTTTTGGTCCGCCATTCCCTACTCCTCCCTGCTACAACCCAACAGCGGCAGTCATAACAAGAACAATCGGTCTAAACCTCAGCAATGACTTTCATCCTGAATTAGCTCAATCATCGCCACTCCTATCACATCTATTAAAGCTTCTTTTTTTTCACGTGACAGTGTGCATATGTGTCCACATGCATGCACAGGTGTGCTTATTCTCACATGAAGTTGTTTCCTGATCCACAACAGCTATTACTGTATGTAAATCTCTGCAACAAAAAGGCTTCTGTTCTGAAGTGCAATGAGCCCCGGGTCCTGAAAATGGTATAGTTTTCTAAATTAGCTCTGAAAACAGCCTTGTAAAAGCTAATGTTACACTATGGCATGTTTTGAATTTCAATTGAGTTAATTAAAACATTCCACTGCCTCTGCTGTAGTATGGAGAGATGAAAGAAAAACAGCAGATGGAAAATGACTCGTTGAACTAATGAAATGATTGACACAAGCAAATTACTTGGTTTGTTATTATTTTGTTGATTTCCGTTTAGTATCAAGTATTCACTTGATGTGGAGTGGAAAGGTGGCTAGTAAAAGTTTGCATTTCCCTCCTTCATAGAGCATAGTGGCAGTGGTTAGCTTTAGGTCTAAAAGCAATACAAAGATATGCACCCCATTGTGGATGAATCTCTGGCATGCCCTTTACCAACGCAATTATAAAAAAATAGAAAAGAAATCAAAAGGAACTGGACTTTAGGAGTTTTAGAAATGATGAAGCTTCTCAGATTAGTGGGGGATAAGTGTAGAAATGAGGGAGGAAGTCATTGCTCCCTGCCAAAAAAATAGTCTTCTTGTCTAACTTGTCATTTCAACACTTTGGTTTTTGTACGGGGTGAACAAACAAGCTATGATTGGTGAGCTTTAGAGGGGCCGAGAGGGGGGCGGAGGGGGGAGGGGTGCATTTCTGTTTAGCTCAGATCTTGTGCGATATTTATAATTACTGTATTGTGTTAGCTGTTTTATGTCTGAAACTCATGCTTGTTGCCTTTTTTTTTTTTTGCCAAGGACAAACGTGAAAAGAAGATTTCTAGGTGGAAATATCTATGGTCTAAAAGCCTGTGACATGATTTAAAGGAACACGCCGACTTATTGGGAATTTAGCTTATTCACCGTAACCCCCAGAGTAAGACAAGTCGATACATACCCTTCTCATCTCCGTGCGTGCCTATTTCTGCATCCTCACCATGTTGCATGGGTCTAGAATGTCAAGACAAATATGATTAGTTGCTTCTTGAGGAAGCATTGTCCCGTCAGCTCAGACAAGAATAGGAGGCAATCCATTTGTTTGTTTGTTTGTTGTGTTGAGCTGCCTGTGTCGGTATGATAGGCAAAGGTGAAGATTAGTGCCAACAGGGATTGTTTTTGAATTTCATGAATTTGAATTTGGCATGCTCATATTGAACCACTGAATAAATTATAATAATGCACTAGTTGAATATATTAGCTTGCCATTGTAAGCTGTAAGGAACATTGTCCATGCTGAATCAATGACCATAATATTGCCTGGGTGTAAAAAGGCCACTGAGGGTAGTGTATTGACCATTTGTGTGCATCCATGTGTAAAGGTTCTTAGTTCAGTGTGTGTGCTTTGTACGCTTAAATCTTCATTATCAAGGACCTATATAATATGCACTGTGACATCTGGGTCAATAATCTCAGGTTTAAACCAACACCATATATCAAGCTTCGGATACTGAGCAGAGGTTTAACAAGATACCAGCCAACTGGGCAAACCAAACCAAACCAAACCCTCCTATAAAAAATAAATCTCTTCTCAGCAGACAACCTTGTGACATAGCCTGCAGGATCCTGAAAGAAAACCACAATGGCAAAAGAAAGAGAAGGACGGCAGACCATTCAGTTAACATTGGGGAGCTGCAGGCCTGTGCAGTGACAGATATATTCCACGCTCCCAGTGACCTAACGCAGCCGTTCATTCTGCAATGCTCAGATAGTGGTGACTTTTATCAAAAAGAAAGGGAACCTTTTAGCACTTGCAAGCATTCAACATTGTGTGTGCCAGACACGTAAACTAGAATAGGAACATTAATTCTGGCCAGCTCAGTTGGCGTATAAAGCAAATACAGACTCTGCATGTTTGATGTGCAAAGTATTTGGATATATAATGCATAAGAAGGACAAAACTGGACTGGTTGTACATAAACTGGAGTTTAGAGGATGGTAGGCCACTCTAAAAGAGATTATGTGTAGATTAAAAAAACATCATATGATAACATCACTTCGCTGGCTTCTTTCTTAAATTGATGTGATTCAAATCTATTTAATTTAACATTATTCTACATAAAAAAACAAGGGTAACTTAAAGGTCTCCATAGATTTCTCCTACTGTCTGATCGTGTCTCTAGCAGATTCCTTAATTCACTGTTTAGATTAAATTTTATAGAGATGAAGATGCCCACCCTTTTCGACTCTTAAACGGCTCACAGACAATTGTTATGTAAGTTGTATATCGGTCGCAATAAGATAGCAAAAAATCGTAACAATTCAGTCTGTACCTGTACCGTAGATTTATCAGCACCTAATAGAAGCAGTCCAGAATAAGTCAAGTTAATCTTGCAGAATCTCAGGTTTCATGTTAAGTTGTTATTTCAGAGGATATGGGTCTGTTTAATGTGCCCTTAGAAAAGGGTTTTACGAGAGCTTACTGTATTTGGAAATGTCTGCCACTGAAAAACAGCAGCCACATGGACAGATCAAGTCCTTGCACAGTCCCACAGAACAGACTACCACTTGGCATGACATGCATGTCATCGGCTTTTCATTATAATTTTTCGGGAACCTACAGGGATGCAAGAGGCTAAATGGTCACCATGCTAAATGGTCTTCATGGTATACAAGTAACATTCTACAGGAATCGTTTTGGCAAGGATTAGAGTCCAACTCATTGTGGTTAGACAGAGTGAAAGAGAGATTTTCAAACTCCCCTGGCACTCATTGAAATGCCTATCCTAGCAAGCAGAGCTGCTGCAGAAATAAATGGGAGAGACACTACAGGAAGAAAGGAACATATTGCTCTTTGTGATAGCTGAGCCCTGTAGCGTGAGACAAAGCAATAATGGTAAAGCTGCTGTGCTGAGGTAATGTCGTGCCTGCTTGAGACGGATCAGAGGACTTTTGTGTGGTTACCAGGAAAATCACCAATCTTCATCTTGACAGTTAAAATGTGCCTCACGGTGTCAAAATTCTATCTACTCTTCAACTGTTCAACACTGTGCCATTGAAAAACACTTGGGTGGAATGGCCACTTTATGTGGGAGAATCTAGAAAACTGATGTAGAAACAGGAACAATGTTGCTTCTTGCTTATCAGCTGACTCTGGCAACTCTGCAAGTACACAAGGAGGATGTGAAAGTTTAAAAATAAACGTTGTGTGTTTTTTACTCACCGATCAGATTTAATTAACACTTTTTGGATCATTTCAAACTATTGCCTCAGAGAGGTATCAACTTGTTATTTACAAAATAATCTTTTATATAATGCCAACATATTTAACTTTAGTTTGCTTTAGCTGCCTTCAATTGTTTTAATTTACTTTAAATAATGAAACTAAAGATGTAAAGTATAAAAGAAAAGGTGTCTGTAAATGTGTCAGTTTAATCCCAAAAAACGAAATTTTGCACAGACATCCATGTCTTAACTTGCACAGCAGGATTCTCGTGATATCACAAGATCCCACGAGAATTGCGGGTTATCAAACAAAAACATCCATCTTGTCAGGGCGACCTCTAGCTCACCCAATCGAGTGTGCGCCCCATGTGGCCTAAGTCCTTGGCAGCTGGTTCGAATGCGACCCGTTTAAATCTGACCCGCTTCCTCTTCTTGCATGTCGTCCCCCCTCTCTTTCCCCTTTCCTGTCTTAAAGCTGTCCTGTCAATTAAAGGCCATAAAAAAGCTCCAAAAAAATCTTAAAAAAAAACAACCACCTTGTCAGACTTCGGACACCCTCGGGATGAATTGTTGATCCTGAACTTTTTATCTACCTCCATCATCAGGTCAAAACTGTCATTTATCCAATTGTTTGGTTTTTGTCCAAATAATCATGGCACCTTAGTAAAGCCTCGCAGAGCTCCTTGGGTGACTGTAGACTTGCTATCCTATAGCTAGTCTGGCTCAACAGATGTACTTTGCTGGAATAAAGCCTGACATGTCCCTCCCCTTCCGCTATCTCCCCTATCTATTTTGCAAGGGAACCATTGCTGCATCTCGGGCGTGAATTTGCATGTCCTAGAATGGCGAAAACATCTCCCACCCTGCTCTCCTTGCTCTGCCTCTGATTGGCTAACCTTGGTATTCTTACCCTAACCCTAACCAATCTCAATCCTCATGCCTGTTGTGATTGGTTTAAAGAAATACAAACAAGCAAGAGCGTTTTTCCCCTATCCCAGAATAGATAAGTGGTATAGCCAGACTACTAGCAATGCGAGACTACCCCATAGCTAATTCTTTTTAAAGAAGATGAGTTTTTTTTTCCTCTTGAGGACAATGTGGGGTGTGGATACTGAGCAGTTTTACTCTGTGAACCGGATCTTTTCGTCATCCTCTGACAAAAACAGGGGCCCAGCGGCTGCTCTTCCATTTACTGTGACCAGCCTGGGTCCAGTCAACCTCTCACCAGCATGTTTACAATTTCACACAAATCACTGTTCTGCTTTGCTCTCTGTATTGGAAAGCATGTCTGTGCACTAATCAGTAGTTTGATACATACATTAGTCTTGTGTTAACAGGCAGAAGAAAAGTGATGCTGTGCTACCATGATTGGTCAGGAATAGTATAGGCTGAAGATTGTCCAGGACACAATTCAATCACTGAATGATGCAGAAAGGTCACTTAAAACTTTAAATTCTAAATTGAATGTGGTTACCGCTGAGCCAGTGAATTAAAACAACTCATCACCAAGCTCTAACAGAGTCATAGACTGTAGAAAAACATAAACACAGTGTCTGTGTCAACACCATCTGTTTTCATTAAGTGAGATGTTTGCCACCGACTTTTCCAATTAAAGTAGTTAACCCAAAATAAATCAAAGAAAAATAAATCCAAATCTGGGCATAAAAAGAGGCACCTTGATGGGATTGAGGTGACACGAGAAAGACAGGAATCTCGATGGCTAATAGGATGACACATCTGATTACTTTGTGCATTACTAACTAAAGGAATAGTTTAACATTTTGGGAAATACAAGTTTGTTTACTTGCAGAGAGTTGGATAAAAAGATTGATACCACTCTCATATCTATACAGTACAAGGCTGCAGCCAATTAGCTATTCCTTTAATTTCTTCATAATAAAACAACCAAATCGCACAATAGGAGAATAGAAAATGAGCTCCATACTGAGACAAGACAAGACAAGTTGAGGGATTTCCATTTTCTGATTTCCTGTTTTATAAGGCCAAGTATCTAGAAATCATGAGGAACTGCTTTAATGCTGCCTTTAACATTTGGGTGTGGTTGCACTTGCAATTTTTTATGACATCTAGTTTTTTTTTTCCTTTTGCATTTGAATGCACTTCTTGTCAACGCTTTGGACAAACGTGTCTACCTATTAAATTGTAATGTAAAGACTTACATTGACTGTTCTTTTACCCTGACACATTGTAGTAAGACTGATGGTTGTCAGTGAAGACATTAAAACGATTGAAAAGAACTAAGCCTTTCTACAGTATGTGACCTTTTCAGCCTGGTATCCTAGGAATTATGTCCTGAATCTGCACCTCACAAATCATGTTGACTGCCAGTGTTCTGGGAGGCAGCACGTCCTTTAAGTCATGAGGCGGGGAGTAAAGGTGCGGAGGTTGAAGTGGTGGATGGGTGTGTAGTAGTCCATTTAACTTTCGTGCCATGCAGGAGACTGGAGTCCTCCGACTGTCACAGATCCACAGTTGCCTTTTTATTAACTGTAAACACAATCTTTAACTAAGTGTTTTACTTGCCTAAATACACAAAACTATAATTTATTTGCTTTAACCATTGTATAATAGAAGGTGTAAATATGGGTTAATAGGTGTGGCAGCAATCGCTTCAGGGTGTCGGGTCAGGACACTATTCCAATGTTCAGGTGAGAGTGTGGGGAGAAAGGAGATGCAGAGTCCAGGGTTGCAGTTTAGATGGTTTATATAAACAAATAGGCTTGTGTTTCTGTGCGTGTGTGGTTCTGTAACAACAAAGCACAGCAATACAGACTGTTTAGAAAGAATAGTTACAGACCAATAGCAAAGGCAAACCTAAGCTAAAACATAGCCAGCTACAAATAGCATGCACAGAGAAATGTTAATAGCTAACAATAGTAACTGGACTGCAATGAGCTATCAATTAAAGATTAGCAAGCACAAGGCATTCATGTAACCTATATAAATGACAGTCATAAGAATTATAACAAGCATTTACACTAAATAAACAACCGAAATATTCAGTGCACAGCCCTGACCTTAACCACAGCATATTTTCTATGCACAGATATTGCAAAAAGGGAGAATTTATAAAACATTTGCATGGGACATTTAAAAACATAAAAAATAATCTGAGGCTTTGTAGACTGTAGTCCAATATTGACATTCTTGTTTGTTGGTAACGTTGGACGTCTTCTATGTGATGACCTCTCTGACCAACGTGGAACAATCCTGTCTTTAGAAATTCTGGGGTACAACAGTCCAGTAAACATTTCTGAAAGTCTACAACTCCAAGTAGGACTCCAGCTTTTGAAAACTTCCTTCACTGTATCCAAACCTGGATTGGTTCCAAATGAACTAAACCTCATGTATACAGTATATAAACACTCACATATGTACTGTCAGAATAAACACTCAAGACATTCTGCTTGTACGCAAAACCAGTCTAATATTTACTTCAGCTAGCATGGACTGCATGCAGTAGACAAGTCAAGCACACACAATAAGAGCAAGAAGAGAAAAGGAGGACTGTAGTTAGGTAAAAGGCCAAGCTGAAGTGCTCTTGTGAGCCATTATCAGCAATATGGCTTCAAACTCAGACACGTCTATTTCTGTCTGCCCTTCAACTCTTGAAACAGGGAAGGAGAAGTCACCAACACATTTTGATTCTGTGTGTAAGGTAAAAATAAAATAAGCAGGAATTTACAGTATGTATAGTAAAGAGGTTTATGTATTTGTTTAATTTCCTTTTAACAGATTCAGTGTCACCCACTAAATGTACACAAATAACTTCTGTTTCATGGTGACAGGTCACATTTAGCTTTGTTATATTTTGTGTAGTTTTTCTAACCATTTTTTAATGTTACGTTTTACGTGCTCATTCAAAATCCCCAGATTTATTTTAGCTTCTGGCTTTTGAAATTTGTCAAAGTCCCAGTTACTGAGAAACATCAAATTTGATATACAGTAAAGGAAAATAATCCTCATCCATGAGGGGTTTACTATATAGTTTTGTCCTGACCTTTGTCCATATATTCATGGTTCTCCTCCAAGCTGCTGCAGTCTTAAGGCAGGATGCTACTGTTTGTCTACAGAGAGAGACGGGACTCTACTCTGTTTAACCACCAGCTTCAAATTTAGACTGAAACTGAAATTCACTTAATTCCAGCATCTGTTATTCTTCCAAAATAAAAAAGATAGAATAATAAGAACTGGTATTCTGATTTAATTTAAATTTTCCAATTTTTTTCAATTTTATTTCCTGCAGCTGTTGACCGAAAAGTGAAATGGAGCTCAGCGCAAATTCTTTCAGGAAGACTTCTAAATAACTTCAACCACCTCTATCACTTTCTAAAACTATTCAGCTGTTAGGAGGCGTTCACTTTTCAGTAAACCAACCAAAATTGGCCACAAAATTCATGATCCAATCACAGCATGACTTCCTGCTTTAAATGTCTTCTCTCCTTGCTATCAGCTGTCTTTTCAGGCAAACGCGCAATCCTCCTCCTCCCCTTCCACCTCTGGTCATCGTCAACCACAGCAACCTGAGTCCCTTTCCGGCAGACAGTTCCTTCGTTCGGTCTCCAGGTTCCTTCTCCACCATCACCAGTGTCTAGGCTCCATTGGGGGGAATAGGTCTGGCTTCTCTACCCCTTTAAAATATTTTTTAATGATGGAGTCTAATCTCCAAAGACTCTGTACAATTTATATTATGCTTATGTACAATAAATCTTTGCATATCTGCAACAGAAGTCTCTCCTGATTGAACTGAAACTATCGCTGGTGTCTGCATTGGTGGCAGCATACACGATGCACACACCGAATGTATGGACCCATCTGTTTCCCTTAAAATAGGGATTGTTTAGCGTAATGTTTAGTGGTGCTCCATCCAAAACATACACCCGTCTAGGTTTGAAAATGTGGCTGATTTTATATATCTTTTATTAATGAATTAATCATTTTCTTCAAAAGATTGGCCAACAATGTATGCTTATCCACAGCAGTAACCCCACAAACATGTCCGTAAGTCTCAGAAAAGCAAACAAATAAGAGGGTAGAGAGGGAGATAGAAAGGGAGGACTAGAACCTTGAAAAAAAAAGGCCGTTTGTGATATAGACATTTTTTGGCAACAGTCCAATTGCCTTCTTGCCAAATGAACATACGGGATCAATGTGAAGCCTGTGGCTGCTTCCCCAGAGGGTTGATGTTATTAGGTCACAGTGTGTGATTTCAAAGAAACAGCAGTGAGAACATTGCTATCAACTCTCCTGATAAATGATGAGTTTTGTCGAGCGTCAGTTTCCCATAAGCTGTTATTGCAGGACACACATGCACACACAGAAATATAAACCTTTCAGAGAAATGGCTGTATGATATATATTTGATATACTGTATGTGTAAAGTGAACACATAGTTTGGTATAATATTTCATTGTAAAATTTCATCTCTGTCTCCAAAGTTGCCTTGACAATATTTTCAAAGTGGTATTTAGATAGGATATACTGTACACACTTGACTGTTGCAGTCGTATTTCTTCTTTTTCTTTGAGACTAAGTTTAGATTTGTGATTTGTAGTTCATATCCCAGATATCTTACAGGGCATCAAGTCAGTTTTCATGCCTGCTAATGTATATGTTAGCAGGAGCGGGAGCACTTTAGTTAGTGTTTTTAGTGTTTTCCTCCTACAGTAACTCTCCTGTGGTTTCAGACACTGCCGCTCCCACCTGCCCTGCGGCAGTCTACATCCACGACCTTCCACTTCTAGGATTGCCCCGTTGCTGCCAAAATTCTGCCATATGTCCTTTTTTTTTATTGGATTTCCGTTACCTAACGCTTCCTTATTCTTGGAATTCTAAACTCCGGTGGATTTGAGGACTATGGTTAGAGTCTGAAACCGACGCACAAGGCACCCTTTAGCAACTGCTCGTCCATGGCGCAGTGAGATGACGTGGTATAAAGAGTGACAAAGTCCACTTGGGGAAGAAGTCAGAGTGGATGGGTGGGTCAAACAACACTGACTTTCACCCAAATCGTTGTTTGCATTCCATGTAAAACCAAAGTCTACCTAACTAACATCACGTAGCCTATGTAAGTTACGTTACAAACGTACTTATTTTAACCCTAAACCACAATCTTTTCCTAGCCCTAACCAAGTAGTTTTGTTGCCTAAACCTAACCATACCCTGCGTGTTAAAGTAGTTGGTAGTGTGAATATGTTGCAACCAATCCTTGGCATATCAACTCTATACGTCTAAATGACTGTTGCCCCTGCTTCTTCACCATGTTAACCATCTCCAACAAATACAAACTTAGCAGCATCACACACACTGCCTACAAAATCATCTGCCAGCCTACTCCCAATCTCTCAGATATTAACCTCAGAGCCGTCACACGCCTAGCACTTACAATAGCAAATAACACTGATGACTCCCTCAATCCACACTTCACATTTCTTCCATCTTGCCGGAGATACAGAACTCTCAAATGGCGAAGAGCTCCTTTCAGCAAGAGTTTTGTCCCCTCTGCAACAGCAGCCCTGAACAATCTGCCTCGCTCACACTGTTGTGAGCTGCGGTGATAAATGCATTTATTGAGATTTTGCGTACTGACTTTATTTGTATGTTGCTATGTGTATATCTGTATGTTGCTATGTGTTGCTATGTGTACTGACTGTGGAAACAAATATCCATCTAGGACAATTAATCTAAATCAAATACAAAGTTTACTGGAGGGATGAACAAAAAATAATCCCTTATTTGGTGTTTTAATGGTGGTGGTGGTGTGGAGTGCCTCGTCTAACATGTTACTCACACTGACTCCTGTCGTGTTCGTTTGTTAAGAAAAGTATAATGACATCTCTTCAACTTCTCTCATTCAATTCATATTTATTCTAAAGCAATAAGGAAAAATAGCGTACAGATTTCACAGCTGTGGACAGGTTCTGCTTCACTCTCAGACTCCACAGAAAGTGTGTAGATCCTGTAGTTTATATACTATTCTACTTGCCCGTATTTTTCTCCCATTGGTTGGCTGGGGCCAGGTCCTTTTGGCCCTCTGGTGGCGCTCAGGTGTGTCCACGCCTCTTAGCCCTCTCCTGGTCCAATGGTTCTTCAGTTGCTCCCATAGGGAGGAGTGTACCTATAATTCATGTAACGCTTACATGACTTCTCACATGACCACACTCATAACAGTTGTTTCACAACCTATGTCTCTCATCCTGATTTTAGGTATTTAGTACTTTTCCACTGTCCCATACTGATGCAACCTGTCAATACCAGTTCATCATGTGTTAACAGGGAGGGTAATGATCTAAACAAGCTTAGACACAAATAGCAAAGAGCACCATTGAGTATCTTATCAAGCTTACACACATATTGCAAAGAGCACCATTGATTATCTACTCACACACACACACACACACACACACACACACACACACACACACACACACACACACACACACACACACACACACACACACACACACACACACACACACACATTTCCTAAAAACATGTAACCTCTTAGTAATGTCTATATCATATTAATGCACTTTAGGATGTTAACTTTTTTAAACTTTTGCCCAGAATGTTTCCTTGGATTAGGGTGGCACCTAAATCATGGTTGCAGCTATCCCGGTGGTCCTGCTCCGTGCCATGCTATGCCCTGTTACACCCTGCTACGCTCTGCAGTGCCCTGCTACGTCTTGCTGCGTCCTGCTACTCCCTGCTATGCTCTGCTGTGCCCTGCTACGTCCTGTAACGCCCTGCAGTGCCATGCTATGCCATGAACTACTACAAATACTATTTCTGGTCATTGTTCCATTGTCTTTATTGTGACTATTATTGCCATTGTTCATCACACCCCCAACAGGCACCGTCAGAAACCGCCTACCAAGAGCCTGGGTCTGTCCGAGGTTTCACCCTAAAAAGGAAGTTTTTCTCACCACCCAAGGTTTCTTCCTAAAAGGAGTTTTTCCTCGCCACCGTCGCACTAAATGTTTGCTCTTGGGGGAATTACTGGAATTGTTGGGTCTTGTAAATTATAGACCTACTATATCTGTAAAGTGTCCTGAGATAACTGTTGTTATGATTTGATACTATAAATAAAATTGAATTGAATTAACTTTAATTATTTAATCACACTCCCTTACGTATTTAATTGTTTTGAGATCTTCAATGCCATAATATTTCATTCACATCATTGTCATACTCGTAAAACCAAATAACCTCAAGTGAGCCCCTGTGCCTCATATGGAAGCATTTGGATTTGTTAAGTTCTTCTCAAAAAAATTGAAGGACAGGTACAAAAGCACACTTCATATATATTTAACACAATAATACACACCCGGTGAAAATCTTTTGACGAATTGGAATTCTGTCGCTAGCTAAATGGTCAAAGATTCATCCATTAGGGGTCCTGAATGTCAGTAAAAAATGTAAGGACAATCTGTCCAATAGCTGTTAAGATATTTCAGTGTGCACCAAAGTGTTGGACCGACAGGTAGCCCGACTTACAGAGTGACATTTACATCCCTAAAGCCATGATGCAAACATGGCTAAAAATATATTTCTTAATGGAGCTTTAAATACAGGGTATTATGTAGGACACTACATTATATTGTGGAATTTATTGTAATAATGACCTCTGCTCTTTGGTGTCCATTTTACACAGTACATCAGTCATATGTTTAATGTTAAAGCATCACAGTGAATATGTTTTAGGAAAAAAGATGTATTGTCAATATTGTGTTGTACTATATATTACAAAATATGCTCATTATACACTTTAAGTTATAAAGCAATGGACTGTACAAGAAACCAAAATGCAATGAAATGTGAAGAAATCTGTTAATGATACTAATGGCCCAGGGATCTTACATAAGATGGGATCAGAATTCCATGTCCGTGTGAGAGCAGAGCAGCCAGTCATTACGCTGGACAAGTGCATCTGTCCGCTGAGGAAATGGTCTCGAACATGTCATTGTTCTATGACTCATTGAGAATGTAGAAGCCATTAGGTTTTAGCTGGGCTATTTTTGTTTGAACAAATGTTCTGAGCCTCTGTTTTTGAGAGAAAAAATGTTTTCATTTTCTGTGGATAAAGGAGTGATTTTCACGACATCACAATCCTGTTCAAAGATACACCTTACAAAGAGATAATTTCTCCTATTTTGTTAATTAAGAATCAGGTCTTAGTAGGTGTCATGTTGCAAAGGCTGCACAAAAAAATGAAAGCTATCCATGTCTTTTTATGATAATAGAGTAAAGATTATTTTTGCTTTTCAGCACCTAAAGCACAATTATCGTAAAACGACCTGCAGTGAATTGTGTTAGAATAATCTATTGGGTCTTTGTAAGTGTGTGTGGGAAGTGGACAAAATCATCTAATAATATCTAATATCTATGAGGAGGTTTGGGGTTCAGGTTTTGTGCTTTTTAAAGAAATATTTACAACACAAGTAGTCACCGAATGGAAGTCATGTCACAGTTTTTGTTGAGATTGTGTAACAGAAGTGTTGATTAAATTCTGTAGTTTAGTTTCATAATTCTGTGTGTGTATTTATCTCTGGTGGTGATTGGATGGTGGGTGTAAGCGCTGGAGTGATTCCCATTCGGACTTAGGTTCAGCCAACATAGACACTTTGGTTAGGGAAATAGCTTAGTTTCAGTTGATAGAGTAAAATGTTGTGTCTCATGCTTCAAATCACTGTGGACTTTTTCAATATCAAACCAAGAAGACATTTTTCCCTAACTTTAACAGAGTTTGTAATGAAGATAATGGGTAGACGCTCAGTCTAGGTGCTAGTTCTGGGTTTATCACCAGGCTCACTCAGGTGTGTCAGCCAGAACACCACTTAAGATCAAATATTCCTGAGTAAGAAATGAAGAGCTGAGAGATGGTTGTTATTCAGTTTATTTCTTTCTTCTTTCTTTGTGTGTGTGTGTGTGTGTGTGTGTGTGTGTGTGTGTGTGTGTGTGAGTGTGAGTGTGAGTGTGGTTTTCTTCTCATTTACACAAACTCTGAATAAAGGTGCCGCTCACAACTACAATCCAACTGATCGACTAACTATCATACTGCTTATTAACTGTGTGACGTCAGCTATAATATACAAACCAGCACGCGCTTTGGCTACCCTGTTACCAGCACTGAATAAACGGGAGTAAATGTAACATAAAACACAATATGGTCAACTGTACTAAATAATACCAACACTAACATAACTTTGGGGCCTTTTCTACAGAGTTACTTAACAAGATTGTAGGTAACACAAATGAAATACAATGTCTGTAAACATTTAGCTGATATGCTTTTACGCCTTATCAGATACGTTAATTAACAACATTTCCTCATTATGTTGATTAAAATCATAATCACGGTGCAAAACATATTTGCGCCACCTTCCTTTGTAAAGTTCCATTATTTTATTCATCCCCAAAGAAAGTAATAAAAAAAATATAATTGTTTATCAAACCAACCAATACTCACTCAATATTTGCGGTTTGTAAATATTCGTTTGTAGGCCACTGTGCTCTTTTTCAAACTCAAACACAGAGGCAAAGGAAAATGGCTTCAAACAAAAGCAGCTGCACTGAAGTTTTCT
Source organism: Perca flavescens (assembly GCF_004354835.1). Classification (NCBI taxonomy): domain Eukaryota; kingdom Metazoa; phylum Chordata; class Actinopteri; order Perciformes; family Percidae; genus Perca; species Perca flavescens. The sequence goes on from NC_041338.1 coordinate 16,714,727, forward strand.
TATATTATCTACATAGGTCCAGGTTGTATAACAACCATGTACTAGACACAGATTTTCACGAATATAAACCTGGATGTTTACTGAAGCTCTGATTTATCATCAGCCCACAATGCCAAAGGAGAACATTCAAACCTACGTATACACTTACATAACAAATGTATTATAGGTGGAACATCTGCGTAGGTCCTGGTGATTGTCATAACTTCATCCATAAACTAAACAGGTAATTCAATATTTTGTTTGACTTGACCTTCGTAGGGCTGCAGTCGCCCAGGGGACAAACACATTTGTGCTTTTATGAATACTATAAAGAAAAACAGATAGAACCCTCTGAATCAGGAGGTGCTCCTTCTTGATTTCAGTCTACGTCAAAAGCACATTATATGTCTTATTGGTAGCATGATGAACTGACTGGGTATTATAATGCATGAGGTGGTTATGATATAAGCCAGACAGAACAAGGGAAGCATGCATACTATGCAGCTTGTTAAGAGCAGACATTCTTCTCATGCAGGTGATTACATATGGCAGAGACATAAACAATGTATATAAGTCCCATGACATAATGTTCAACTTTAAGAAATCTTTTTTGTTTTGTAACAGAGCACAGAATAACCCTAACTGACATATTTCACCAACTAAAAAAATTAAAATTTTAAATTAAAAGGTTGCGAATTCCACTCTGAATGCTAGAGATGGACTTTAATCGAGCTACATGTTTCGATTAACATGTGTAAAGAAAATGTTTAGATATTCACAACGCTTTCTGATAGCAAATTTAAGTCATGCAAGACAGACATTCTGTTTCATAAAAGAAGAAAAAACTCCTTAACAAGATTCTTTATCCCCAACGATAAAAATAAACCTCCTCCCAGAGAGTCTGGGGAGCTCTTACAGAATGAAGGAAAGGGAAACCTCACGGAAATGATTCAGACTGACTGCTGCGGCTACTGGAGACACAATATGCATTCCCATGATTCCCGGACCCAGACACACCGTCCGCAGTTGAGGATGGTCAATAGAGTCTTCATTAAACTGATGAGACAATCCAAGCCTGGAGCAGTAATAACAACACGTCTCCAGTGAACGTCTTCAAAAACAGGAGATGAGGGTAAACGCGGTTCAGTCCAGCGTGAAGGGAGACATCCGTTCTGTCTTCCTTGAACCCCCAGGACAAGACAAGACTGTAACAGAGCGGATGGTTGGAGACAGAAATGAGACACATAACATGGCTCTCATATGAGGAAACTGGTTAGCTGGTCAGCAGAAGCCCAAGGCATCAAAAATATCCCTGGCTGTGGTTCTGATGGGAAGATCAGCAGAGACTGACATAGGGATAATTGAGGAAACTTCATTATACCACTAAGCCAGTTCAAGCAGCCAGCAGGGCATTTTAGGAAGGAGGCTCCAGTTTGCACCACTCACTACAAGGGCCATCGTAAATGAAAGAGAGGAGCTCTGGAGAGTGACTGCAATGTGAACTCAATAAAGCAAACTATCCTCACTATCAGCACATGGATCAGATGAACTTAATGGCTGCCGGATACCAACAGCCAGTTGGCAATTATGTGCTTTCGCAATGGAAACTGTAATCAACAATTCACATTGTTATAAGTCACTTGGAAACTGAGGCGGCACTAAAGATGCTGTTGAACTGGTAGACAAATGTGCAAAAGCGGAGCCTGAACAACGCTCTTAACATGGGAAACTATAAGAGAGACAGAGAAAACATGCAGGCAGTGCAAAAGGCTAAGATTAGAAAAGATACAACTTTAGTGTCTGTTCAAACAGAATATTTCCTTGCATTGTCTGCTCCAACAATCAACAGATAACATAAAAAAACACAAACATAAAAAAAAACATCTGTATAGTCACCCAACACACCTTTCAGTGACACACACACATTAATATAATACACATAAAAATGTCATGATTGCAGTCCCACAATGATACACAGATCACATGGTGGTGTGGGAAGATGTGGGGGAGGGGGGGGGGGTGTATTATCACAGTGAGTGTTGAGTTGGTGGGGGGCCAGACCTGAGTATGCACGGTGGTACTGAACCTCCTTGAGCTCCTTTTTGTTTAGGAGCATACATGTGAGTCGCCCGCTGAGCAGCGCCCCAGCAGCCAACGCTAGTTGGTAAAGTTGAAATATTAAACGACCCCCTCCACTCAAATGTGTTCATGTGTGCAGAAGGATGTACGTGCAGAGTTTGACACTGAAGGCAGTGTTTGTGCTCATCTTTAATTTAAGTTTAAAACATGTACGTGAGCATGATTTTGTGACATCACAAATTATGCTTAGCGGAAGTTCAGTCAGGAAGACTCTTTTCTCTACTCATTCATTCACTCTCTCTCTTGGTCTCTTTGTCTCACACTTCTACTCAATCAGCAGAAGTTCAATCTTTCAGCTAAACCAATTAGACTTTGCCACAATCTCCCTGAGCCAATCATATCGTTGCTGTCAAACTTTAAAACTACCCCTCTTCCACCACATTCACCTACAGTTGTCAGTGCCCAGGCTTCCTTCCACTGAGCTCATCAGAAGCCCCACTCCAGCCAACTCTCTTCATCTCTTCTCCACCACCACTAGCATCTGGACATCAGGGTTATATCTCTGTACTACTTGTGGTATCACTCCTCCTTAATTCTGATGGTATATTTGCACAGATTCTGAGCTATCCACCTCTGAGATGTCTGCTATAAGTGAGCTTGGTACACAGACAAAATGAACGCAAGTTAAACTCAACTGTATAAAGGCAAAACTGCATGCTTGCATACACAGCACAAACAAACACATTGAACACCTCATTTGAACATTATGATCAAAATCTGTTTTTGCAGCCTAAACGGTGTATTCATTTTGACCTTTGACTTCACTGTACCTGAATAAATCAGTCTGGTGATTATTTGAGCAAAGCATTTCAGATAAACGATTTTAAACAGATCAGCATTGCACAAGGCTTTAGTAAAAGCAAACAACATTCCAGTGTGTTGGTCAATGTATTCCTGTTGCTGTAAAAGTTGGTTATTTTAGCTGTTTGTTACTCAACTTACTCCCTTGAAATTTTTGCAATTTTCTGTGTGTGACTTTTTAATGCAAACAAAACTACTTTCTACAACAAGTACCACATTATACCACATTATAAGTGGGAGAACTTGTGGTGATGTGGCGGTTGAGACGGGGAAGGGCTTGGCTATGTACTGCAAAAAATAGTTAGCCATTATTATGTAATTTTAAACATGTCCCAAAGCAAGAAAAAAGAAAAAAAAATAACAGCACTGCCAATTGCTTTTCTTGATTTAACACATTTTGATTGAAGGCTCTAATGTCGGTGCAATTTCAGGAAAATGCATCTTCTAATTTGCACTGGCAACATGAAAATTGAGGAAACTTCATCCCGCTAAGCCAGTTCAAGAGCTAGCAGGACATTTTAGGAAGGAGGCTCCAGTTTGCACCACTCACTACAAGGGCCAGCGGAAATGAAAGAGAGGAGATCTGGAGAGTGACTGCAATGTGAACGTAATAAAGCAAACTATCCTCAACTTGTGGTGATGTGGAGATTGAGTGTACACCACGGGGAAGGGCTTGGCTATGCACTGCAAAAAAATAGTTAGCCATTATTATGTAATTTTAAACATGTCCCAAAGCTAGAAAAAAGAAAAAGAAATAACAGCACTGCCAATTGTTTTTCTTGATTTAACACATTTTGATTGACGGCTCTAATGTCAGTGCAATTTCAAGAAAATGCATCTTCTAATTTGCACTGGAAACATGAAAATCTAATTATATTACTTAATTAAAACTATTCCTTATTTATGTCATGCCCTGCAGGGCGCACATGACTTGTTTGATGAATACGTGTTCTAGGACTTACTACACCTAATACATTTTTAAGGTGTTGGATTTTTTGCAGTGTATCCCTTTTACACACATGCTCTCTGAAATTCGATTCAAGTTTAAAACGCCCCGGTAGCAGCCACAACTCGGAGACCAACGGGTTCCTCTCCGTGAGCATTACGCACAGTAGCTCCATATATGTAGAGGCACCTCGCAGCCCCTCTGGCACTGTATCTGCTAGAGCGCGCGCAGGGGCAGTGCCATGCACACTCCTGACTATGAGTTTCTGAGCGGTGGGAACCAGTCTCTGGGTTTCAGTCCCTTTAATGACCGAACAATGGAAAAGCTTGGAAACAACACCGTCCACCCGAATGGATCCGATCCGTTTGCGCGAAACGAAGAAGTGGCCCAAATCGAAATAATGGTCCTGAGCATCACCTTCGTGGTTGCTGTGATTGGGAATGTGAGCGTCCTGCTGGCAATGTACAACACTAAGAAGAAGATGTCGCGGATGCACCTTTTCATCAAACACCTCAGCCTGGCTGACCTGGTGGTCGCCTTCTTCCAGGTGCTGCCGCAGCTCTGCTGGAAGATCACCTTCCGCTTCTACGGTCCGGACTTTTTCTGCAGGATAGTCAAGCACCTCCAGGTGATGGGGATGTTTGCGTCCACCTACATGATGGTGATGATGACCCTGGACCGTTACATTGCCATCTGCCACCCTCTGAAAACCCTCCAGCAGCCCACCAAGCGCTCCTACATCATGATCATCTCCACGTGGATATGCAGCCTGGTGTTCAGCACTCCACAGTACTTTATCTTCTCCCTTAGCGAGATCCAGAACGGCTCGAAAATTAACGATTGCTGGGCGCACTTTATCGAGCCGTGGGGCGCCAAGGCGTACATCACCTGGATAACTGTGGGCATCTTTCTCGTGCCCGTGGTAATGCTCATGATGTGCTACGGATTCATCTGCCACAGCATATGGAAAAATATCAAATATAAGAAAAGGAAATCGACGGATGGTGTTGCGAACAAGAACGGGCTGATTGGGAAGAATTCAGTCAGCAGCATTACAACTATATCAAGAGCCAAACTGAGGACTGTTAAGATGACTTTTGTGATTGTTTTGGCGTACACTGTTTGCTGGGCTCCGTTTTTCACAGTGCAGATGTGGTCGGTGTGGGATGAAAACTTCCAGTGGGCTGGTGAGTGCTAAAGGGATGAAACTATAAGTGTATTCAGTATTACTGAATGTATTACTCTTACAGCTTTAGGAATGATATATTGCCAAAACAAAAACATCCCAGAGAAAGCGCTTGGTCATTTGCTACAAAAAACTCAAACACTCATCGTGCACAAACGTGAGCACAGCCTTTACGCACGGATATATTTGGCATACAAAACCAAAAATGAATTAAAAAAGAAATCTTTAAAACGAACTATTGTTAGCTACTTCAGTTACATGAAATATGCAAGTGCAGCACTGTGAGCTTTTAGAATAATTAAGTATTTTCTTTGTTTCCGAATTTCAGCCACCTCAACTGTGTGCTCTCACCCACCACCCTTCACCTCATGCTGAGTCTTATATTCTTCGATACATATTTTATCTGGAAACAAAACTGTAATTGGGTGAAAAAGTTACACTTGATTGATTTGCTTAATGAACTTTTCTGGGACACATTCACAATGAGAGAATGACACAAAAAGTCTTTGATTTGCAACAGAAACTCTTTTTTAAAGGAAAAAATAGGTTTTACATTTCAACACCAGATGAGTTGATTGAGACAGGCATTTCTGCAGTCTAGCCTGGACCAGATGTTTTGCGGGATTAATCATATTTTTTCTCTTTCCTCTCCCTGTTCCTCAGATTCTGAGAACACAGCAGTGACTCTGTCTGCACTCCTTGCCAGTCTCAACAGCTGCTGTAACCCGTGGATATACATGGTCTTCAGCGGCCACCTCCTCCAGGATTTTGTGCACTGCCTCTCCTGCTGCCTCAAAATGAACCCTGACTTCAAGAAGGAGGACTCAGACAGCAGCCTCCGCAGAACAACATTGCTGACAAAGATGGCCAATCGGAGCCCTACGGGTAGTTCAAGCAACTGGCGAGAGATGGACAATTCTCCCAAATCTTCCATTCAGGCGGAGTAAACTAGCAGCCAGACAACTCTGTTTACTGGGGTGGGAATGAAAACATGTCTGGGAGTGGCATCAAGTTACACATACAGCATCAACTAATCTTAACTTTGGGCATGTCTGACAGTGACTGAAATACCCCCAAAGTCCAAAACTATAAAGCAAATTAAGCTTTTTGCATATGAATCAGGAGACAAGAGTGAAGAAATGTTGTGTTGACTGAGAATTTGCAACAAGGACAGTCAATATGGACACATTACCTGTGTTTTTTTCCTGATTCTGTATGCAAACGTGTTCTTTTCTTTTACATAACCACAGCAAAAAAATATTTGAAAAAACACTGGGAAAAAGAAGAGTTTTACTTTTAAGTTATCAAGCTCACTACAATTGTTAGTATAATCACTAGATGCTGACAATTATTATTTTACATCATTTTGTTGAAACAGTTTCAACAAATTCAACAGTCCCAAGTAGTAAAGCTGATTTTTAGAGTCCCATCATGATTTCTTTTTGATACATTTTGAAGAGAAAACACTTTTCCAGGAATACTTTTCCTAGTGGTTAGGTTTCTCTTCAGTGCCGCCGAACACCCTGTCCTACTAAGAGTGTTTACAAAGATAAAACTCACATAGCAGCCAGAGATGCGTGGTGGTGAAAATGACTCCTCCAGACCGCACGTCTCTAAGTAACCGAGGCAGTCACCTCACCCTTTGTGTTTAGCTTTCCGTTTTTTTTTTTTTTCAGAACCACATTTTAGTGGCTTATGTAAAAAGAAACCTTTCCTTTTGACCTATCATAAAAAAAGAAAAATAACGGGTGTGGGGTTTAGACTACATCTTTTAGTCAGGCTGTTGCGTGCATCCATATTTTCCCCATTATTTCATGTTGCAGCTGGCAGTTATTTGTGTGGGTCCCTAACGACTGGCTTTCATTTCTGTTCAGTGGAGGCAGATGGGATCCCCTTGAAAATAGCAGGACATTCACCTACAGACACACACACACACACATAGTGTAGGGGGGCGGTGGGTGTTTCACAGTTGGAGGAGTCTACCTACCAACCCGCACACCCATCCCACGGCTTTCACAAAATGTTGGGGAGAAGCTCACACATTCCACACACTCTACGTCAACACATTTCCTGATTTTTTTCTGACATCCTGCACCATTGGGGGTGGTCTGTTTTTTTGGCTTCATTTGCACTCCAGACAAAAACAATCTCTTGCACATTAATGCGATGTGCAGCACAGTAACGGTTGTCAGACCAACATGAGAACATGTACGTTATGATGTATCAATACATTTCTATCTGACTGTATGGTATATTTGTACATAAAAGGCACTTAAATATCTGTATATAGGAATAATATATGTAAATCTGTTCAACATGAATTATGTGGCTTGTGTACATTAAAAAAAAATCTAAATATCCTATGAATATATGTTGAAATATACATATTGATGCACTGAATACTACACTGGCTTTGTCTCTTGTTTTCACAACCACGGCACGGATGGTTTCACTTGCTTTGTTTGTGCTCCATGCAGTTGCTGCACAGAAATCTCTGGTGTTACATTTGCTAAAAAATTTAGCAATTCTGAACTTATATTTCTTGCCAATCTAAACAATAATCACCCGCCAAGCTTTGGGATGATGCCGTTATTATGAGGTCTAAAATAATGTGAAACAAAAAAGTCTGTTAAAGGGAAGAAAGCTGCCCACCCCTTCAGAACTTAAAATATATACAGACAATGTAATAGCTTGTAAAGCTGTTGAATGGAAATGTACCTGTACCAATAAAATCTAAACAAGGGCAAATAAAGCCATATCTGCGTGGCTCCATTACACTTTAGAAAGAAAATACTTTTTATACTGTAATTTTTCAATGACGTCTATTAGAATCCATAAGGAGTACAACATGATTTAATTTGATTATTTTATTGTCTAATTTAATCATCAAATGATTCAGTTTCTTGCTGAAAAAATGTGTTATACCTCATGAAATCATAATTGTGTAATGTAATAAGGCGGTGGTATTACTTCATCCAGCGACTCTTGTAGTCTTTATTGCATCATTAAATAATTTCAACATCATTGTTAGCGTTATGAGTAATTATTAGAGATGGTCCGATACCATTTTTTGCTTCCCGAAACCGATTTTTGATACCTGAACTTGAGTATCGGCCAACACAGAGTACCGATCCGCTACCAGTGTGTCATATATTTTATCATGTTTTAACAGCTGTATACTACTAACCCTGTATGGATGTGATATGATTTATGTCTTTGTTGTTTGGCCTGGCTTAGGTTAAAGCTTTTGTGAAACAGTTGACAGTCTTAACGGAAAAGATAAATAAAATACTTTAAAGTAGATTATCATATGGGCTAAATTACATGGTATCAGATTGGTGCATAAACTGGAGTACTTTCCGATACTAGCATTTTAGGCAGTATCGGAGGCTTTTCCGGTACTGGTATCGGTATCGAACATCTCTAGTAATTCTCTAGTAATTATACCAGAATGTCACAGTATTCTAGTAATGCACATTGTTCCAAAGAGCTGGTGATATCGACCAGTTTCTCCTATAGCAGCTAAACCCTCCCAACCCCCTTGATCCTCTATGGTTCAGTTTATCTCTGGCCATCTGACCTCATAACACAATGGTCTGGTACTCATATCACAGAGATGTATGGGAGGGGAAGTCCTACAGAAATAGGTGTGAGCCCTTCAAATAGGGTAGAGAAGGTTAAGACCTGCAATAAAGGATGGAGATGTTCATTGTCAGCAATAAAAAAGAGAAAAAATTGGCATCAGGCAATCCCGGCTAGTATCAACTGATCATGCAGCTACGAGTTCTACATAAGGCGGTATGGAGGGAGTATTGTAGCTATGATGGACATATCTCAAATTCCCACTGACTCTCATCAGACATGCCAATCATTAAGTAGCATGCCTCTGAAAGCCTGGCTATATATGCTAACATGATCTAAGGTCATTAGTCAGAATCTAGACTGAGCAAATACTTCAGGAGGCAGTGATTAAGTTTCTCCAAAGAGTTTAAAAAAGAATGACTCCAAGTTAGGGTGCCAGAAAACAGACAGATGTTATTGTAAAGGGTCATAAAACAAGTAGCATTGCCATAAAAGAGGCTCTCTGTACCAATTTGACACAGAATTTTCTGCACATGAAAACAAACGCAAGCCATCCATTCAATACATTTCTGTGTAAAATGTACTGCATCAACTCTGTGACAAACTGTTATGGGTCATTGCTTTCTTTTTCACTTGGATATCTTTTTGCAACGACAAAGGAAAACAAGAAGGAACTCAATCAGAAAATCAATATAGTCTCTCTGTATGTACTGAGCTGTTGAATGCAGGAAGAAAGATCAATTGGTCCGACAGGGGTTTGTGAAGAGCAACGGCAACAAAGGACTTATCCTTTGCGTACTCTGTGTTTTATTTATCATTACACCTCTGGAATAAGAAAAGTGAGAGGCCAAACAAAGAAGCAGAATATTTAAGCTGCACATGCATATGAATGTCATTGTTCCTTGGCACACCTCTGAATAATCACTTCACACTTCAGTCTCTCAGACATGAAACATGACTTCAAGCATCGGTTTGCTGTTCGTTAGCTGAAAGAATGCCATTACTCGAAGAAAACATGTTTACCCCACAGTGTTGGACGCAAGACTTAATGGTGTTTTTTCCTATGTATTCTTAATAGATTTTGATTGGGAACTGTGTGGGGATAATGCCAAGAAGATCCATGCTTCCTTTCGTAGTAAACAGCTTCTACCAAGTTTTCCTCACAGGAAACAAGTCTTGTTTTCTGTACATCTGGATAATTGTGTCCACAGCTGGCTTCCCTCCACCTGACACCCTGGCCTTTCCTCAGTTGGCCGGATAGCATAAACAGACATGCCAAAAACAGTCGGACAAGTGTTTACAAAGTGGCTATTCTTACAGAAATATTGATTTTTAACAAATGGAGCTTCGCATTTTTTGGCTGAATTTCTGTTGGTCAGTGGTAACCATGCGAGCCAGATTATTTGCCTTAAATAAAGGAAGTTCTTTCAGTACTTTGATCAGAGGAGATAGATGAGACGAGGCTCTCTGCTGCCATTACGTGCAGCCTCTCTCTTCCTGTTCATTGTTCTCCTTCAAATATCCTTAAAAATAGTTTCTATTTACTATTGTGATGTTTAATCACTCCCCAGAGGTCATTACATTTATGCAAACATGCCGGTCTAAACATGCTCGTACACAAAATCTGGAGCGTGATCAAACGTTAGTGTTTATGACTCGTCACATCCTGGCAGTGTGAAGAAGGCAAAATAGAAAGAAATACAAATATCATTTAGAAAATGTCCCACAAAATCAGTTTTTTTTTTTTATAAATAAAAAATGAATTGTATGTGCAATGTTGCCCTCCTCCCCAACAAGGAAGCTGAAAACTGCAGCTGTATAGCTTGTCCTACTTTTCTGTAATATTTATCTATCCAGAGGAAGTTTGCTTAACAAACAACTTTTTTTCTTGGTGAATCTTTGGCCATCAAAACTGAATTGCTTTGCAGGATCTGTGTACAACTGTTTGTCTATTGTTAACTTCCAGTCTCAACTGTCAGCATATGTCTTGGGTCAGCTCAGTGTCTATAAGTTATTGTTTCCTACCAGCAAAGGGTGTCATTCCTGGTATTTGCAACTGAGGTCCTCGAAAGGGGAATCGGAGGAATTTGAATCCTAATTAGGATAATGGCCATAATATGGGTGACAGGGTAGTAAGAGCATACTACTGGTCTTCTTTGCTAACATTTGAAAAGAAGAACAAAATAATTATTTAATGAATTGAAGATAAATACAAATAGTTCAATATTATAAAACAAGAAGCAATCCCAAAACACAAATTTGGGAAGTGGGCAAAAGACAAATAACTGTCAAACACATTACTATTGTTTGTGAATACTCATCACGAATAAATTAATCAAGTAAAAACATTTTAAAGAGTCAGTGACATCTCAACTAATTATCACCAAAAACACAACCTGTTGTAAAACTACAAACTAAGTCTTTCCATTTTTTACCAATCCAACAATTGTTTTCTGGATCAGTATTCCAGCTTCATACAGCTGTTGGCATTTATGCCTTTTAGTAAGACATTGAAAGGTCACATCGAGACCTTATTAATCAAAACGTGCTTTGATGTGCCATAGGATCGCAGCATGACCGATGACAGACCTGCTCTGTGAAAATCCAAACCAGGTAGGAATCAAAGGCAGAGCCAGGGAGGTGAGATGAGAGGCTGCTGGATATGAAATCATACACAACACTAGACGTATGAAACCAAGCATAGGCAACATGCCTTCCTGACAAATTGCTTAAAAATGTTATTAAGTTCTGATGCAAATAAATTTGCAATATTATAAATATACACACACCTTGAATTGAATATACCGTGAATTGTTATGTAAATATTCTAAATGTATGCATGTGTTTATTTCACACAAAAATTTTCAGCTTTATTATTTGAGATACAAGTGACTGACACTCACACACCACAACCACTAAAATATGAATAGTATGTGATGCCTTCACAGCGGAGTTGTTGCCTAGAAACCAATAGCAGGTTAAATTGGCTCTGTGGACAATGACTAATGAAAGTCACTGCAATAGTTTTCACTGCTCATTGCCACATGTCAGGGAAAACTTGACTCTCTCTAATTATGAAAGCCTTATTTGTGAACAGTAATGTCACTAGCCGAGAGCGATGAGGTGTTGCTCTTAATTCCTTCCTGCCCGGTAAGTGCTGCATGTTCCAACATCTGTAAAAAGGCGAGCGGTTGCCTTCTGAGAAATGGGTTCTCTGGGATTTTATCAGGACTTCTCATCTGGAGACTATGTTAGGCAGTGAACAGAGTGATGTGGCTGAATGTGAAGTCCAAAGCTACATTGTGTTATGTCCAGGCACAGCAAGTTTTTCTAAAAATCCAAACAACTTGCCATGCTCCTTTAAGGAGGGGGAAGGGGGTGGGGTGTATGTGTAATGTTGTCAATTTTATGTTTTTATCAATAAACAATTGATAAAATAACACCACAATAAAACATGACCCATTGGCCTTTCGGACTAGATCTACTTTATGCTATATCAAAATTAAAGCAGTTGAGATTGAATCCTGTTAATGGCCTATATACAGCCACTTTAACTTAAACTACAAACTCAACATCTTTTAGTAGATTTTTGCATCTCATATTTAATATAAGCCTTTGGTAGGGCACTTTAAATTACATGATTTCATTGTCTGAGTGAATGCCTTTGTAGGAGTTGTGGAAGCTCATTGAAATACAAGAGGTTATGACTCAATTAATATTCTGTTTCTGCTCCATTATACCAGGTAATTATTAATGTTCCAGCTCTCCATTTACAGCAAAGGCTGGGCTATGATGCTATGTCTGCTCAGTATGCATGATATGTACTCTTGGTAGAGACTTTCCATGGCCAGTTTGTCCTTATGATGATGTGTACCAATGAGGCATAAAGACACAGAAATTATTAAAGTGCAGGTACAAATAATGGATAACACAAAATCAATTTGTGACTTACACAGATTGTTTTATTTATCCTCTGCCCTCATGACTGTTAGGGATATTCCACTAATCCCTGAAACAGTGTGATGCTAAACTATAGTTTTCCACCAAGTATGAGCTTTCACTGCAATTAATTTCCATTACACACTTATATTTGTAATTTTCTTTCACTTGGTGCCTTCTTATGATGGCTCACTATCTTTAATTAATGAAAGATACAAAACACATTATTTTAGCCATTGCTTTTAGACAAGTCAGGCACTCGTTGGGACTCTCTTCTTCTACAAATGTAGTTTACATTGCAAAAGTAGTCAAAGTCAAAAAAGGCCCACCTTTTTGTAAATCAGATATAGAATACATAATACATCTTTTTGTTTCACAAGCATGTGAGTACCCTCAACAGCAACATATGCATCGGTGTTTAGTTTTTACTAAATAGTGGTCAGATAAGGTTTTCTTGGAAAGGTTCTTAGTACACTGGTGACCTCTGCTGGTCAGAAATTAAAACAACAAGCTACCCAAAAAACCAGAACAAATAAAATCAGGGTTGATTGCAGCAGATAAACACATGCAGAGTAGGAATTGTTTCATATGTTTGGGAACCATTGGTCAATATCTAGTTTTAGTAAATCACAACAGCTGAAAAATAATTAGTTTGCAATTTATTACATGAAGCCGGCTTTCCAACCCTGCCATGCAATGCCCAAATCAATAAAAAAAATCTATCATTTTAGGATAGAAGGAAGGAAGAACCCAGTATCTCCTGCATACAGGTATGTCACAATACGCATGAGGGAAGATAAACTGCCTGATTTGGTTGTAGTGACCAAAATCACACTGACCTGTTAATTTCCTGGTAAACAGAAAAAGTATAACAAAGTTGTGCCAGTGTTTCTGCAATTGTTGTTGGGTGCACTATTGGTGACTTGCCTCCCGATGTTAGCGAATAGAGTAGAACAAATCAGGCTCAAGAGTGGATTGGCCATCAGCAGGCCAAAGCATGCAAGCAAAATGATAATGAGAAAATACAGCACGGCACTCATACTGTATGTGGAGCTGGAAATAGTTCTAGAAAAGTATACTTTTTTTTGTGAAACATTACTGGCTTACATTTTTAAAAAGAAAAGAGGAGGTGGAGGGAGGGTGAAGAAAAATGCTATAGGACGATGCTGTTATATGACTGACTTATTGAAATAAATTCAATCATATTTAATTTAATTTATATGCAGTTATACATTTATATGTACACATTTATATATCATTAACATGTCAACGTATGCACATCAAACCAAACAAACAATACATTCCATTTCTATAGACTGAACTGATAATCAAATACAACCAACCACCTTAGCCTCACTAGAACCAGAAAAGAGGAAAAAAAAACTCAGATAGTGAAACAAACAATACACTATAAATAATGACTGCACACCATGGTGGGTGCAACATTATTAAGCTATAAAAGCTAATCAGTAGAAACAGTAGAAAAAACATCACCAAGAAAAACAACACAGAGATGTATAAACAACATAAACTCCACAGTGGCTGCAGCCAGCAAACACACATAAGCAAAGAAGACAGATTTTTACACATGTAATGCACCCACGTGAACATAACACTACATTCTCCTCTGAAGAATACAACCATCAGTGTTGTTGTACTCACCTGTCTGAATGACATACTGTGTGCACTGCAAAGTCCTCCTTAATCTGCTCCAGGTTCATTTTTCAAACATGTTGATCTGAATGAGGCTCTGCAGGGATTATTGTCACAAACAGCAGAAAGGAAATGTTCCTCAGTAGATTTTAGCATTTAGCATGTTAGCCACAACCAGCAGGCACCTGTTGGGTATGTTTGCAATACATTAGTGATGAATTAAGATCGATACAACCTGAGGTGGAATGTAACTAAGTACATTAAGCCTACTCAAGTACTGTACTTAAGTTTAATTTTGACATAGGTTACTTGAGTATTTCCATTTTATGCTACTGCTACTCCACTACATTTTAGAGGGAAATATTGTATGTTTTACTCCACTACATTTATTTGACACTTATAGTTACTTTTTACATTAAAAAAACACATTATATGCTTATATGATATAACCCAGCACTATACTAATCTACGCAGTAGTATACAACTTATCAAAAATTGGCTACACAATGACGAACTACACATGCATTTACAGAACAATATAATATTATATAATATTATAACACTGTGAAAGGAGCCATTTTGCATGATGAGTATTTTTCTACATTAAGTACATGTTGCTGATAATACTTGTGAACTCTAACATAAGTAACATTTTGAATTCAGGACTTTTACTTGTAATACAGTGTTTTTAGACTGTGGTTATAAACTGGCCAGGACACTCTTGAAAAATATTTTTAATCTCAATGAATCTTTTCCTGGTTAAATAAAGGTAAAATAACTGTGGATATGAGTACTTCTTCACCACTGAATGCAACATCTTTTTTTGACCTACTGATTGCTCAGGTAAAATAATGCTAACCTTAACCCACAATGGCACAATTCTTCATTACATTGCTTTGTTGTACTTTTTACAAACTGCTAGGCCCGGCCCGGCTGCACCTCTCACACCCCCTGATACTCGGCCAGTGAACATTTATATTTAAAACATATATAGTTACTTTTTAAAGAGTGTCACCTCTCTTGAGCCCTGCCCTCCTGCAGCTGCAGACACATCAGGAGCTTCTTTTCTGCTGCAGCTGCTGATTTGGCTCCACGACTTTTGTTCCCTTCTCAGAGTTTATCAAGGATTTTTTTCCACTTTTGATTTTTACTCTGTAGTGGATATGACTTGAAATGTAGCAAAGTATAATATTTGAGATAAAATATACTTAAATACAAGTAAAATACAGCAAAAAACGGTCTTTGTGTTAGTAACTAGAATGCAATGGTTGTTGTACTAGTACAGTGGGCTAATACCAGTTAAATACTAATGCTAGCACTACTAGTTGTAGTAACAGTAGTTCAGTTGCTGCTGTTTTTTACTTTTACCTGAACAAAACCACTGTGATAAGTGTGACAACTGCATTGAATTTGTAACATCTCAGTATTTCAGTTCAAAGACAAATGTATGCAGTGTTAACATGTCTTAGACAGATAAACAGACACCAACCTTTGCAATCATCCTTACTCACACTCGGGTTCACCACCTCCAGATTATCCTCTGGTACGTGTGTGTGTGGGCTGCCGTCTGTGTCTATCTGTGAGTCAGTCATCAGATGGACTAGAAGGCTGATTACACACACACAGGCGCACATGCACACACATGTGCATGCACACACACACACACACACACATACACACACACACACACTCACACACACACACAGGCTGGTGACAATGTTCAAGCCATCTTGACCCTTTCATCACCGTCATAATCCTGTGATAGATAAAACAGACAAAGCTGGAGGGAGATGCTGTGCAAGGAGTGGACAAAAAGATAGAAGCACCTACAGTACATCAGCATTCACTAGAATTGCATTAGATACTCGTTAAACATTATTGACCAATACTGCAAATTTATGTAATCAAGCATGGGAAAAGGTCTCAAAACTCTGCACAAAATGAGGATATACTGCATTTCGTTTTTTGCCTCTATTTTTAACAGGACAGCTTAGACTTGCAAGGGGAGAAAGAGGGGGAATGGCATACAGCAAAGGGCCACAGATCGGAACCGAACCTGCTGCTTCTGGGTCGAGGACTGAGCCTCTGTATATTGGCGCACGCTCTACCAGGTGAGCTACCCAGGTGCATACTGCATTTCTAACACACACAAAAAAAGAGGAGCCACGATTACAATCTTAAGCCACAAAAAGGTTAAAGTTGAAACAAGATTGCTGACACAAGTCTGCATTACTAATTTGTAGGCTACGTGTGGCTCTGTGGATGGTAATGTCTGTCTGTCCAACGAAAGTACACTACATGGCCAAAAGTATCTAGACCACAAACAAAGCATGTTGGAGACCCAAGCAAGCAAGCTCTGGCATTTACTAACTATTGATGATTGTATAGTGCATCATCTCCTGCACCGCAGCTCACAGACCAGCTCAATGTGTGTAATTAGGTCAGTAGAGCTCTTTGCTGTCAAACTCATGACTTATTGATTGGATATAGTCTGCCAATTGGACAACTCCACTTTCATTGGAGTTTATTCATGTTCACTGGAGACATACTGTGAAATGTGAAACATACAGGTAGATGGAGCACCTGCTAGGCATTGCTGCCGGTCGCAGGGTCTCAGCCAGGAACCACCATTCACTGGTTCACTTACTTGACTTCACTAAGCTTGGGGGGCTTGATGTTGAACACAGCAGTCGGAGGTGCAGGCTTAGGCACGTACCCTGGTGTTCCTAATGGGACGTTCCTTACTGGATCACTGTACTGTTCATTGATGTGCTGTTCCCACTCTTCTTTTCCTCCAGCAACTGTCTGGCATGCTTAAAGGGGTCTGAAGAAGCTAGCTCGTTCTTTCTGTTTCCGTTTGCTGCGCTTGCGGATACGTTCAGCTCTGCGAAGCCTGGACAGTCTTTGCCTGACCTCCTCCCATAAGGCTTTCAGACCCTCTTTCTCTGCCAGCACATGTCAATGTATCACATGCAAAATACATATGGAGCCTATTTCATACTGTAAGAAAAAAACATCCCATATTGGAACTTGTGGTTAAGGACATTTAACTTGTGATAAATTGACATGATAGAGGCACACTAGATTTTCAGATATTCCATATGTGAAATGAAAGAAAAATAAAAAAATTCACATGTGAAATAAACATGAGTTATAAATAACTTCCTCAATTAATTACCATACTGTATAAGCATTTATGGTAATCAGGTATTTCACATGTGAAGTAGCAGTATTATTTGAGTACTGCTGGTGTCTGCGTGTATAATGAAGCAGGAGGTTGCGGGCCAGGAAGGGCTAAAAGCAAAGTTTTGCTCTGGGGCAACAAAATGGGTTAATCTGGCCATGCTTCACTTGAGACTTAAAGCAAATAAATGATTCTCATATATTCATAACTAAAGAATTATTAGAAGTCACACGGACAATAGGGTAACACTTTTAAAAGCAGATATTACGAATGAAAGTACATGTAAAGCCTCACAAACATCATAAGAGATATAATTAGTGTCTTCCATCAATTAAGCTTGTGTTATTGAATTTTGATCAGACATCTGCCAACTTTCAGCAGACTCAAGCAACATTTGACTAAAGGGTTGTTGACAGAAGCAGCCTGTCCAAACAGCAAAAAAAATTTCCAGTGAACATTTGTTCTAAATGGATTTGGATCAATTCCCAGGTGAGTCTAATAGTGCCAATTTGTGAAAGTCTTTCTATTATTAAAGTCATTCTCAGACTGTCACTGGATTTTAAACTTTACCTTTCAACGCTGCCAGTCCATGAATAAAAAGAAGCCTTTGAGTCTCATCTGTGGGTTGGCTGGTACATAGACCAGTATTGTATAACACATCACTTGTGAGGCTTAATTCTCCAAAAGGCAGCTCTAAGTGTGTTTGTAAGTTCATGATGTCTAGACACATCCTGGTGGGCTGGCTGAATGCCCAGCCAATCAGATTTAAACTTACTTAACTACTTACTTACAGGCCAGAACAAACTGAAAAAAGAATTTGAAACAAAGAAAACACCAAAGTAACCAGAAACTGATATTCCACAAATCTGGCCAGATGTGTCATAATGAAGTAATATCTCTAGTTTTAACTGAATTATTAAATGTAACCTTATACGGTTTGTCATCTAGGAAAAAAAGTTGATTTCTGTGTGCTGAATTCATTACAGACCCCAATTTGTTAATATAGTTTAGTGTCAGTCAGTTTAAAACTACAGTGAGGAAATGAGGCCACTACAGTCAGTATCAGGTCTCAAAGCTCTTCTGAAAATACACTTATACATACTTGTATATTTAAATTTTTTTTTCTATTCAACTTTTTGGAATTTTATTTATTTTAGTTTTTCCCTGTAATTTGTTTCACCTTATTTTATCCTTTTTTTTAAACCTTTTTTCTATTTGCTTTAATTATTGCTTACTTGTTTTTAACAGCTCTTTGAATACATATTATTATAACTAGGCATATGTGACTCCTGCTACCATCATATATGAATTGCTTATTTAGTTTCTTCTCAATTACAGTTTTGGTTGTCCACTCAGGTACAGAGAGCATGCCAAAGTCTTCCTGTGTGTGTGTGTGTGTGTGTTTATTCTTTTGCAGACAAATAAGTAGCATAAGAATAATCATTTTAGTTATTTTTTGTTGTTGAAAAGACAGAGCAATCTGGGGTTGACCTTTAACAGCATTAGGATTAAGTCCAGCTCAAAAAAGATACTCAACATTGTTTATTAGCTTAATACTTTTATGACTTTCCCAAATATGATGAGAATTGCCTACAAACCTCATTTTGAACTGATTTCATGTTTCAGAAATCTGCTCCAGAAAAGTATGGATTACATCTGTTTGGGGGCTCAGAGACCCCCTGATGTAAAAGATGGCTAAATGCAATAGATTTGTGTATGCCATAAGTGATTGATGCTGATGCTGGATTTTGCAGCACTATCCCTTCCAACTAATAATTCTATTGATTTTATTGGAGTAGTATAGCCTAAGAGTTGAGAGGCTTAACAGGGGCATGTTGATCCCAAACATAGGCCTAAGTAACATCACTCTGTAAGGATGCCTACGGTCTACATGTCTTTGTGAATTACTTTTTTGCAACAAAAAAAAAAACATAGTCTATTGATCAAAACTGTAGTCCATATAGCATATGGCTACAACGTGACATATTTCCTTGTTTGGTGAAATAGTTTATAGTTCATTTTGTGAACTTCATGGAATGTGCTGTTTGACGTCAGTGCTGCGCTGCACCTTGCCCAGCAGGTAATCGTCACTCCGGGATTAACGCACCTTGACCTCCAGCACTGTAAACATAAGCTGCTCACTGACCAGTGCGACCAAATCCACCGGCAGCAACCGGTTTGTCACATGACTAGCATGCAGCCCTGCCTGCCTGTGTGTCTGTGTATTTTTTATTTCCGCGTTCATCGAGGGAGCGCTGGGCTGAATGAGTTTTTACGGCCGCTGTGTGTCTACCTTTCACGCCGCGAAACTGCGTCGCCGTGTTGGGATCTGTCGGGCGGGGGGAAACTCACGCAATCGCATCGCCTGGACCCACGCTGCAGCAGGACCATGCTCACGCGGGTGAAATCGGCGGTGGCCAATTTTATGGGAGGTATGATGGCTGGTGGCTCCAACGGTGACCATCCCGGCGCTGGCTCGGATCTGCCGCTGAAATTTCCGTACAGCAGACCGGAGTTCTTGGGACTGTCGCCGGACGAGATAGAGTGCTCGGCGGACCACATCGCGAGACCGATCCTCATACTGAAGGAGACCAAACGGCTGCCGTGGGCCACCGGCTACGCAGAGTGAGTAACCTGTAGGCTATGCGTCCATCTTTTCTTGCACAGCACACAGCATCCTTTGGAAGTGCGCGTTCTTCCCGGACCGCTGAGATCCCTCAGCAAGGCGTAAACATGAGCACCAGCCGCTTTTATTAGGCTATTATTATTGTTATTATGGCAGGTTTTATGTGTTTGTGAAATAAAAAATAGGCTAAGGTGCATGAGCAGCTGGCCTTTCCCCATATTCATTCAGTGATTGCCTAAATCTGTAAACATCACCCAAACACAACCTACCTCTAAAGACGCTATAATCTAGGCTATATCGGATTGATGATGATTTATTATTGTGATGGCGCAGTAGATGGAAAAAATACCACAGTCTTACAGTGTAGACTCACTGTAAGGCAAGAGATCATATGCGTATGTGTTTTTATTTTTGTTTTTTTTAAACATAATGAGATCAACAGTAAACTATAGGTTTATCCCACACAACTAGGTTTTATTCTGAAAAGCAAAAATATGTTGTATTGGCACTTATGAGGCTAGTCAGAAAAGCTCTCACAAATAATTTACTAATTTAGATTTTTTTTGGTGTGTATATTGAACATAGTAATAATACAATACATAGTGTCACAGTAAAACTGGTAAAACCTGACCATGTCCTAGTGACATGGGACACACAGTTATCACATGTAGATTAGCAGGTTTTAAGTATTTGCTCATTCCATGTTTGTCTTGTCAGACACTTACAGTCATCCTCCATCTACTTCACAACTGAGACCAGAATCACAACCAGACCTTTTAAGATCATTTGTTGTATTATTGATATCACATCTTGGGCGTTCACAAGCCATTTGGCTGCCCACATCCTCCTGCCATTAAGGCTGTAATAAACCAGCTGTGTTGTATTTTAAAAAGACATTATAAACAGCATCTAGTGCAGCAGCTTGACTCATGAAAAGCTAAGTTGTTACTTTGCTTCTATAAACCGTGTCGTTAGTATGGGAGTGCAGCTGCAGAAAAGTGGCAGGACATGAGAAAATGCAGGCTGGAGAAGCCAGGAATTACTTAATTTGCATGCTGGTAAGCACAGCGTGCTGTACACCTCCACAGGCTAAAAGAGGTCCTGCACTACACAAACGTAACAAGTAATGCAGTTTACATTTACCTTTGACAGGACATAACTCACAAAGTAGGATAAACTCTTGTTGTCATCATCATCTAACGCCAGAGAGCGCAGAGTCACAATCACTTCTACTCATGCATTCCCATATAAGTATCTGGGCGATCTGATGGTTAGTGAGGCTGTCTAACTATAGAGGTCACAGTTCAGGCCTTAAGGCAATCCCAACTTCACATTGTGTGAAACAGCAGTTTAGTAACCTGAATTCATACATATACAAAGAAGAGTTAGTGTGCTCTGTGTTTTCCGCTTGACAAGTCTTATCTTCATGCTGTTGATGGCTGTTATGATAGAGTGCCTGTTTCCTTGAGCTAAATTGTTTAATCAGTGATATTAGACGTTCAGTGAGTGCTGCGTGCAGAAACTCCCCCTATCTCTTTGTATCTAATGTTTTAACTTCAGCTGTCCTGCTGTGAACGCAGTGTAGATGTGCAGGGCTGAAACATATTGTCATAAAATAGTGAAACAGTGGCCAACGCAATTTCCCAGAGCTCAAGGTGATGTCTTAAAATTGCCTGTTTTGTCTGACCAACTGTCCAAAACCCAAAGATATTTAGTTTGCTGTGATGTAAAAAAACAACAACCTAAAAGCAGCAAATCCTCACATTATAAGAAGGTGAAACCAGAGAAAATGTTGCATTTTCGCTTGATTCAATACTTAAAATTGTTGTCGATTAAATTGACTAATTGAATGTTTTAGTATTAAAAGAGATGTGTACGGTATGGTCCCTGCTTCCTATCGAATGAGGAAATCCTTTTTTAATTATCATACACCCTCTGCTATGCTTCCTCGTGCTAATCTGCCACAAAGAATCTTTAATCTCAAAATGGAAAAGAATGGAAACCACTCATAAATGTTCTAAAGTAGGTTGCATCATTTTAGTTAAAATGATAATCCAGAATTTCTGTGTGCTAATTGTGTATTTCATTATTAATCATAATAAATTCATGATTGAAACAACACAAATATTTTACTGAGGTTTCTGTTTCATATATAAAAATCCCCAAACTTAACTAAGATGTATAATTCTATAGGATCAGTTGAACAGCCCAACATGAATAGATGTGTGTGATGAGCCAGGACTTGTACTTCTCTTTTATAAGATTATTTTTTGGGCTTTTCCACCTCCGAAAGGAGAGAGAGAAGACATGCAGGAAATTGTCACAGGTCGGATTCGAATCCTGTACCTCTGCGTCGAGGCATAAGCCTTGAAGTATAGTTGCGCCTGCTGTACCCACTGGCTCAACCCCGCCACCTTGTAGTGCATTTTAAGACTTGGTGGTTACAGCTATATTTATACATTTTCTTTGAAGAAAAAATGGTTTGAAGGGAATCTCTGAGATGGTTAAGCGTGTGTATCCTGCCAATTTTGGTAAATATTACACTCATACTTTTTGTTATTTGAGAAACATTTATTTTGTTGTATTTTTTACATCTTATTTCAACATTCTGACTGTTTCTTCCACATTGTAAATTATGTGATGAATTGAATATTCCTAATCTGTACTCTTCCCCCCTTCATACCCCTGCCTGTCTTTAGGCCTCTCTGAGCTGAGCTTGCTGATGTCATCCTGGGTTATTAGATTGCTCCCTGTGGAGACAGGAAGAGCAGTTATAGCTTTATGAGAAGGATTCTGATGTGGGTGCATTGTCTGGTCAAGTGCACAATCATTTGAATGGATCAGTGCGTATTGCTCACCGCCCTCGCTTTTCCAGCACACTTACAGGCCTCACTTATGTAGACAGGCTACATTTACTGCTGCTTTTCTGTGCAGTTGTTTTCCACCCATTGTGTATACACCAGCATTGGCCAGTAATGATTCTCCCTTGTGCACTCAGTTCCTTGTAAGGGTGCAGTTTGCAGTGCTGCTGTGTTGCATGGTGCTTGGTGTTCTCTAAATATGAGGAGGAAACTGCTTGTGATGTCACCTTCAGTTGAGTTCAATCAGGCGTGTTCTCTCCAGGAAGTGTTTTCAGTTTTGGAGTGGTCAACCTCGCTGTGACAATGTCCATTCACAAAACCAAAAATGCCAAGTCATTCACATTCAGTCACTTTAATAGGTACACCTGTGCTATCTAATGCAATTCAATACAATAATTCCTTCCTTTAGACAACATTTAGTTTTTGTTGACATTGTCGGAAATGTGTAAATTCCTTGTGTGTTATACTGAGGTCAGGGTTAAATGTGTTCTGGACTGCATTATATTGAGCTGTGTTTCTAATTTCTTGTCCTTTCCATTTTCATACCGGTGTACCTAATAAAGTGGCCACTGAGTGTATGTCACTATTACAGTTACCATACCTTATATTAATATTTGTACAGTACAGTCAGTAATTTGTAATGGTATTAGCTTACATCACCATTACCACTTTGAACTTAAAATTTCCCTGACTCCTGGTCCCTCCCACTTAATTTTTTGGGTGCAGTCAAATGAAAAAGTGATCTATTAATCATTAAAATAATTGAGGGGTAAAAGGACTATGGCAATTATCATTAGTTGACGCCTTTATTTACCTGCTAACTTAACCAGCTGTAGGTTCCTAAACTCCCACTTGGTTCTAGCCTCTACCTTGTCTGCTCAAAGTTGCTTTTTGGAGGGAGAACAGTGAGAGAAGGGACAGTGAAAAAGCTGTGGTCTCCACCTAATGTGTAGCTTCAGTTTGGATAAAAGTGAGGTCTTGAGAACAAATAAAGGCTGGCAAATCCGATCAATACTCAATAATGAATATCCGTGTCTGTAAGCTAAACACGAGCACCCCCACTGCACGCTGTATGTTGTGTCTGCAGGTCAGCAGACATTCATGTGTGAGAGGCTGTAATTTGCCATACTCTGCATTACTATCTAAGTTAAAGGAACAGAGATAAGAAAGTGGCAGCTCTAGGCTGTTTAAAAGTGTGAAGCGTGTGTTTTTCAACTAACTTGCATGTTCAACAACTCTAACATCTCCAAGATAAAGAAGGGTGAAAACATGTTGTCAGCACCACAAAAATGCCATACATATGTATGTGGTCCTTCCACTTTTATTGTGGGTTTATCCATAATAACGTTTGGTTTTTGTTCAGTCTTTTCCTCTACTTTTCTGATATTTCCCCACTGTAAAGAGAGGAAGCACATGAGCAGCACATTTTACATCCAAAGCTTCCAGTGCTTAATCACATGATACAGCACATGTTCTTGTGTTGTTTCTGCAACATCAACACGGCACATTGCTCTGTGGCAGAAACAACATGATGCTTTTTTCAGTTCCGTACTGGGTTTCCTTTATGTAACTATGAGCGGAAAATACAGTAGCAAGAGCAAACAACCACACAAATAAGAAATATTGGAATAAAGATAGGTGTGTGAACGTACAACAAATACACTAAATAATGACGATGTCCATTACCAATGAATCTGTATTATTTTTGCAAAAGAAAAAAATGAATTGTTTAGTCTATAAAATGGCCGTCACATACAGTATTCCCAGATTCAACATTCAACATCTTCAAACTTTTTAAACACTCCTTAGAAGATATTAAACTTACACATATGTAAAACAGAAAAGCAGCAGATCCTCACATGTAAGAAGCTGTTACCATGCACCAAATCTTTCATTGATAAATTAAACTTAAACAATGAATCGCATGGCAACATTGTTGTCTGTCACTTTTCTGCCAATCAACTAATCAATTAATTGACTAGTTTTCTTTTTGAAGTAGTATGACATTATATTTGCCAGTCAGCTAAGTGGATCATTTATTAATTTTGGGACTTTTGCAAATGTATAATATCATTATGTCCCTTAAATTACCTGGTGTGGTGTCTGATAATGCCTTTGGAGCAAAACTTCAGGTCAGGTGTTACTAAAAAGAAAAATAATCCCCCAAAAGAAGGCCCACTGTAGGTTACAGCTCTGACAGAGTAATTGAGGTCATGCCATTGTCTCAAATGTGAAGAAATGAAGTGAGGTAACTGAATATGACAGCCCTGCTCTCGGACGTAGCTCATGCCTCGGGGTCTGGATGGCTTTTCCTCTCATATCAGAGATGAAAGGCTCGACAACTCAACTGTTGTTAATCTTGTGATCTTCCAGGGTCAAGTGAACGTCGTCTCTGCAGTGCTTTGGTCTCAGACACGCATGATGGTGCATGACGTTTGTGGCCTCTATTCATATAAAGTTAGGGTAAGGCGTTAAAGGAACACATCACTGTATACTTACATTACTGTTGACCATTTTCCAGAAATTTCGTAGACTGATTTTAAAAGCTTGTGGGAAAACTCAAACTATATGCAACGCTTGAGATTTGTGGCATGAACTAAAACCAACTGCTGCCGGAAATGTTGGATATCTAAACGTGTTTGGCATGCTGTGGAAAATAGTTTTCAAAGTCATTTATAATTCCCTTAATAAGCAACAGTCACTATAAATTTAAAACAAAACTGAATTATAATCTACGTGATTAATGTTGGCGTATCCAAGTCAAATTAAGCAAACATCACAACAACTTGAGTATGAAAGTTCATTCT
Organism: Perca flavescens; assembly: GCF_004354835.1. Classification (NCBI taxonomy): domain Eukaryota; kingdom Metazoa; phylum Chordata; class Actinopteri; order Perciformes; family Percidae; genus Perca; species Perca flavescens. Next base: position 16,740,430 of record NC_041338.1, read on the forward strand.
TGGCCCTCGGAAATAGTAGTTTGACAAAAAAAGTTTTGAAAAAAATCTTGAGTCTGTGTCTACTTACTATCTTTTTCTGGGTCTTTCCACCAAATCTCATGATCATCATCGGTGGATAGAGTTTGCACAGTTGGCATGGAGAATTAATACAGGTTACATACTTGGGTCATATCATGACAACTCTTGATGAAAACCGTGAGATTTGATTAAAAGCCACCGAAAAAGGCTTGCAAGTGGACCTGTAAATAGCCTTTTCTGTAGTGCCACTGCTATAAAGAAAAAGCACTTTTAATGATTGCACTATGGTTAGATAGATGTTGTACTGGTTGTCCTTACTTGTGCAATGACAATAAAGTTGAATCTAATCTAAACGTACTTGTTTTGCCACTGTCAGGCTCAGATTAATATTCTAAGTGTCTGACAACATTATGGAAAGGATTTCTAAGGAGGTCGACCTTTCTGTTAAAGAGTATGATCCTTTTTATTAACATAAAAACATCCGCGAAATCGCGTTGGCTAGATCCCCCAGACTCCACGTAAATAAACCGTTATTTTAGCATCGTTAAATACACTTCATGTAAAGTCGACAGAAACAAAATAAAACTATGAAAAGCCATTTTGGGTCGTCTTTCCCAACCATCACAATTCTAGTTTTGGTTGAAATAAACACATAGTTTACCGATGTGAAAATACTTTGGCTCCATACACGCTAAAAGGATTGCTTTTTTTTAAATGGAGTCTGATGGGTTTAGTGCTCGAGACTTCAGAGCTGTTTCTGGTTAAACAGAAAGGTCTTAAAGAGGTTTTTAAAGGTCTATCTCTGAACGTATCCTTTTCATAATGTTGTCAGACACTTAGGGCTAGATTTATCAAGCCGTTTGCGCCTGTTTCCAGGCGCTATTTGGTCGCAAAGACGGACGTAACCGATGCGGGCTATTTACAAACAGGGCGCACTTGGGTAAAACCGCAGATTGTCTGCCACATGAGCGAGAAGAGACAAGTTGCGCTTTCAATATGCGTTCGTGGGAGGGTCGTGGGGAAAGTGGGAGTTCCACCCAAAAAGGTGGGAGGATAAGCGCAAAGTGCGCCTAATTATATATTCCGTGGTATTTACAAAGACTGTCAGTAAGAGCGCGTCTCTATTCTGCGGGGGAAATTCTCCGCCTCTTAAAAGCAGGTCTAAACCAGCCGCAATCGAGTTTCCTCGTAGACCTTTATGCCGCTGGTGAAATGGCAACAGTAATTTGAGCAAGACGAAGACGAGGCTGAAAATATTTTTAACACAAGAATCACACTTTGTCAGTGAACACAACATAATTTAGCGTTACAGATCAAGCAGCCATGCAATATTAGAGTTACTGGAAGAAATCAAAGTTGACATTGAATCTCCCACTCAGCGTTCACATTCCATTCCAGCAGTTGTTAAACTCCTCGCTACATTACAAATATTGGCAGCCGGATAATTTCAAACAGTCATAGCATCAGCAGTGGGAATATCTCAGTCTGCACTCAGCCATATAGCACAAGTACCGCTTCGCTACAGCGCAATTTACGGTATAGTGGGCGGAGAAAGACGCTGATTGCCTGATGGGTTGATAAATACTACGCAAAATGTGGAAGCATAGCGTGCGCTATTACCGAACTCTCATAAACAGACGCAGCGCAAACTGCGCTAGTGTTAGTAAATCTAACCCTTAGAATACTAATCTGAGCCTGTCAGTGGCAAAACGAGCACTGTTGTGAAGGTAAATACAAGCTGGACAATTGCCCTATTAACTTACATTGTAGCTTGTTTCACCGCTGCAGCGATCTCACTTAATACTGGACCAATGTCAAAGATTGTTGTTTCCATCAGTCACTTAGACACAAAAACATAAGAAAATAGGGTTTAAGGTCCAGGTTGTTAAAAAAAAAAACAGTAGTTACCCTTAAAGTGTTTTCTTTAAACCTGTTTTATTGACAGATTACAGAGTTTGCTATTATTAGTTTTTAGGACAGGAAAGTGGTGTGTATCCTATTGTGTAAGACTCCAATTAGAATCAATATTTCTGAGTGAAGGTCTGCCCAGTTAATATCCTGTCAGTTTTCTAACCAGCAGTGTTTTCTTAGCTGGAGACGGAGAATCTGTGCTCTGCATGTTGATCCCCATGACCAATTAGGATTATTTATATAGGATCCTCCATAGGGAGGTAATCATTGCTGCCTCTCATATCAACACGTAGCCATATAATGTCTAATTTATTTGATATGATTCTCACTTGAGACATTGCTTAGAGAAATAGAGACATGCTACCAGTCTCTACGCCTTTAAGCATACAGTTGTCTGTTGAAAAAAAAAAAGTGTTATTGTGGAGTAAAAAGTGACAGAATTCCAGAAACAAACACGCTTTCCAAAAGTACATATTTATATTTCACATTTTGTTCCTGCGTGCCCCTTGCCTATCTTACCTCTTGAGCTCTAATTTCCTACACTAGCAATAGGGTCACTGTAGACTTAACATCTCCTACGGTGTGGCTAAATCGAGAATGTCTAGAGTATTGTTAAGCAGTGTGTGCTTGTCTACCACGACAGCAGCTCGCAGCAGCAGACCATCTGCCAGGTGTTGTATAATGCAGTATTTATGTGGCTTTCTGGCCTCTCTCCTACATGCGTGACTCTCAAACTTAAGTGTATTTAAAGAGTGTGCATTTGCTGACTTTATCTCGCATTGTCTCACTTTGTTTATTGCAACAACAACAAAAACTGCTGTCATGAAGAGAACTCTTACACAGAAATGGAGTTTGGAAGGGTTCTATAGTCCTAAGGACTGTTAGGGATTAAAGGTCCCACCTTGAAATGGTAAGGAGGACATTGAAGCCCTTAAATTACCTGTAGCAGTGTATCATCTTTCAATGAAATGATATAGTGATAAATGCAGCGAGGCACAATCACCTTTTGGAAAGTTTAGGCTAATCCAAGACATAGCTGTTACCAAACTGTTTTTGTTTCTGATAGAAGGGAGTGCTTGAAATGATGCGAGTAGAGATGACAACTGGTCCTGGAAATAGTTCTCTCTCTCTCTCTCTCTCTCTCTCTCTCTCTCTCTCTCTCTCTCTCTCTCTCTCTCTCTCTCTCAATCAATTAAATTTGCTTTATTGGCATGAACAAAGAAAACATGTTGCCAAAGCAGTTTAAAGAAAATTCATATACATATCACATATAAAATACATAGGTCACATAGATTCTATACTGTACTGATCGCTATACAACACACTATATTACAATTACATTACACAATATAATACATTACAGTTTTATATAATATAATTATTATACAATACTAAAACAATCTGTAATTTTGGGATCCTATGGTGGTATCTGTGGTTGTGAGTCCCTCAGGCTGTGGCAGCCGGATACATATTTAGAAGCCAGTGGAGCTTCTCTCCCTTCTCCTAGGAGAACTTCCAGCTTCTTTTCTGGGGTGGACATTGGGAAATTTGCTATTTTTCCAAAGTGTAAATCTCGTAGTGAAGAGAACGTTTCACAGTGGAAAAGGCAGTGCATCTCTGTTTCTACCTCCATGTTGAGCGCTGAGCACATATACGATTCTATCTCTCCCTCTCTCTCTCTCTCTCTCTCTCTCTCTCTCTCTCTCTCTCTCTCTCTCTCTCTCTCTCTCTCTCTCTCTCTCTCTAAATATAATAATGTACTCTATTGTATTTATTATTGAAACGTATACCTATATTTATATTGCCTATAGTACACAAATAATGCCTGCCTGTTGCACTACTATTAATTAATTTAAATCATTATTAGTATCTCTTTATCTCTTATCTTAGGTGTCCTGTTAAACTGAAGTATGGCTTCAAATCCCTGTTTTGTGCCCTGTTATCCCCTCTCCGTCTAGGGTAATCAATGCAGGAAAGAGCACTTTAAATGAGGACCAGGCCTGCTGTGAGGTGCTGGTGGTCAAAAGGAGACCTGCAGGAAGCTCCACGCCCAACCGGACCCCGATGGACCGCAGGAGGTCTTCCCTGCCCAATGGAGAGAGTTTGGGCCTCCGGGAGTGCTCAGTGAGTCAAACTAATGAGTCTGGATGCATCTGGAAATATCCACCTTTTCCACCATCTCCAACTTGAATGACATTCTGCAGACGCATTTTTATGACCACAGGAAGAGACAAGATACAACTTAAGAACAAAATACAAACTGTAGTGAGATCTATTGCCTCCTTTGCCCATTTGTTATCCTTAGACATTATCACACACTTTATTTAAAATCAAACGCTGTTTTTGTAATGCAAGCATCTACATTTTAGCATTTATTCACTGATGAAATCCAGCTAATGGTCAGAATGGATGTAGTGCTTGAATGCCCCTGGGGTCCTGCAGTTGGGACCCAGTGTCCCTTCATCCCGTCCCATCAGCAGTTTATTGGGACGTACTGCACAGCGTCCTTTACACACCGCAGCCTCGGCCTTCAGCAGCTCTCGACAGCCACTAATACGGGCAGGCAAATGCGAGTACATTTGCTCACAGAAACACACAAACAGGCTTTAAAGTTAGCAAATGTCTTCTGCAAGTACAGTATGTTGTGTACAAAGGAAGGTAAAGTAAGGAAAACTGTATATCATTATGAAATGAAAACTCACAGCTGTTTGCTTTTGTAGGGAAATGTGTACTACATTGACACTGTGATGTACTATTGATATACTTATTCAGTTACTGACACATACTTATTACTAATACTTATGCTATAATTTCCCCTCAGCCCACCAGCACTTTACTCAGGCCCACCCAGAGCCTACAGGAAACTCGTGCAAGTACCTCATGACTCACTGCGGCAGTGATACTAGACCAATAAGAGTACTAGTGTAGAGCCTTTCTACTGCTTTTTCGGTTCCACTTTACTTGAAGGTATCTACATAAGAGTGACATGACACTTTCATGAACGTGTGATAAAACATTATAAACAAGTCATAAACGTTTATGACAATGCTTTTTTAGTAAGTGTCATTCGGTTTTGTCATGACAAGTTATGGTTATGGTTAGGATTAGGGTTCATGTGTCATGACTGTGTCATGTCACTCTTATGTAGAAAACTTCAAGTAAAGTGTTACCGCTTTTTCTTTAATAGGCTCATTTCTTAGAATCTGCCTGCACTATATTTAGACAATCAGAGCTTTATTAGTGTGTGCAGAAATACTGTATGTGCTAGCAATGATCAACACTCAGTGACCAGAAAAATGCAGTATAACCCCTGGCCCATGCCTGCAGAATAAAGTCTGCCCTCTCTTTTTCACTTGACATACTTTATGTGTCCCAGCATGATGCATGGTGCAATAGCAACTCCGTGTCCATACTTTCATTATGATTATATATGACTGAATTACTTAGAATGGAGTTAAATTTGTATCTTAACAGACTGGAGGGCGGCAGATCATACGGTTGCTGCACTTTTTGAAGGTGGCAAACTCAAAGGTGTGCAATGAATGAACCAGATCACAAGACGCTTTTTCTAAACATTATGTGGGAGATGGCACTTTGTAGATGAAAACGGAAGACAGTATCCAGCTTTGGAATATACAGTGCATCATGTGGGTCTATTAAAACCTGCATATTTGAGGCATTGATCCCAGAGCATAAATTAACATCATAGCAAAGCCAGTCGGGCAAACCCAGAATGAAGGGGGCTTTTAGATCAGAAGAAGTTATTGAATGAGGGCCTAAAAGCATTCCCATTTAACACCTACAGCATTGGATACATTTAAATGCAGTTTGAATGGAGCTTTAAACTTTGGGCAATGTGTGAAGCACTGATGTCTGCATGAGTCAGCTTTAACACCTGGGCCGTGCAGCTTTCTGTTTGAGTCTCTGTAACAGCTGTACTCCGAGCTAAAGTCAGTCCAATGTGGTATCTATTCTTCTGGTCACTGGGACAGTATATAGCTCCCAACCCTTTTGGCTTGTGACCCTTTACACAACTGAACATCTTCTTCTTACCCCACCACAGGTTGCATATTAGATGTCAGTTGCAAGAGACTCCACTAGTGTTGTTCCCTTCCCTTTAGAGGCCTAGAGGAGTATACTATCCAGTATTTTACTATAAGCAAAGATGAGAGAAAAGTCACTTTCCTTATTTCATTTTTTATTCCCCCCCCCTGAAATTTACAGTATCCTGAGATTGGTGGGTCATTCCAGGTAAGGAACCACAGCAGATACATCATCTGACTGCAAGGAGAAGGAAGTTTTGAATTACCCCACATTCACACTTTTATAATGTTGGATAAAAAGTCATTACATTTCATTCATTTTGACAATAATAAAAAAATACAAACCAAACTCTTGGAGTTATCGGAAACTGGATGCAGCTGTTGTCGAAGCATCCATTTAGACATGCTTATTAAATCTTAAAATATTTGATTGGCTGTCATCAACTTATGACTGATTGTTAGAGAAACTGTTAAAGACACGTCATATTAATAGGGAACCATGCAGTCACAGATTTGTTTTTGCTGATGACTATAAATATAAATCAAGCAGATACAAATATTGACCCAATTAATTAGTGTGTCATTGTCTGGTGTGTGTTTGACTCTATCTGTATCTAGGACAGCTCTGAAGACCTAACCTTCCACTACTGGGCGTTGTTTGATGGCCATGCTGGCTCTGGGGTGGCTGTAATGGCTTCCCGCCTTTTACATCACCACATCGCCATGCACCTTCAGGAGGTGGTGGAGATTGTCTGCACTCCAAACCTGCTGGCCCCCACATGCCTCGGAGAGGAGCCTATCAATCACCACCTCACCTCTACATCCCAACGCGCCCTCACCAGGGCCGCCTCGCTCCGCGGCGCTGCAGGGGCTCCGGGCTCACCCAGCACCCCACCTACACGCTTCTTCACTGAGAAGAAAGTCTCACAAGAGAGCCTGGTGGTCGGAGCCATTGAGAATGCTTTCAAAGACATGGTAAGAGGCGTGTGCTTGGTATAAAGTAGAAGTCTGAAAGTGTTTAAAAGAGTGTGCTGACCTTTTTGCCAATAATGTCATAAATAAACTCTTCAATGTGCAATGAAAATATTATACACACCATTCAAATTACAGAACATTGAAAACATTCATTTTATGTTTTTGTACCCAATTATGCTCCCATATCGTCTTCTCGTCTTCTTTATAGTTCACAGATGACTTTCATGAAAAGTGAGCTGGAAGGAAATTTAGATATTTGGTAGCACTTTATCAGCATTATATTAAAATTATGCATTGTATGATGTCTAATACATATTTTGTGGACAGTTGGAATTTGTGTTGTACTATGTAGACTTTCTCTTAATTTTCCTTCTGTTAGGGATTTCCTATAATTCCCAGAATAACATTAGACATACCCCTGTCAGATTGCCCAGAGTTGGTGCTTCCATCCCTGGGTGTATGTGTATTTGGAGAAAAAGGCTAGTCATGCACTTTTCTAAAAAGAAAAAAAAAAAGAAAAGAAAAAGAAAAAAACATTTCCAGCTGCATTGCTTAATTGAGACAAGTTGCTGGAAAAAGAAAGAGACAGTCTGCTAAATAAAATAAAAATACTGTAAGTGTTTTCATTGCATGCGTTTGCCAATCATATTACACCCACATCATAACAGAACTTGCACAATGATATAGACTGTTGCAACAAATATATACAGAATTCCTCAACGCTTAAACCCAGTAAAATGACGCTACAAACAAATCTATATTTTGAGAATGAAAAACCTGTCCCTTGTAGTCTTGAAAAGTAACTGCAAATAGCTGTCTGCTCCAGTCTTCACAAAGAGCTGTGGATATGGTCAGCTTGAATTATGCCACTTACAATTTATTCCAATTGTCGGGTGGGAAATTATATCAAAACACCCATTTAAAAAAAAGCTCCCCACAATGATCCACCTCTCTGCTGCTCACTGTGTCCTCAGTATATATTTCACCATAAATGATGAAGCCAACATTAGAGTATTAGATACTTGATACTTAAAAGTTAATTTGAGGTAATAATTACAGTATTGCTGTAAGTTGACATGGACTCATCATTCTCTTTTCCAGAGAGATAATGTTTCTTACCTGACTTACCTACCTACATGATCCCATGTCCCTCTCAAACTGAAAGCACATGGTGCCAGTCAGTCAGTCAGCCAATAGCCTCAGAGCCAGGAGAAGTGATGTACTTTTTCCATCTAGCTGCTGCAGGTCACACACTCACACACGCAAGCCATCTGGCAGTGCTGTAAGTGGATGCTGGACACTTGCAGAGGTCAAAGAGATCAAAACCAGAGCCAATCAAAACAGTGTTGGCCTGCCTGTTATGTTTGTCTTCTGATGGATTGCGAAAGAGTAATGATCTTATATGTTACATGGAGAGTCACTCTTCTTGTTCTGAAATCAAAGCGATTTAAATTATAGTAATTCAGAGTTTGCTATTTTGCTATGTACATGTAGGCAGGATAATGCCACCAGCCCATTTAAACAAGCAAATGACTTTCATTAAGGGTTGTATACAAGAGAAGAAAAGGATTCCTCAAAAACAAATTAAACAAGTGGATCCTTTAAACATAGACCTCAATGAAACATAAGAGTTTGCACAGAAATGTACTTACAACTCAACAAAACACAGTATTAATGATGATTAGAGCTGCAATTCTGATTATTTTCATTATCAAGCAATTATTTTATCTGATTATTTTCTTGTCAGCTATAAGCAAACATTGCCCATCACAAGTTCACAGAGGCCATGGTGATGTGAGGTCTTGTTTTCTCTCACCAACAGTTTAAAACAAACATATCAGTTTACTCTTATGGAAGACTAAGATAACAAGAAAATATTTTACATTTTAGAAACTAGAAACACGAAAAAAAAGAAAAGAAAAAATGAACTAAACGATAAATTAAATAAGATTACTCAGGGAGGTAAAATAAGATCTTACAAGAGGGCGGTGCAGCTCAATCCAATTAGAAAATACAATTATTCAGTGCATCCTGGTGTTTCCATGTCTTCACCACTAGGTGGTAGTGTGCAATTACCTATTCTCACCAAGCAACATGGCCATAAAAAGGGAAATGGGGCTATGGGGCACTTATGGCATGTGTAGGTGTAATTAATGATTGTATAAGGATCAGTGAATGAATTGAAAGGTCTATTTTGAATTTATGGTTAATGATGAGGGGATTTTTTTCACAGAGTCAGGAGGATTGTGTTTTTGAACTACAGTTGCACATAGTTGTTATGACAAAATACTTTTTGTTAAAATAGAATGGCAAAAATCTTGTTTTTCTGAGCAGTAGATTCATAGCATTTTGTTATTATGATCTATTTTGAACACTGTTAAGTCAATGCATATTCTGACTTTACAATACTGTAGTTTATTTTGCTGCCTCTGTTCTCTCTTTTCCTTGTCAGAAACATATATTTGCCCACGACTCCTAGCAATCAGCAAACCTCTATGTCTCACTCTGCTTCTCGTCTCTCCTCTCACATGCCTCTCTGGCTCCTCATCCTCCTTTGAATATGCACTCTTTACCCTCTGTGTCCTCTCTCTCTTTCTTAAAGGGGAATTGCGCTGAAATCCACCATTTTAAAGGTTGCAGTTGATGTCGCAGCAAACCTCAAACCTTGCAGCTACAAAACTTTCTAATGGCGGTCTAAAGTTGTTCTTCAGAGAGCTATATATTAAAGCAAATACAATGTATTTCCAGTTCATTGCTCAGTGTTTCACTAATTGTAATTAGAGCACATATAGGTGAGGGAAATGTTTGTAACCACCTGGGAAAACAGTGCCTACTTTTCTCAACAGCTGTTTATTATTTTTATTTCAGTAATCATTTTTTAACTGAATGCGAAATGATTCACATGGTACACATTTTCGCTTGGAACAAAAGACCATCACTTCTACTTTTGCTGAGTAACTACCCAAAAGTCGAGTGTGGCAGAGTCCCACCCCTGAAAGCCCCCCGTCTTATTTTTTTAATGAAGTTCATTCTTTAAGAAAATGGGAGATGTCAGAAAATCTTGGGAATGTTTGGTATCACTCTAAATCTCTGTCTCAGAGTTTAGAGTCTCTGAATCTTATCAGCGGGATCCGCCTTTAGTTCTCCTCTGACACAACTCTCTGCATTCCTGTGGAAGCGGCCGGTGTGTGTGGAGCTGAAGCCGATAAACACTCAAGGAGTTGTAAACATCTAAAACAACGTGAGACGAGGCTTATTGGCTAAACTGTTTGTGGGCCCATTACAGAAAGAGAGGAGATGAGATCACCGGCCTCATGATCCTCTTTAGTATAAAACATGCATGCCTCTGTACCTGGTATGTGTCAGACTGAGCTATACTTGATGTTTTACCATCATGCGAGTATTTTACTGTAGGAAATTTGCTTATTGGCGGAAACTCCGGGAAGTCAATGCTCCTGGCCAAGAAATAGTCATTCTCATAAACCCCCGTAGAACCACAATGTGTGGTGCCACGTGTTCTTGTGTTTGAGTGAGCTTTAGAGGTGCTGTTGGGCAGATTTAGTTATCTTTGGACCAAGCCAGGCTAAGCTAAGCTAACCGGCAGCATGTGGTCATATTTACCATACAGATATGAGAGTGGTGTTTATCTTCCCCTCTAATTTTTGGCAAGAAGGAAAATAATCGCATTTCCAAAAATTCTTTTGCTAAGTGTTGTGGGCATATTTTTGAACACTGGAAAGAGCTAGCAGTTTCCTTCTACTTCAAGTTCTCTCGCTCAAACAGAAAGCAAATAAGCATGTTTCCCAGAATGTTGAACTATTCCGTCAAGCTATTGTTAGCATGAGGTATGTTGTGGTTAAGCATTAGCCTTTAGGAAATTAAGGTAAATACATTTAATGTTTTCAATTTATACTAAATTCAGTGTGTGTGTGTGTGTGTGTGTGTGTGTGTGTGTGTGTGTGTGTGTGTGTGTGTGTGTGTGTGTGTGTGTGTGTGTGTGTGTGTGTGTGTGTGTGTGTGTGTGTGTGTGTTATGAATTGTGAAGGGTAGTTTAATTATCCATCCATTTTCTATATGTATTCATATTCTCCATCCCAGCTCTTATTCGGTGAGAAGAGGTTGTTAATGCTCTATTAAAGGCTAATCAGCTAAAAGGATTTATTTAGTTAATTACCTGTCTCACTGTCCATCATCAGAGTTTTCTTTCTGATGATTTTTCTGCCATCTCTGTTCTTTCTTTTCCTGTTTTAAGGCTGAATAGCTTTAGACTCTAATTAATTCTGCAAAAGCACTGACAGTTAATACTGCAAACGGCATGGAGAAGGGAGTTTTTGGTCCGACCTGTAGCTCATAGGTTGTACAGTAACGCAACAGCAGCTTTTTCCAGTTAAGTCAAACCTAGTCTTCTTTTTTGGCAAGTAAGCGGAAGATTGCTATGAAGATTGTGGCCTTCATGACAATATTGGCTCCAATGGCTCCTTCTCAACCTATGAAACATTTACTCACATATACTTTGAGCGTACCTTATTATGTCCATTTTGTGGAAATATATATTCTTTAATTGGTCAATTGCATCACTTAATTGTCTTTTAGGGAGTATCTAAAAGGTTAAAAACCACGGTATTAAGATGTTTGTTTGGATGGGAGGTGTTGAGAGCTGTAATGAGTTTGAGTGTGTGTTTCCTTGAGCTTTTGTTCAAGTAAAACCTCTGCATTAAGATGACAGTAAATGCAAGTTTTCCTATATCACAATAACGAATTTACAGTAATATGAAGACGTGCAGAAACCCTTTCTCTCTCTCTCTCTCTCTCTCTCTCTCTCTCTCTCTCTCTCTCTCTCTCTCTGCCTGCTGGTTATTTAGCTCAGTTGTTAGATTCTTCCTGGCGGAAGTAGAGAGAAGAAAGGTGTAGATGTTTATGCAGACATTTTCATTATTAAAGACTTTGCCTGCAGCAAAAGCTATTGGATACAGCGAGGGTAAATATGTATGGCTCGCTATGGATTCATAATTCATTCAGGGTGAAGGACACATTGTTTACCCTCGCCAACACACACACACACACACACACACACACACACACACACACACACACACACACACACACACATATATCTATCCTCCATACTCCTCCATAGTGTGTGTGTGTGTGTGTGTGTGTGTGTGTGTGTGTGTGTGTGTGTGTGTGTGTGTGTGTGTTTGTTTTCTGTAACTGAAAAGGAAGATGGAGTGCAGGCGTTCAGAAACACAATAATTCTGTCTCATACACACAATCACACAAACGTAATGAAGGTGACTGCACACATACATCCAGGTACAAAAATGATTGCTTTTTATGCACACACACATGCAGAACTCTCTACACGCACTTGCCCTCTGATTCACACACACACGCATATTTATGCACACATACACTACAAACCACTGCTGTCTCCTGTCAGAAAACCACAGACACTGTACACGAACACACACACATTCACACAGTTGTAGTCAGAAGTGGAGCAGAAGGCGATGAGCTTTAGTTGAGGTAACATTCCTCATGGGAAAACATGTTAGCGATGGCCTTGCTGCAAATGTGTTCGCTAACATTTTTTATCCAACTCAATCTGTTGATAGTGACGGAGGGATGCAAAGAAGGCGCGATAGGGGTCATCCATTTTCCCGGGATAACTTCCTGCTTCTGTTTTGCCATTAAAGGCCCCTCAGGAGCAGTTAACAGCAGACGAACAGTAGCGACAGAGAGCATAAAAGGGTTAAACCAAGTGTGAGCAGCTTGGTTCAAATTTATGTTAGCATTTTGATTAATTCGCTGACAGGTTAATTATTCATCTAATTAATGAACTGATAGCACGGGTTTTTTCAAAGAACTTTTTTTTTTTGGTTTAATTAGCAGCAAATTAATCTGGGCTAATTAACTGGTGTAATAACCAGCGGTCCCTCCAAACTTTCTCTCCTATCCTTTTGGTTTCCATTCCGTTTTATTGCTCCTTGACTTATGGCCCTGTTGATGAATTAATTCATTATGGTGCTATAATTAATAATAGCATCATGGTGGGTTCTAAGGACCAGGGCATTTTTCTCCGTATCAGGTTTTCACTTAAACGCTTTGTGCCGCAGCGTGATAGGAAAAAGTTTTTGAAGGCTGTGATGATTAGAAACATGATTCTGTGTTGTGGATGGGTTTGAATTATGTGCTCTCATCAGAGGATTCATTTGTGTGTATTTCTATTTAGGATGTGCAGATAGAGAAGGAGAAGGCCGTCTACAACATCTCAGGTGGTTGCACTGCTCTGGTGGTTGTCTATTTGCTTGGGAAGCTCTACGTTGGGAACGCTGGGGACAGCAGGTGAGATACACATACTCTTATGTAGGGCTGAACGATTTGGGGGAAAAAATCTATTTGCGATTTTCCTGCCAGATATTGCGATCACGATTCGATTCGCGATTATTATTTTTTGCTCCATATTGCACCCTCTACAATTTAAATATAGTAACCAAAAATAAATGAAAGATCCACTGAAAATAGGAAATTTCTGTAAACAATATGTGATATGTGACATTATTTCAGCATTTATCTTATGAAACAACATTAAATATAATAATATAAAGGGGAAAATGAAGGAAAAATGTTGAAGCAAATGTTACACCAAAACATTCAACTAAATATTTAACATTTGATTAATCGCGGTCTTCGCGATTAGCGTATCGCTTTCTTTCAAATTTTGATTTGAAAACGATTAATCGTTCAGCCCTGCTCCTGTGCACGAAAAGCGTACCTTTGCGATGACGCACACGCTCACCTTCTCGTGCCCCGCAGCCAGCAGGAGCAACAGTGTTCAAGCTTACATAAACACAGTTTTGTTTTGTCTGCTCCTCTCCCTCAGGGCTATCATTATCCGGACAGGGGAAGTCGTCCCCATGTCAGCAGAGTTCACACCGGAGTCAGAGAGACAGCGACTGCAGTTCCTGGTAAGAAAGAACCTTTCTCGGCTCCTTTCTAGCAAGCACAGCTGTCAGATATTAGCAGAGCTGACCTCCCCTCCCGTTGAGACACCGGCTATGCTTAGCTCTGTCTCTCTTACACTGCCTGCTCTCTTTGCCAGCTTAATAGACTATGGAATTGTTTTTCCTATCCCCTGGGTATGTCAATCTTCTTCTTTTTTATGTTTTTTTTTTTTCTCTTTTCATATCAAAGGCCTATATGCAGCCCCACTTATTAGGAAACGAGTTTACACATCTGGAATTCCCGAGGAGAGTCCAGAGAAAGGAAGTGGGGAAGAGGATGCTGTACCGTGACTTCACCATGTCGGGATGGTGGGTTAACTGATTTATTGATTTTTGACTGATTGAATCAATCTTTTAATGTCAAATGCAATGCATGTTACACAGCATGCAAACTGTGAGGATACCACAGTTGTGTTCCCCAATTTTGCTGATTCAGTGTGTGTTTCTCCTCTGCCTTCCTGCTAATTTATTTAACACATTTGTTGAAATACTGTTCAATTATTTACATCCTTACACCGTGTATCTGGTCAGATCCATTCATGAGCCCTCTGAGAGAGTCAAAATAATTTCTGCTTCCCAAGCCTCATATAATTATGCCTTGCCGAATTAATTATTTTGAGACATTATCTACGTTTGAGTGATTTCCTATGATATACCCCAAAAATAGCCAATAACCGCAATCTCCATCCTATTGAGTGTGCAGTATTGTAAAAAAGTCATTCAAACCTTCCCTGTCAGAAGAAGGCCAGAAGGTGGCCTTGACGTGTGTGTGTGTGTGTGTGTGTGTGTGTGTGTGTGTGTGTGAATACGTGGGTAATAATACGTGGGTATGAGGGGCCGTCAGGGACATTATTCAGAATTACCTCTCGCACACACTACTGAAACACTCTCACACATACAAATGAAACGCAATGCTCTCACACATACAAGTGAAATGCTCTTATATAGACTACTGAAAAGCTCTCACACATACAAGTGAAACGCTCTTATATATACTACTGAAACCCTCTCACGCGCAATACTGAAACGCTCTCATAAACACTACTGAAACGCTCTCACACATACAAGTGAAACGCTCTCATAAACACTACTAAAACGCTCTCACGCGCAATACTGAAATGCTCTCATAACGCTACTGAAATGCTCTCATAAACACTACTGAAACGCTCTCCTAAACGCTACTGAAACGCTCTCATAAACGCTACTGAAACGCTCTCATAAACACTACTGAAATGCTCTCATAAACGCTACTGAAACACTCTCATAAACACTACTGAAATGCTCTCATAAACGCTACTGAAACGTTCTCATAAATGCTACTGAAACACTCTCATAAACACTACTGAAACGCTCTCATATACACTACTGAAACGCTCTTATAAACACTACTGAAACGCTCTTATAAACACTACTGAAATGCTCTCATAAACGCTACTGAAACGCTCTCATAAACGCTACTGAAACGCTCTCATAAACGCTACTGAAACGCTCTCATAAACACTACTGAAACGCTCTCATAAACACTACTGAAACGCTCTCATATACACTACTGAAATGCTCTCATAACCGCTACTGAAACTCTCTCATATACACTACTGAAACGCTCTCATAAACGCTACTGAAACGCTCTCACGCGCAATACTGAAACGCGCTTATAAATGCTACTGAAACGCTCTCATAAACGCTACTAAAAAGCTCTCACACATACAAGTGAAATGCTTTCATATATATATTTTTCATGTTTTAATGCTGCTTCCACCGGGACACTATGGTGGCTCGGCATCAATAATAATAATTAATTAATATATATAATATTTATATATAATAACAATGTGCAATAACTACTGTGCAATACCATTCCATATTCACTGTGCAATATATTGCCTATGTGCAACTGCTGCTGATGCTACTATTTGTGTTATTTATTGTTTGTGGATTCTTACTGTTTTTTCTCTTGTACATAGTGTTTTTATTTGTTATTTATTATTGTCCTACTCTTACTGTTTTGTTATACTGTTTTTTTCTCTATCCACTTTGCTGCTGTAACACTGGACTTTTCCCATTTTGGGACAAATATAGGAATATCTTATTTTATCTTTTCCACTTGATTACATAAATGTGCATACACATACCACATAGCTAATAATAAATATACAAGATACAGCTTATGACAACGTGCCCTTCCAACTCAGATTACATAGGTCTAATAAACATCATACAGAAACTGTTCTTAATGTTTTTATCTGGATAGATAAAGGGTAAAAAAAATACAGCACCTTCTGTTTCAGATGTATAGGCTTTGCCTATACATACAAGTATGAGCATTTTCAGAATTTCAGTCCAACAACCGACGTTAGTTAACGTTACGTTCTCTGTCGCAGAGAGCTTGATTGACAGCGGTGAGCGCGTGTTATGGCGAATCAACACATGGCTCATTTGAATATTAAAATTAGCAGGTCACGACAAGAAAATGTAACCAATGAAATTACTTATTTTGACACCGCTTTTTTGACACACATTTTAGCCAATAAGTATTAAACTAACAAGTTAATCTGTCAAAAGGTGGACCTTTTTGTTATTTTATCAAAAGTCAAGTCAAGTCATTTTATAGCACATTTAAATGAACAACAGTTTACCCAAAGTGCTTTACAGGTAGAGCAGGGAGGGCATAAACAGTATACCTTAAAGATACATAATCAAGTATACAAGGTACCATGAATATATTTTGGCAAAAGTAGAATCAAATAAAGTAACATAGAATAAAACAACAATGGAACGTTTGTAAATACAAAAGCATAAGAAAAAGATGAGTTCAGTTCATAGCTCTGAATCTTAAAAAAAAACATTAGGAATCAAAGGAATTTAAAAGCAAAAGAGTAGAAATGCATCTTCAGATTTGATTTAAAACTAACAATTGTATTACATAAATTGATCTGGGGTGGGAAGGATTTCCAGAGTTTGGGGGCTACTACAGAGAAGGCTCCGTCCCCTCTGGTTTTTAGGCATGTCCGGACAAATTCAGTAAAACCGGAAGGGCTTCCGTTCAACAAAAATGCGCAATTCACAGCGCGATTCACGTGTTGATCGTCAGCCACATTGTTCGCAAACACTGTCTGCCCAACAGCCTGCAAGCAGCCTAACCGAGGCAACAGCGTTACTTCACACTGTACTGGCGTCAGCGGAGACCATCAGAACCGTTGCAACTTCAAGCCGCAACACACTGGACAGTCACATAGCGTCACTTTCCCCCTCCGGACAGCACAGCAGCATGACACTGCCAACTGCAGCTCCAGTCCGGAGAGAGTGTGCGCAACGCTTCAGCTCTTGGACATCAGCCACGAGGTGGAAAAGGTAATTATAAATAGTTTTTTTCTAAATTATTGTTTAATCCAACGCAACCCAACAAGGCATGGTAGTGAGCTAAACAGTAAGCTGTTTGTGTCTCCACTACAAACATGCGCTCACTACCACCCTAATACCCGGTTTCCGTGGGTCCTATGAGTCTCAGATCTACTGCAAACTTGGCATAGTTCTTGCAGGGGGCCTAGATAGGTACACTGTACACCAGCATTCCTCTACTAAATGTTTCTTCATCATTTCTGCACTGCTGTTACACCAAGCATAATCTAATGTTGTTATTTGGTACCATATTAGTTGTTTACTTGAACAGTGCCATATCTTAAACTAATGTTACTGACTGTTGTTACTGTTGTCTGTTGTTACAGTCTGTTACAGTCTGTAAATCCTCTGTTATTTTCTGCCCCACACCGAAGCAATAATACATTTACCAGTGATGATCTTCACTGCATATTACTGCTGTGATTAAATACATCCTTCATCAGTATTTGAGTCACGTACTTTAGTAAAAAATACTGATTATACATAAAACTACTTTTTATGTATGCCCCCTTTTTTGTCTTAGCTTATTTCTCATCTACAGTACAGTCCAAAAATTTGGACACACCTTCTCATTCAATGCGTTATATTATTTATTTTCATGACTATTTACATTGTAGATTCTCACTGAAGGTATCAAAACTATGAATGAACACATATGGAATTATGTACTTAACAAAAAAGTGTGAAATAACTGAAAACATGTCTTATATTTTAGATTTCTCAAAGTAGCCACACTGCTTTTTTATTAATAAGGGAAAAACTTCCACTAATTAACACTGACAAGGCACACCTGTGAAGTGAAAACCATTTCAGGTGACTACCTCATGAAGCTCATTGAGAGAACACCAAGGGTTTGCAGAGTTATCAAAAAAGCAAAGTGTGGCTACTTTGAAGAATCTAAAATATGACATGTTTTCAGTTATTTCACACTTTTTTGTTAAGTACATAATTCCATATGTGATCATTCATAGTTTTGATGCCTTCAGTGAGAATCTACAATGTAAATAGTCATGAAAATAAAGAAACACATTGAATGAGAAGGTGTGTCCAAACTTTTGGCCTGTACTGTATGTCTCAGCATAAAGGAATGACATTTGCATATCCCCTTTTCACGTTACATTTATGTCACTCAGAAACACCAGTCCCATTTCAAGGTGGCTGCTGAACTCTGACCTTGCGATTGTCCCCTCAGTTGACAAATTATAACCTTCCATGCCCTGTCCACAGCCTACAATAGCTAATGAGTCTGTGTTAAAGGGAAGGGCAGACATGTGGTTTTTCATGGTAAATTTATGACTCAGAGAGAAATCACGTAAATAAGAGTGTTCAGGGCTTGACGTGATAAAATTGGTTAACATGAATATATTTGACCAAAATCTGAATATTAATGGGTTAAATATAACTGATATTGATAACCACTACCCATTATTTATATAATATTGATAGCGGGTGGTGGTTAGTATTTTGTATTGTATTTCCTATAGCAGTATGACATATTGTACTGGCTGTTTTCATGTGTTCTGATTGTTACAATCTTATTTCAGAGTCAGGACACAGCAGCATGACCATTTCAACAAGGGCGTAATACTACTCTCTAATCAATCATGGGGAGTAGTGTGCAAACAAGGTCCAAAATCATGGTTAGGTCCAAAATCATGGTTACACAAAGTTTTAGAACGCATCAGGGATGGCTTTGGTGAGCACATTCCAGACGATGTCAGGTAAATGCCTCTTTTTTCCTCTTACTTTCATGATTATTATAAACATTTGCTCATATTTTAGTATGAAGCGTTGTTTTAATCTGCCCCTGTTTGCCCTGTTACAGTTACTGCATTATGTGATAAATTCAAAATCAGGTATTTCTGTATCTGTTTTCAATTAAAATCCCTCTACAGTTTCATGAAACATTTGCAGCAATGTGTTGTGCAAAACTTTGATTTGCAACATTCCCACATGGCCCTTGAAATTTGGCTACCGTCATCTTGTGGAACATGTATGGTACTATACAATCCAGTTTTGCTAAGAAATGCATCCACAGTGACTGAATTTGGATAGTCACACTGAAAAGGAAAAGTCAGTATTTTTCACCCTGGACCAACCAAAATTATATTGCTTAATTTGTTAGATTAAGTTATTGGAAATGTACATCATCCTTGGCATGCATATTATATTGCAGCTCACTTCTCCATTCATTTTTACACCTAGCTTTTTATTTGTTTGTGTCAACCACGGCCCTGGTTATCATTCAAGACCTGGCCTTTAATTGAGAGCCAGTTTTTGTTTGCCGAAATGTGGTATTTATCAATATTGTTTTTCCTTTTATGCCATTGTTTTGCAGCTCTAAGAGAGGACTGGTACTACATTGGTGGCAAAGCCATTGCAGTGAGCTTGGTACATGGCGGTCCACCACCAAACTTCCTCTCTCAGACATAGGTGACACAGAACTCTTGGAAAAAGTCAAAAAGGTCAGTTGATAGATTTTAAATGTTATACTGAATTAGTTTACATTAAAAGGTTCTCTTGTTGTTTTCCCTTTTGAAAAGGAGTATCAGCCCACTTTTTCCATATTATGTTGTAGTTTGAATGCCACAACTATTCAACGGACAAGTGTCGACAGCAAAGCATATTTTCCCTCTTATTTATCGCATTGTAGCAATGTCTGGAAAAAAACCTGCACTGCCATGAACTGTTAGGGGATCTCTAGGCATTCTGTAGTATGCAGACCACTAGTGTCTGGGTTCGTACTAATAACTTAAATGACTGAAACTTCCATAACAAGCCATCTTGCTGCTTCTTGTGATGCTAGGTATCTGAAAGTACAACCCTTGAGGACCTTGAAAAGTCAAATGCACCTTTGCTTGACTACTTGGCCAATGCAGGATGTCTGAGGCCTATGCGGTCGATAAGAGACAGGGATCTGCTGGTACAAGAAATTGTCATGTTTCAGGTCATCCACAGGGTTCAAAGTCCATTTCAAAGGTATTCAGTGTTAGTTGTTGTACAGTCAGATCAATCTCAAAAGGAGTCATAATTTTAACCATTGAACAACAAGGTGTAAGACTAGCTTCACAAAATGTAATGTGTTTGTATTAAACCAAGGGACAATTTGACAGTGTACAATTTAATTATGGATTGCACAATTATTCCATGTTGTTTGTACAGATTCTGTGAAGGAGTGAAAACTCTTTGGGTTCAGGACCAAATACGACGACATCCAGACAGCTTTCGACCATTGTTCTGCTATGAGCTGTGGATGATCTTTTCAGCATTCGTCTCTCTCCAGAAGGGAGCAACAAGAGAGCTGCTGAGGAGATGGTCGTTACTTTCTGGAGGGACTATCTCCAAAATGCAGAAGGTAATTAATGGTTTAATGGTCAATGGTCATCTGTTTTTTTTTAGTATCATTCCTTTTATTTTATTCTCTTGGTAGTCATAACATTATCACAAAGCAACCTGCGAATGTTGAAAAATGAAAGACCTGTTATAAATGAATTGCTATAAGAGGCATTCAGATTTTAGACGCTTTGGTTTTGAGAAGTGAAATACTCTTACTGGACAATTTATTAAGTATCAGCTGATGTTAATTGTTTTAGAGATAATTCACATACATATTAATTGGACCAACTACCACTGATAATGTTTTTCTTTTTATAGAAGAAGAAGGGCCATCCAAACTAGAGAAGATATTGGCCTTCAAAACTTGAGCATCTGACCAGTTCATTCACAAAGGAGATGATGGCTTCTCTACATCAATGTTCCCTCTTGCCAACACGTGTTAACTGCATCAACTTGCCACTACATGTGTCTTACCAACTGTTCAAGGAGAAGTTTGACTTTGCATTAGGAAACACATATGGGTTTGGCAGGGCATGAACATGTCATGCTCTGAAAACTTTTTCTGTCTGTGTCTCACTTTCTCTGTTTGTCACTACCTTTCTGCTTGTCTCAGTTTGTTTTCTAAAAAAAATTTCAAAGAAGAGTTATTTTTTTCATTTCTGAATGCCGTATGCAATATAACTTATGTATTTTATATAGTTTCACCACAATTCAGTTGACTCAGTCAGCCTATGTTTAAAAACATTTACATTTTAACGGCATGTTTCATATTTTTACCAAACTTTTTAACAAATGTTAATTTATTTTTCATAAAATGTTTTACGTTTTAACAAAACTTTAATTCACAGAATACACTCCACAAGTGAAGAAAAACATTTTAACAAACCTTAACATAACTCCTATGTTATTCACTTAAAAAAGTGCAGAAGTGAAGAAAAAACATCTATTCCATGGTTCCCATCATTTTCAAGTGGGTTTACTTGTTGAATAATATTAGTTGTGGTCTCATTAATAGTTACATCTATGTCTGGAATTACAACATTATTATTGGTTTGAAGTTCAGGTAATGGCCCTTCTTCATCAATGCCATAGTTGTAAATAAACATAATGCAGACAAAATAAATGTAGTTCATTCAATGAATCCAGTACACCCTGTTCCTCCATGAAGTTAAAGATGTTTATAAAGTGTCTAGATACAACACTATTGAGTTCTGCCCATAGTCTCTCAATCCTTTGGTTGTGTACTGATATACCTGTAATAACACTGTTCAATCATCTTCTTTCCAACATAAAACAGGCAACATTTATATTTTCCTTACCATGATCACATCTGACCCTTAAGGGCAAGCTATATGAGCACTATTTTACTAGTATTTGGTAAAGCTTTTTTGTAGTTTATGCAAAATGTTGTGCGTGTAAGCGAGTTTTTCAGTAGTGTATATGAGAGCGTTTCAGTAGCGTTTGAAGGGGGCGTTTCAGTAGCGTGTATGAGAGCGTTTCAGTAGTGTTTATGAGAGCGTTTCAGTAGCGTGTATGAGAGCGTTTCAGTAGTGTTTATGAGAGCGTTTCAGTAGTGTATATGAGAGCGTTTCAGTAGCATTTATGAGAGCGTTTCAGTAGTGTTTATGAGAGCATTTCAGTAGTGTATATGAGAGCGTTTCAGTAGCATTTATGAGAGCGTTTCAGTAGCGTTTATGAGAGCGTTTCAGTAGTGTATATGAGAGCGTTTCAGTAGTGTTTATGAGAGTGTTTCAGTAGCATTTATGAAAGCGTTTCAGTATGAGAGCGTTTCAGTAGCGTTTATGAGAGTGTTTCAGTAGTGTTTATGAGATCGTTTCAGTAGTGTATATGAGAGCGTTTCAGTAGCGTTTATGAGAGCGTTTCACTTGTATGTGTGAGAGCGTTTCAGTAGTGTATATAAGAGCATTTCACTTGTATGTGTGAGAGCGTTGCATTTCACTTGTATGTTTGAGAGCGTTTCAGTAGTGTATATAAGAGCGTTTCACTTGTATGTGTGAGAGCTTTCAGTAGTATATATAAGAGCATTTCACTTGTATGTGTGAGAGCATTGCGTTTCACTTGTATGTGTGAGAGCGTTTCAGTAGTGTGTGCAAGAGGTAATTCTGAATAATGTCCCTGGCGGCCCCTCATACATGGGCAAAGCAAGGACAGCTCTTTATCTAACTGTGGACAGCGAGGTAAAAAAAAGGTCAAAGAGATTGAAGAAAATTGTGTGAGAAGGAAGAAAAGAGAGAGTACATAATGACTGAGATACAGATGGAAATGTGAAAGGGAGAGAAAATATAGAGGAGAAAAAAGGAGAGGACACCAGGGAATCAAAGACACACAAACTGAGGGAGGGAAGATAATATGCAGCTCCAAGGGTACACTGCAACGTTTCTTTAAAGTAGCAAAGTGTCCAAGGACTTTAACCCTAAAGAAAGTTATAAACACTGCTACTCAGGTGAAATGCCAATTGGCAGCATTCTCACCAATCAAAGAGGTTTAGCGGTCAGTACTGTGAGTTTAAAGCCAACAAATTGTCAGTGCCCAAATTCTAAGTGAACTGTAGAAAAATGCTAACCCTTTTTTTTCTTCTTGTATTAAGAGTGTTTCATGATAAGGACACATAGGCGAAGCACACCTAACTCCTGCGTAGCAGCTTTTGCCAGTAGGTAAAAGCTCTGTATTCAAATCTTTACTTAAAGTAAGTAAAAGATTTACATATCGTTCTGAGGTACTTGGACTTCAGTATTCAAATTTCATGCTACTTCTACTCCCCTACATATCACAATGAAATATCGTACTTTTTACTCCACTACATTTATTTGTTATAGTAAGTAATTGCTTTGCAGATTAAGATTTCAAAACCTGAAAGGACCATGTACAATATGATGCATTGTTACACAGTCAACAAGCAACAGTATATAAAGTAGCTAAAATTAGCACCACCTTTAACATTAAAATAATGCTTACACATTGAGTCCGTAATAATGATCAAATATAATACACTGTAGTGGGCCTTCTTCCTGAATAATGAATTGCAGTGGATTGGAAATCTAAAGTAGCATTGAAGGGAAATACTCAAGTAAAGTAGAAGTACCTCAGAATTGTACTGCAACACAGTACTTGAGAACCTGCACTGAGGAACGTACTACCACTGGTTTTTGCTCTTGTTATTAAGTTATTTAAATATTGAAGTTCTCTGTTCTTGAAGTGTTTTAATTATGTCTACCCCCTGTAGAACATGTGCTGTTCATATGTACGTGCATGTATGCATATAGGAGTAGGTGCAGGTGACTGAGGAGAGATTGTGTTTTCTTCCATGCAGTCGTGTTTTGTGGCGCCGCTCGGTTCAGCAAATGTAGGTCAGTCAGCCTCTGTGTTTCTTATTGGGCCCAGAACTCTCCGCCTGTCGTCTGCCTGCTTACTGTCTCCGAAGCGCAGACTGCCTGTGATGTATTTTTAATCAGGTTCTACCCATAAACCAGCTCTGCTTGTTTCATCCACACTAAGTCTGGGTCTTAAATTAGGACCCTGTCAGCCGGCATGGCTGATTGCTCTGATGTGCGTGACTTAAATGTGTCATCTTGTATAGGTGCAGTTCAGACACTCTATAGGTACAGAGGATTTTTTTTAATATCTCTGCAGCATTCTGTCTGTACATGTACACTCTCCTGTCAGTGTGTGTAGCCAGAGTGCCTACATGCTGCTTTGCGTGTGTGGGTGTACACTGGCATCCTATTCACTCAAAGGCATCCATGATCAAGGCCACACTCTAATGAAGGCATACAGGCCTGCAGCCCACCTCTCTCTGTCTTCCTCCCTCGCTTTCTGAACCTCCCCCCTCCCTCCCTCGGCCAGTTGGATACTTTGGCGTTGCAAACTGTAATGGTGGCGGTTGTCCAGGATGGCAGGCGGTTTTGTTTGCGAGACGTCCCAGAGTGATGAATGTGGAGCGGTCGGCCGTGTCCGACGTGATCCAAACACCAAGGCAAAGCACAGCCAGTCAGGCGGAGGGAAGGTGGGGAAGAGGGTGGGGGCGCTGGAGAGGACAGAGAGAGAGAGAGGGGGGGAAAGAACAAATGAGAAGGAAATTGCTTAAAAGACAGAGAAATGTTAGCTGCAAAGATAGAAATAGAGATAAAAGAGTTGAGGAAAATGCTAGGAAGAAAAATGTTGGTAAACTTTAAAGATGTGAAAAAAAAAAAAAAAAAAAAAGATGGTGTGTAAGCCACATAGGAGGGCAATGATAAATGACAAGGAACGGCGCTCAAGCTGTCTCCTTTAAATGCCCACGCCCACCAGGGTGTCTGTTCTCCCGATCCTAAAGACAATGAATGTGAGAGGAGAGAGACTAACACACACCTTCATCACTGTCATACATTTTTACTCCCTCTCCTGCTCCTCCATCTCTTCTTCTTTTCTTCCCTTCTTGTTGCACTATGCCTTTGTAACGACACGCCTGATGCCTATAGATTACATTTGTAGAGTTGTTGGGCCACTGCCATTAACTCTAGCCTCGCTTTGCTCCGCTCAATCTACGAAATAGCCCATCAAGGTTGGCCAAAAAGTTTATTTGAACCCAACTGTCAATTGCACCAATTTGTGTGACTCATCCGGTGCTGAAACAGGCCTGGCACAATGTCACCTTAACGTGTGTGTGTGCGTGTGTGCGTGTGGATGTATATAGCATATATACAAATGTGCAGATAAGGATGCTGAACAAACACACCTAATGTTTCTCTATCACCCATCTTTGCACCGAGCGGAGATGACATCACTCCTCTCCTGCCCGTCTCTCGTCACCTGCAGAGAGGATGATACAACCCCCCTCCTTCCCTGCATCCCTCTCTTCCTCTCCCCTCCCCCACTCACTCTCTCTGTCGGTCACACTCTGCAACGTATCAGGCGGCCAAACAGGCCTTGAATGTGAAAGCGCTCAGTGTTGTGGTCAAACAGTAGAGCCCTTGAGCAACTCTCCTCGCTGTTTTTGGACTCTGTGTCCCAGATCGGGAAGTAGGTATCATAACAGGATTAATGTGTCTATCTCTCTTTCTGTCACACACTCGTTATCTCAAGTCTGACAGAATGGATTGGCTGTAAACACAAGTCTCCGGAGGAAGACTGTCCCAGACAGCAGGCACTGAGGAGTTCATCCAAGACATCTTTGAAATAATGACATAAAGAGTATGTCCCAATGTAGTAGTATTTTTAAGGAAACTAACACTTGAAGGTGAAATACTCAAATTAAATAAGTTTGAAGTGTTTCCCTTTTAATAAATAGAGAGGGTGAGACCTGCCAGTTTAATTAGTGCCTCTTTTAATGCTCAGTTTAAGTTTTACATCATCAAACTGCTGTTTTAGAGGTTTTTCCACACCATGAATATTGCAAACATTAGTGAGGAAACTCTTCTACAAGAGTTACAGCTCACTGCTCCGAAGAGTCTCAGGCTGCAAACTGTATTTCTGTGTTTGTGGGCTGCGTTCGCTCTGATAGTCCTCGCTCTGCACACTGTTAAAAAAGTGCTGAGTGCAGCAGTATAGCGCTCGCCTAAGGTGGAAACATATGGTCTCTCTGAGTGGAACCAGCAGTAATGTAAAAGCCATCCTGGTCCCTCCTAATCTGCGTCGCTGCAGCTGAAATACATTGGATAAGGTGTGTGGGGCAGGCCTGGGTCGTTTAATATTTGCAAATCAACACTTTATGTTTGTTTTAAGCAGCTTTTCTTAAAAGCTGTTATCTTTTAAAATGTTTTTTTTTTTTTTTTTTTCTTCTTCAATAAAAACATTCTAAAGTCACTTCAAACCATTTTTATGAACATTTCTTCCTTCCTTACCTCCAGTCTAAAGGCTAAAATAAAGAATAACCTGTATTTCTAATTGGTATTTGATCTAGGTATGGACGCCAGATTTTTCTTTTCGTAGCACCTGGTGTGGGTTTTGAATGGAAAACTTTGTCCTGGCAGCTCTTCTGGAAAATGGCTCAAATCTGTAATGTTTCTGGTACTGTATAGTGAAACAGCACACACACACACACACACACACACACACACACACACACACACACACACACACACACACACACACAGAGCAAACTGCAGCAGACAGTCATACAAAACCAACAGCAAACCAAGAGTGTCTCATACATCCATAGACGTCTCTCTCTTTGTCGCTAGGGAGACTTTTACAAGATCAGTAGAGGGAGAAAAAAGGAGAGAAATATGCTAAGGCGCTGTGTCGTTCTCCGTGTGATGTCTGAGTGGATTTTCTTTCCTCCCTGTCTCTCTTTCCCCTCCTAGCATACTCTTTCTCTGTGTGCCAGTCGGCTCATCAGCAGGGCCTGCGGGGGCACGGGGTGATGTATCTTTAGGGTACGTGTATGCTGCCTGCCATAAACCAAAAACCCATTAAAGTGTCCTCTCTCCTCTGTGCAGGGCGTATAAAACCATTGAGGATGATGACCTAAAGTTTCCCCTGATCTACGGCGAAGGAAAGAAGGTAAGAAGTACTTGGTGGCAGCTTGCTGACAGAATTACTCCCACGGCCTTGTGCGCCTCGCCTGTAATCAAAGGCCCCCCACCCCTCCACACACACACACACACACACACACACACACACACACACACACACACGCACATCCGTCACTGTGTGGTGGAGCCAGCAAGTGGAAGGCATTCCTGGCCTCTTTTTTTTTCCACGATTCACATCCTGCACTAACCTATGGCACAGAAAATATCTCTGCTCTAATGGAATTTGTGCTTTTATGTCCCCCAAGCAGGTAAACCAAAGCACTAAGACAGCTAGGAGCCACCCGTTGTGATGAAAGAAAGATGAAAAGTGTCCAAAACTGACATATGTTAATTGGAATATAACGCCGCTAAGACACTGACTTGCAGGATAATCATTTTAATGTTTTGACACGCAACACAAAAGAAAAGGTCAAGCTCAGCACACTGTTCATAACATTTCCCTGAGTGATGCTGTACATGTGGTGGTGTGCAGCATTTAGTCCTCGTTGCATTGATAAGGTCAGAGAGGAAACATGATAGATCTGAATGTGTTCTCACTGTGGCGTTCTCCAGTTTTCTATTTAATTCAGACGGAGAGTAGATTTATGTTTGAGTGATAACTGGCGTAGATGTCACCCCACAATGATCTCTGCCCGCAACCACATTCAGGTTTACCCCTGCACAGTTGGCCGTGCCCACGGTCGCGTCCTCTCCCTTTGAAGTGAGGCGTGGAGATGGATGGCTAGATAGAGCGAGGGGGCTTTGTACGAGGGAGAGAAACGCCAGAGCACTTCAAAGCCCGGCGCGCAGCCTGCTGGGCCCCAACGCTCAACAATTAATCCCAGGATGTTTCCCCTTCTCTGCCGGAGGAGCTTTGCTGCCACTTTCAAACGCTCTCCCTTCTCTCTCCCTCTTTGTGCTGCATACAGATCCAGGTCCATTCCTAACAGGCCTCACTTGCCCTCGTACTCCTCTCCCCCGGCCTCATGTGCCGCCCTGTCTCATAAGCTGTACAGTAGATTCAATTAGCCCAGTTCCCCAGTCCTGTGCCAGCAGCCATTTTTAGAGGCGGCGGTGGCGACCAGTGCAGACAGTCGGAATCAAAAGGAGTTTTGCACAGCTTATGATGAGTTTGATGGCGTCTGGGGCCCGGGGAATGATCATTAAGCACTCCCAAAACTGGAAGATGCTAACGATGAGCTTGTGTTTATTTGTCTAAATGCTGCTCATCCATCCAGATAAAGATTCCCAGTTGGAGTAGCCTGTATCCGTCAGTGAAATGTCACAAGGATGACATGTCATGCAGGTTATTCTTTACAATTATGAGGAGGGATGAATGCAATAGACTTACAGAACTAAGTCTTAACTTTATCAGGAGGGGGCATATATATATATATATATATATATATATATATATATATATATATATACATACATACATACATACATACATACATACATACATACATACATACATACATACATACATGTATATATATATATATATATATATATATATATATATATATATATATATATATATATATATATATATATATATATATATATATATACACACACACACACACACTTCAGAAACCTGGCTGATACAAACATTAGCAGTTCATTAGAGCAGTTTAGGGTCATATGATGTGCTCTGGAACACCTGCACAGCAGTCAAAATATTCTTCAACTACTTAAAACGCCATACTGGACATATCAGACCGGTTTCACAACTCTACTTATACTACTATATAGACTTAACCGATCATTCCAGTTTATTAAAACATGGGTCTTGGTACTGTAGTGTTGACCGTCATTCCTACAGGTAATTATTAACATTACACTCACCAAGTTACTTGCTTAGACGTAGCAGCGCAGTGCCATCACTAAGAAGAAGCCAGACGGGGCAAGAAACACAAGCAGTCAAACAAGAAGACTCTTGCCACGCTGTACGAAGCACACACGTTTTGCTGTGCATTTTAGCTGCACTCACTCACAGGGTTCCCTCCAGATGAAATGGTTTGACTGAAACTGTTGGTTTATCTAAGCATCTCTTGCCCCGTCTGTATGTATTGTAGCGGTGGGACCATGTCCCCACATCTCAGAATTCACTTTGGCACAGTACGATGTTATCATAACCGATGAAGAAATGAGACCGGAGTTCTAATAAACGCATCAAATATCCCTAAAGAGTTGGGTGTTGCTATGTTTTTGACTCAAACAGAGGATGCGCTTTACATGCTTCCAAATTTTTGCAGGCTCGTGTGTTGGCGACCATCGGGGTCACCAGAGGTCTCGGGGACCACAATCTCAAAGTGCACGACTCTAACATCTACATTAAGCCCTTCCTGTCCTGCTGCCCAGAGGTAGGATCCAATTTGACTGTTGTCCTTCATTATGTCTTCCTTCACAGTGTGTACAGAGAAAGCACATTTTCTCATTCACTTTATCCTTTATACACAACTAAGAGTGTTGCTACTTCAAGTTTGACACGAGTTTCTAAGTAAAGACAAGCAAATTCTCCAATGGTCACTTCAATAAGTGATTTCCTACATTTCCACTATTTGAACTGAACAGTATCCATCTTCTAGACAAGCTACATTTTGCTTAGAAAAAAAGGTGGATAAACCAATAAAGGACGCACACATCTAGTGACGCATTTGGTGAAGAAATATGCTTCCTCTTCTCTGGATTTGATCCTGTTTGATTGTTTAATGTCCAAAAAGTCAAAGTTGTTAAAGTAAGGATAAGGGGATGATTGTATTTTAAGGATTTCTGCTACCAAACTCAGTTGTTGGCTGTTTGAAAAATGCTAACCTGTATTAATGGAAATGTGATTGACATTATCAATAGCAGTGTGCTAACAGTGTGGTGGACCTTTCCTTTTATGTTACCTCATTACCTCGACCTCCTGAAAAAACTAGGGCACAGAGTGTATACTGTAAATATACACAATATACACAACATAAACAATGTAAAATGCCTTTAACAGTCCACACTGTGAACTAATGTGATCAACGTGCACATTAACATTCCCCACCAGCCGTTGTTCTCAAATAGCTCCTATCCTTCCCAGTGTCTAACGCACATGATTGCAGTAGTCACAAAGCCCAGGAATTTATTTTAATCTCATTTTTCTAATTTCTAATTTAATCTTTAATTCATTGCCCTTTGAGATCGGTCATATTAAATCCAGGCTCTTTTTTGATGTTTTCTTTTCAGATTTACTTTTCAGATGCTTGTACATTTGTATTGTTTCAGATAAGAGTCCAAACACATTCTAAGTATTTGTAAGACATGTCAAACCTGAGCATTAGAGGTCCCGCTGGATGTTAAATGCAGGAAAGAAATAGACAATTATTATATAAAGAAATGTGTGGGAGAGTGACCTGCAGGGATTGAAAGTCCTAGAAATAATGGCCGTTACAGAGGGAAAATTGGCTAAAAGCTAAACTTGACACTTGAGTCATCAGATCATCATGAGATCAAATATGGGCGTTCAGCGATCAGAAACCAAACGCTCTGGTCATCACCCCTCCTCTAGGGATAATATGTTGCTGTTGAAATCTATATTTTAGAATTGATTCTAGGAACTGCCTCAGTCCTTTTCTCTCTTTCAAAGCTTGACTTAAATCACAAGGTTTACTACCACTTTTAGAGGTGTGCTCTTTTTAGCAGTAGCCTCAGCAGTAAGTTGGCGTGTCTGTTGTGACTAGGCAACTCCCTCACGGTAGCCAAGGAATTACTGTACTTGAAGCAACCAAAGTAACCAAAAGTTTTTTACCAAGTCCAAGGTCTCTAGGTATTATTATGCTTGCTTTTTCAGAATATACTTTTGCTAAGGCATAGTAATTTGAGAGATAATGCCATACAAGAGTTGCCACAGTAACATTTCTCTTTGAATATCTTTGAAAGATTGAGGCCATCAATAACTTCTAGAAAAGATATATAGAGGAAAAAAAAAAACATTCTTACATTTTTAAGGTATGTGGTGCTGAAGAAACACTTCTATATATGGATATAGCAGTTGAATTTGTAGTCATGCTAGCAGTGTGACCCTCGGGTAATGTCAGTCTGTCCACTACTTTGGTTCAGACTGAAATATTGATGATGAATC
Source organism: Perca flavescens (assembly GCF_004354835.1). Lineage (NCBI taxonomy): Eukaryota > Metazoa > Chordata > Actinopteri > Perciformes > Percidae > Perca > Perca flavescens. The sequence goes on from NC_041338.1 coordinate 16,771,748, forward strand.
ACATGGCAACTTACTAAAAATTCTCTTGGGGTTTTGAGTGTGCAGTTGATTTACACTTTTCTTCCACAATGCATTGCTAAAAGGAAATCGAAGAGCTGCTCACAGTTGGATAAAAGTAAAGCTAATAGTGGATGGTTGTGAAACCGCGACGCTAACAAAAAATATAACTTAAAAATAATTACTTTTTAAAGTTAAATTGGCAGTCTTTCTAAAGTAATTTTATTTATTTTAATTATGATTATCTCATTTCTTATTATAATAATAATTATTGTGAATATGTATATATATGTGTGTGTATATATATATATATATATATATACACATACATACATACATACATACATACATACATACATACATACATGCATATATAAACCCGAAAAGACAGGAAACTGTTTTTCAAACTGTAATTACGCGACACTCAAAGCAGAATTTAGCAGATTTGCCGACTTTGACACTCAGAATTTCCCCCAGAAACAGAGAGTTTTTATATTTAGGCTATGAAACAGGTTGCTGTGAGTCGGCTGTATGGTAGCCTGCTTTTAAAAATGTAATCTTTGTTTTGCTTGATTTGCTAAGGAACCTTTTTGCTGACTTTTGTAGGGCTTTAATGTCAACAAAAATGCAACCAAAGTGTCGGAGAAAGCAAGAAACATTACGAAAAATGGCAAAAAAAAGCGACATTCAGTAATACAATCAAAGATATTTCACTTGTCTCAAAAAACAGCATGTCAATAAACTAGGGCTGTTCTCGATTGAAGAAATTCTTAGTCGACTAACACCCATTCAATTGTATCGACAAATCGATTAGTTGATTTAATGGACAGATCTGTAAATCTGAGTTTCTCCGCAAAGAGTCATGCAAAAGCACCATCTTAATTCTTGTGTTTACCAGAGATGTGCTCGTACGTTTCTTGGAAATAAGTCATTCAGCATGAAAAAAGCATAAATCATGACTAATCGACTAAAGAAATCTAAGTTGACTAAGACCAAAATGACCGATTAGTCATCTAATCGACTAAGAGGGAGCAGGCCTACAATAAACTCGTCTGGCCCTTGATGTGATTTTCATTTTCCAGGGTGGCCCTTAGTAAAAGTGAGTTTGACTCCCCTGCTATAAACTTTGTCCCAGACTTGACTGTGTAGACACATATATGCACGCACATCTACACACACAAGCACGCACATGCACACATGTATCTGGTTTCACTTGGTAAGTAACTGCTACAAAATACATAACGCAACACAAGTAGCTAATGTAGGCTATTCATGTGATGTGACTACAAGGTTAGCAGTAGGGCTAACCCATAGACTGTATAATATTAATGGACAGAGCATGTGTGACGTCATCCATTGGTTTGTGGAGATCTGCTATGAGTCGTCGAGTTTGCCGTTACGGGAGCAGCCATCCTGGTTGCGGATGTGACGATTTTAGACGAGAGGGAGGAGTGAGGGAGGAGCCACGTTACATTACACACTTTCACTGGCAATCACATCATAGCCACGCCCGAAAACACCCCCTGCTTTATCGTCGATTTTTAAAATCAACGAGACCATAATTCAAAAAATGAACATCATTCTGTGTTGCAGAAGACTTACAACTAGCGATTGAGACCATAAACTCATTATGAAAATGTTTACTGAGGTAATAAATCAAGTAAGAAGTGGGTCACTTTCTCCGACCTCCTTATGCAACCGCACGTGTCGCCCCCTGCTGGAATTCAGATAGAATTCAGGTTTAAGCCACTTCCGCATTTGCAGCACTTGGCCGAACCGGATGCGTTGTCCATTAATATTATACAGTCTATAGGCTAACCACTATGGGCTAACCACTTTGGAGTAATACATGAACACAAGTCGGAATAAGGGGTATTTTCCTGTTCTTCCCATTCTGCCATATACATGTAGCCATTTATGTGACATTTTCATATGAAATTCAGTAACCGGTTTAAATGATTCCTAGAAACCATGCACTTGTCATCCCTTGCTAATCCCGCCCCCCCATATCACCTCCAGGTCAAGGTTTACCCTTTGGCACAGTGCGAGCATGGAGCTGATGACGTTCTGGTGCTGGGAACCGACGGTCTGTGGGACGTCCTCTCTAACCAGGAAGTAGCTGAAGCGGTCACCTGTTTCCTGGCAAACTGTGACCCCGACGACCAGCACAGGCACGTTCACTCATCACACAGCTGCAGCCGGCAGTCAGGGCTGAACTTCCCCTCACCCCCATCTTATTTGTAGAGGATGAACGTTTGTTATCTTGTTGTAATTATGCAAATTTCCAAACATTTAGACAAGTAATTTCTCTGATGTCGAGGAAAAGATAGTTAATGAGGCGCTCTGACTCTTCTTCTCCTGTGAGCTTAGTTTCCAAAATTCACCACCATATTTTCCGATTTCTTTCCTGCAGGCAGATGTACTTAGTCAATCAGTGCACGTAATTATCAGATTTGACCATTTGTCTGATTGTATAGCACCGTGCTATGACTACACCTTAATCATGTATCACTTTTGTTATGTCAGGTACACAATGGCAGCTCAAGACCTCGTAATGAGAGCACGAGGGGTGCTGAAGGATCGAGGCTGGAGGATATCCAACGACAGATTAGGCTCTGGAGATGACATCTCTGTCTACATCATTCCCCTCATGTACGGCAACAAGCAGAACTAGCCAAGCTACGTAACTACAACCACTAAGAAACGTAATCCTGCCTTCTGCAAACCCCCTCATCCCTTATACTCTTTTTAAAAGTGCTTTAGTGTGGATGTCCTCCTCTGCTGAGGGATCCAAGATGTCTCTGGTCAGAAATGGGATTTTTGTCCAGGCTGTTTCCCCTATAATCATCCCCAAACAGGATGATCTCTTTTTGTCTGGTCCTTTTTTATAGAAAAGAAACGTGAAAAGAGCTGTTGAAGAGAACTACTGTTTTTTGTTTTTTTGTTGTTTTTTTTTATCTCGAGGAAGCCATTATGAACCTTGTTGTGGGGCAATGCCTAAGGTTGAGAGCATAGCCTCTCATGGATGAGATGGTACTGTGCATCTCAGGATTGCAGTTACTAACTTAATGCACAATATTTATAAATGTGAAAATGTAAATACTCCCAAGGCATAAAACATTTGATAAGTGTGTTTGGTTGAACACCTGTACAGTGTAAAAAAACTAAAAAAAACTAACCTGAAGACTGATGTCCTACATATACAGTATGAATCATGCCTCCTCTGTTCCATGTATAGCTTTTAAATTAGCCACGTTCAGTCGTCTGCAAATGGTAGTCTGCTGTCCAAAGAAGCATTTGTAAGCCTTCTCTAGACAGTATTTCAGCTTGTTCTCCTGATGCTGAAGTTGCTATTTTTTTTTAAATATTTGCACACCTTGCATTGCAATACTGTACTCATTATTAAAGAAAACGATTTTCTTTGGAATTGAAAAAACACATCAGTGTAGAATATACACTAACAGGAGAAGTTCCCTTCAAGATTTTGGTGTCAGCTACACATGACCCTGCGCCCATCATAGTATAAAATAGCCCAGATTTAAGAAGGAAAAAAAACAAAGATGTCTTTCTGTTGCACTCATTTGCCATCAGCCATCTACCTCATAATTTCTTTCTCCTTTTTATTGTATTACGCATTACACATGTTGTCATTGTCCTTATTGAGTCGCTGTTTGTATGCTACATCAGGTGCATCATCGGTTGCTTCCCGTGCCATTATTCTTTTACATTGTTTGTGATTTGCTCCTGTACCTGCAAGATTTGGAAAAAAATGTTTTCAGAAAAGCACTGATGGGGGAAAAAAAAAGCCTCACAGGAAACTGTGATCGCTATAGGGTTGTACCAAATATATATTTTTTATACATATGCTCAAAAAACCCTTTGTCATGAACTCATGTTTACCTTTCCTGAGTATTGTCCCCATTAAGATAAAACCATCCATATGAATAGCAGCTGCCACCGACCAAGAATTGCTCTGATTTTTAAGTGAGTAAAATCACTGCAGACAATTAAATAGACAACACTTACCTTATGTGTCTACAATCAATGCTGTTCCCTAATCAGTGGGTTTCCACATTTTAGTTTTCAGTTTCTACTAATTGTGTGCAAATATTGTATCATAACTGCGGTACTAGTGGCTGAAGCTGGTGAAACATGGAACAGAGTAACTTAATTTAAATGTAAAAATGTAAATAATGTTTTCAGTGGATACTTCTCTCCTTTCTTTTATTGTGAGTGATGTACGTCTTACTGTAACAGAAGACGTACTTTGTACTGTTTTGGAAACAATGAACAGTGTAAAAATGGTTTAAATGCTCACTTTTCTGCTCTATTAAAAAAAATAAAATACACACAACTCTGCTGTGTTATTGATCAAAAAGTCTGTGTACTCTGTATAGTAGACAGAATAAACCGATTGAATGTTGATTTATCCTGGCTCCAGGAAGCACTTAGTCTGTGGGAGTGAAGAGACAAATGGGGAAAGAAAGATGACGTAACATTCAGTGTCCTTGCCCAACAACAGCTGTGTAAGCAAATTGACTTTTAGTATAGTATTTTAAAGCTTTCATGGATACATTTTTTGTTGAACCTAAAATGTAAGTCTGTAGGAACTCAAGGCATGAATATGTGCAAACTCCCTTACACTCCAGTAACTGTATAGAAAACGACCATCACCACTCTGACTAACTGTGTCAAGTGAGTCCCAAAGCAATATGATGAAGGGTATCAGTTCACAGAATAGCCTGATAGAAGATTTCATGGTGGAGGCTGCTGTGGGGGACATAATTTGACACTGAAACACACACACACACACACACACACACACACACACACACACACACACACACACACACACACACACACAGGCGCACACGATGAAAGACAGCTTAATAACTTGATAAAAAAGTGCATGAGATGTGCGTCTCCATTTCAACTGGCCTTTCATTTCAATGCCTTACTTGAATAAGTCAAATCACAGGATGAAGCTTTCACAGTCCATGACATGACAAAGGTGTCATATGAACAATGATGCATTCCATAGTCTGCGAGTAGTAAAAGGAAACCTATATTCCTCCTAGTACTCAAAGGTTTTGTGTGAAACAGCATATTGTATTGTTTTTCCCCTTTAAAATCCAGTATCTTGGGCTTATTTTGGGGTGCCACTGCTAGTAGTCAACATGTTAGCTTAGAAATAAAATGTTGGCTACTAGCACCGATTTTGCATTTCTTTCCAAAATTGTATTCTTCTTGTTGTGTGGAAATGCCTCTCAAACTAAATAAAGACCATAATGTGGCACTTAAAATGTGAAACCCTAGTAACGGTTGGAGTGGGGCAGGCTTCACACTGCCAGCAGACATTTTGACCTGTCCCTAGTAAGAAAAGCACAGGTGTTGCTAATAACATTAATGACGGCTCTGTTGTGTTCAAGTGTCCCAGTAAGTCACGGCAGGGTGACAGTGGGCCAGCATGCACAATCCCAGGACGCTGAAAACGGAGCAGCAAAATGGAATTCAGCCATCATCATTTAATATTTACCTCTGCACTTTTGTCAACGTCTTCTGTGAAAAAGGCCTATATGGAAGATCCTTTTTGTTTCTTTCATTCCTTACAATACATTTTGTATCTCATCTTAAAAATAATACTTTAAGGTATAAAACTGGGATCATGACAACTGTAGCGTCAATAGGATCTTTCTTTTTAGAGCTGTGGAGATTACGTTTCAAGCAGTCCACACGCGTGACTTCAGTATCAGTGAGCTTAATCAGCGAGACTGTTTGCACCGCAGACCAATTAAGAAGCACTGCTGCAAAATACAACTGGAAGGACAAATCCGGCGCAAAATGAACCTAGGGGTTACTAACACGTGTACTGAGTCGACCGTTCTCTGGGATATGTTTTCACGCTAATCGAATGTGACAGGTTTTATCGCAAACCGCTAATTAGCTTATAATGCTAGTCATCGTCGTTGTGGCAGGGGTAAAGTAAAAAAGAGCGACAAACGCCGTGCTTGAGCTATGTTACTGGTTGCACGGCGTTCGTCGCTCGACTGGTCGTGACTGTTTTCCCAAGATGGCGCCCGCCTGTATACATGAACGGTACTCTTTATTAACTATCTTTTTAATAAACTGTCTGTACACTTACAAAGTTCTCAACGCTTCTGTTTACATGTAGGGACCCTCATTATGCTACGGTTGAAGCGTGGTGCTATTTTGAGCCTTGTTAGTGGTATAAAATAGCGATATCTTTTTACTTTACCCTTGCCCCGACGACTAGCGTTATAAGGCAATTAGCGGTTCATTTTGCACCGGAATTGTCCTTTAATATGTGCAGGTAATTTTGACCAAATTTTAGAAAAGTAAACAAAGTTTTGGCCTTTCCCATTTATATGAACAAGTGCTTTGTGTTTCTTTAACCTTATTTTTTTTTATTGTATTACCTTATCCATGGTTTTATATATTTTTCTTAGTATAATTTGGACTTTTTGATGTCAGAGCAGAGACCCAGGACAGGTTTATGGACCATATAACAATTGCAAACAACCTTTTTGATTTATGTTATCTTACCCTCACGTTAAGATGAGGGTGTAAGTGCATCACACACATACATACCTTTATGAATGCTTTTGCACGCACACACGCTCAAGACGATCATAAAGTGCTGTTGTGGGAGTCTTACACGTCTGGGTGCTCTGCAGGAGCTGGAAGGCCATCTGGTCCCCACAGGCCAGCGCCGCATCCTCCTCCAGTCAGGCCAGCACTGATCTGGCACTCCACTCCTACTCTCCACGCACGTGTATGTGTGTGTGTGTGGTCCAGATTGGATGACGGCAATGATGACATGGTCATTCCTGTGGGCGGCTTGTTTTTCCAAGGTTACAGCACTCCCACCCCACCCGTGGATAGATCTGAGGGAGATGCTGAGTGGGCTTGCAGCGAGTTACTCATCTCTTGTACAAAGTGAGGCGCTGCTGGGGCCAAAGCCTTCAAGCCTCCTTTCAGAGGAGGATACATTGAAATAAATACTAGTGTTTATATTTATTTTGACATAGGCTTTATTTATTATTGATTTTTCTGCCAACCATTTCTCAATATATACAGTTTTTTGTCCGACTAACAGTTTAAAACATTATTCAGTTCATTGTATAGTTAAACAACGAAAGCAAATCCTCACATGTGAGACGCTGGAACTATCAAATGTTGGTGTTTGCTTAATAATGACAAACAATTAATCAATTATGAAAATATTTGCTAAGTATTTCCTGTTGATTGACTTATCAAATTGATTAATCAATTGTGCCGTCTTCACATTGCCTGTTTTGAGTAACCAACAGCCCAGAACCCAAAGATAATACAATTGATTGAAAGAAAACTAATCGGCATCTGTTTTATAATCGATTAATCCATTTGTTTTAGGAAATAAATGCAGAACATTTGATGATTACCAGTGCTTAAATTTGACAATTTAATATTATATTAGACAGTTTGATGCTAGTCATGGTCTTTACATTACGGTTACTTAAATATTTGGGTTTTTATTAACTGTTGGTCAACAAAACACCACATTTAATGACTGAATCTCCTGAATATTTGGCATTTTTCACTGTTTTCTAATGTTTTATTGACTTAACTATTAATAGATTAATCAAGAATGAATTGTTTGTTGCAGCCTCTTACCAGCAATCACATTTGAGAAGCTGAAACCAGTTTGGCATTTTGCTTGATACTAAAATTGTTGCACTTTAATTTTCCGAAGATCAACTCATTAATATACTAATTGTTTAAGCACTAATTCCAAACATGTTGAGCGTGAACACAGAGCACACATGACGGCCGACTGTCCTGTCAGGACGAGGGTGCGGCTACGTCAGCGGTGCAGCTGCGATAGCCATCTGAACGGTCATTTTTTTTACAGGGGGCTCGAATTAACAGCTTTAGGGCTTCGGCTGCCTGAAGTATGATTTATCTGCGGCCAGGCTGAAATGAGAGCTTTGACGCAAGATGGATGAGGACATTGGCTGCCTCCGAGCTGCTCATTGGTCCATAGGCTGGCTCGCTTTAAAGTCAGGATGATAAATGATATTTGGTTTTACCCTGGAGGCTGGATTACATGCATTTCTTACATGAAACTCTTTTTGAATATATGAAATGGAGACCTGTAGGACTCAACAGGCTCGACAATAACCACAAGTCTCATGTGTGGTTTGTTTACTAGGCTGCATATTCTGCAAAAGAGAAATACTGCTTTTCACCCTACATTATCTCTACATTGAGCAGCTGGAGTAGAATTTATTGTTTAAAATCAGCACAGATGCTAGTGGGCAGAGCTGTGACCCAAGATGAACATAACGCTGCCTAACACACTATCAAATGTGAACTAATAATATTTCATGGATGTCTTCTTGGAAGGTCAAACGCAGGATCCAATCTTCAGTCAGTCGGTGAGCGCTGTGCTCTCATCTGGGCTGTCGGGGTCACTCTGAACCAGTGGCGATTTTAGACCTTTTTTAAGGGGGCCTCAAGCCCCCCCTAAATTTCATCTCAGACCCCCTTAAGATATTTTTTTTTTTGTTTGTGAACTTGTCGGTTAGTGACAGAAGACAAACAATTGTAGGTTTAAATAAACAGCTTTAATATCCTGTGTCACTGTTGCCAATGCTATGCACCTGTAACCCAATCAAGGAAAGATTCAATTTTTATTAATTTATTGTTTACACCTCATTATCATTTTATTTGATTCTGGTGCTCCATAAAGGGACTTTCGTATTTCCCACCCCCCCCCCATCTTCAAAATTTTGCATTCATCCTCTGTTATAATAAATACATGTATTCATTGTTATCCAGTGAAAGTACTGATTTAGCAGGGGGGGGGGGGTTAACACTATTGCAAGGCACTGTAGCTGTACCAGTGTCACAATCTCATTAGGGGCTGAGCCCCCCCTAAAGGTCTGATCCTAGAATAGCCCCTGCTCTGAACTCAAGACCGCAGCCGCCGCGCGGTTTCATCGACCCAGGCTGCCTGGGCCCTGCAGCCAATCAAAGCTCATTACCCATTCCGGTCCCCACCCCCATCACGAGACCCCTGACTGCCCATACTGAGGGGGGGATACAGAGCAACCAGATGCTGTTGGGCAGCAGAGGGAGCATTTCAAAAAGGTTAACGCACAACGCATGACCCACATCAGCAGCACTGCACTCCCAGACCTCTGAGGACACCACTGCTGAAACGCCTGTGGGGGGTTAGGTCACGTGGGTGCGTGTCTGTGCACATCGTATAGTTCAAATAGGCACACATCATGCAGATTTAGCATAATAATCAGATTACTACTAGAACGGGGCCAACAGCGCTGCACAAGTGTGTCTGGGCTCTGCTCTGCATAGAAGGTGTTTAGGTGCAGGAAGAGCGCACACACACACACACACACACACACACACACTATCTGATGGTATGCATCAGTATCAACAAAGAACGCCGGGGAGAGCCATAAAGCCAGCTTGTGTGCATCAGAGCAGTTGTATTGTAGGATACCTCTGTGGGCAGCAGGAGCCACGTCACTCCTCTCCTCATAGCAACAGTGCTGTTGACCTACATGCTTTCTACACGGCCCGCTCCGCCTGAGGTGGTGGAAAACTATGCAAATCCATATCAGATATCGACTTCCTCGCGCATTTTAAAATGTGCATACAAATACATTTCCAGCTAATACATACAAGCGTTCTCCTCCATAAGGTCTAAATCTCACATTAGGTTTCTGTGCAAAATTAAAACTGCATACAAAGTGTTCTCCACAAGCATTTACTATTTTATTGGACGAAACATGATACATTTCTCAAATGGCTTCAGCTCAAAATGCAACAATGTAACAAGCCATGTTTCGTTTAAAAGCAGTAAATTACAGCTTTAAATATAACAGGGCGGCTAGCTGCGACGCTAGCGGTGCGCATTACCTGTTAAAACCGTCTAACAGCGTTGCGAGCAGGGCTTTTTCCTCGGCTGAAGTGGAGGCACCAGCACTAGCAAGGCAGTAGCTTGCGCAGTCATCTCCATAGCGGGCAGTGTCACAACCCAACCAACAGCACAAACTACTACCTCAGCCAGTACATGGTGCAAATGCGGGACAGAGACGAAAACGAGGATATTAAAGAAAAGAAAAAAAAAACATCGTACGAGGTAAAGAAATGTACCGTCTCGACAACAGCGACATTCCCATGCAGCCGAAGACGACCTGTCCGCTCCCGCTTCGCTCCTCTTCTGTGCAGACTTGAAATAAGAGGGAAACCCCGCCCAAGCAGACCTGCTCCCTCCGCTCTCCTCCTCCTCCTTTTCTTCTTCAGAACAAACCACAAAACGGCCCATTCCCCTCATATGACCTACTGGATAATCCGAAACTCTGGCACGTGGACCTCAAGGGGACATTGAGAGAGAGCCGAGGGGTCCCTATTGCACGCAGGGAAGGCTACCCATGTAGCAGTGGCGGCTTGTGATAATTATTTTTTGGGGGGGGCACTTATTTTTGGTGGTGGGTGGGTGGGGGGGCAAATAAATATAAAGCAGTAATTTGGGCAAAACAACCAGCACAACTTTAAACAACTATGTATTTAAAAAGAGCTTTCAAGATTCAAGTTACAAACATAATAAGATAGTGACTCAGAGTTTTTTTAAACTCACAAGAGTAACTTGACTTAACTGTAGGGTTATTTTTTTTCCTGTCTTCATTTAACTCGTAGCTTGGGCATGAAACAAATTGCACCCACGACCAGTACTACTTTAAAACTTGAGATTATGCAAAATAATCTTTTACCAGAAGTCTAGCATGGCTAAACTAAATGATTCAGTATGGTAATCAAAATCAGTTTGGTAGATAGGCCAATTAGGTTCAAACCCAATGTACTCAAACCACAACTTAAATATCAAAAACCTGACAAAGAAAATAAAAATATAAAACCAAATTAACCAAAAACTGAGATCTCTTATTTCATAGAGATAACCAGGGGAATACTAAATCAGTCTGTTTGTTTGTTCAACCCTGTTTCATTAGTTTGAGTGCACTCAAGTTCCTACCACCACCCTTAGCAGGTAAAACTGTCCATCTGGCTCCTCAGAGAATAGAGTAGGGAAACGACGTGAAAATCCTGTGAGTAGTGTAGAGAATGATGATGGCGAAGGTCTAGTGAGCGGTAAGAAGATGGTGGTGATGAAGATGAAACCCAGGAGGCAGTATGACGGCGGTGACTTGAGCAGCACAGTTGTCTCCCAGTAAAGTCACCAAAAAAACAGCCTGCACAAAACGTGAAGAACAATCACTCCGTAACAGTTCATTTGTGTTTCTCCTCAAGATACAACATTCTTACATACTACACATTTTCCCCACATTTCACTTAAACATTTTAGCTTAAACTCAATGTTATTTGTCCATCTTAATTGACTATATAGAAAACATAGCAGTCACAACTAAAGGACGGAAAATACATACCTGTCTAGCTGAATTAACCAACAGCTAAGTTAAAATTTACAACAATTTCAATATTAACCATACCCTTTTATCAGGTTCATCAGGTTAGTAGCTAATTCCGACTGGCTTTAAAACACAAATCAAGCAACAATTCTCAAGGTTATCAACACCGATAGTAGTAATTTGCTGTTAGCTAGCTAGCAGCTAAGATAACTCACCGGAATATTCAATTCACACGCTGTTTGGACGGGGTCGGCAGCTCCACGAGGTTGTATAACTTATCTTTCACGAATCTCTCCTCGTTTATTGTTGCTAGTTTCCTACTTTAATCAAAGCGGTTAGACCATTTCAGCAACACAAGAGTTACCTGCTGGCGCTACTAATGTGTCTACCTTCTCTCTCCAGTAGCGGCCGGGGGAAGAGTTGAATGACAGGTGTTGAGAACCAATCAGATTGGATAAAATAACATGTCTCCAATTCTGATTCGCCAGGGACGCAGCGAGGTGCGTCCGGAGGAGAATTTTTAAGAAACCAATTAGAGACCAGCTTCAGGTCACATGCTGGCCGAAAGTTTAAGGACTCACATATGTCACATGACACACATCCATTTGGCCGGCGTCCCTGCAGCCCTATGCTGCAGCCAAGAAACCGGAGGAAACATATTGAAACATAGAAAATAGTTAACCGATTAAAGCCAGTTTGTATTAAATGCTGAGGCTCTTACTACCAGTTATGAGTAAACTATTTTATTTTTCATTTTTTATTTCATTTTTATATACATTTATATTTATGGAATTTGGATGGGGGCGGCGCCCCAGCGCCCTCTATTGACAAGCCGCCACTGCCATGTAGGCACTGAGCACAACAATTTTAAGTGTAAAAAGAGGCGTTTTGTATGAGCTGTCCCAGTTGTCAGCTTGCTATAACCCCACCTAGTGTACAGTGCTGACACCAACTTCAACGCCTGACAATCAATGTTCAAAATATTCTCTTTAAAATGTCCCTCAAGCTCAAACTTAGATAACATATTACCACCGGGAAATAAATATATGTTGTAGCCTACTTCTGTAATACCACTACTTTATAACAATACGCAGTATTAATATTATGTGGTGGTATTTTGGGAATGAAATGTGCAAATGAAATAATTACGAATCATTAACAATAAGGATGACAGTATTTTTGTCTTATGCTTTTGGGACATAAATCAAAAGTGTCGGCCACATTACAATATGATAATATTATAATGAAATATTCAAATAAAGTAAAATTCATTAGAACTAATGTAAAATTCCTGGTGTCTTGTGCACAGTTTTAAATTAATTTCCCTGTTTGAACTGGCTTGTTTCTCAGTCACAAACTCACAAATTCACATTTAGCAGGCTGCATATTCTTCAGAAGGAAGCGGTTCAGTTGCAACACCAAAGCAGTTTTCCTCTTCGGTCCCCCTACAGGTCGGAAGTGGAATTGTCCATTACCACTGTCGTAATGTCTCAGGTCTGTCTCTTTCAAACTACAAATCCGCAACCAGATCGGGCAAACTTGCATAGTGCGGTTTTAGCCGATAGAGGGCCGCGAAGCGAATGCAGAAGTGCCGTTCACCCTGTTATGAGTTGATGAACCACTGAAAAGATTTTGGAAACATTATTTAAAATAAAAAGGTACAAAAGAATCTTTGGTGTTGCTTTAATATCAGACCAGTTCTACACATGCCGCCACCTACAGGCAAACAAAGTAGCGGCTGCAATTATAACCCTTGCACCACCTGCAGGAAATAGCAGTTGTAATTGAATTTGTTTTATTTTCATGTTTTTATGGCTGCCATTTTGTTCTGTTTGTGAGGGTTTACATTTTAAAACTTGAGTTAGTATTTCAATCATGGGACTACTGAAGGGCCTGTGGTTGAATCTACGTATAGGGTCCTTCGAGTAAAACGTCTGAAGATACACGCTGCATAAAAAAATCCTGAGAAAAACATGAAGATGAAAGAAATATAAATCAGTTAAAAATGATTGGTTAGTGAATCACAACAAATTTGAACCGGGATCACCTTTATAGACTAGAATAGGTTTATGCCTATGGTGCTGGTGACATTTTATCGCGGTTCAGCCCATATGATATTGATACAATTGTAATGATTGTCTTTAGATAAAAACTACAAATATATTTTTTAAACTAGAAGGGCACTCCGCATGGCACTGGGCAAGGCATGCCCCATCTCAGGAATTTATTTTTCAGATTATTCAGACACCACAGGAATGCAACACAAATGCCGCTTCTCGAAATGTTAACGGAAGTGAAAAATAATTTGTGTATCCACCCCATGATTCGGATCCGCTCTAAAATGTAATGGGTTTTTACTTGGATCATGCTACACCCTTCCACCAACTTTCATGAAAATCGGGCTCGTAGGTTTTCCGTAATCCTGGAGACAGACAAACCAACACACAAACAAACGGACAAACCGAACCGACTACAAAGCAAGTAGTTTTTCATCAGGGACATCAGATTTTGAAAAACTGGACTGATATTAATAAACAGATTTTTTTATAATGGTACGAGAGCAGCTTAACATGCATTGTAACTGAGCACACTCAAAGCACAGAGCTGATCGTAGAATTGTCCCATTTATTTTATACAGACAAGTACATCCCTTCTCAGATGGCTGGCTAAAGATGACATGGAATGTTACAGTAAGATTTGTTTTCTTGCATAAAATCCTCACTGTTGAAAATGTTGCAAAAGTCTAAGTGTTCATTTTTTAAGATCCTTAAAGCCCCGGTTTTTGCATTTTTTTGTTAATTACATCATCAACACTATCACCACACACTGTACATCGACTCTGCCTCATCGGTAGAATTAAACAAACTAAACTCAGAGGCAACACTGCAATTTGTTTTTTTTGTTTTTTTATCTCTGTAGTTAACACAAGAGTGCAGTCAGTCTGTATGAGAATGGGGAGGCGTAATCAGCTCACATGAGAAGCATACGATGATGCGTATGAAGGTCAGGGTCATCGATGCGGTCCGAGCAGGCCTCGAATCTCCGTTCGCGTCACCGTAGATGGGGCTCTCGTAGAGTTCATGTCTGTGCACTTGTGAAGCACGTCGGTCGAGAAGACACATTCAAGATTTCTTCATTACAAAAACCCAATTTAAGTGAGCCTGGTCAGGACTCTCCATTCTGGACTCTGGAGAGGGGTGGCTGCATAAAGTCTTTAAAGGGCCCCAGGGCCTCCTTCAAGGCTGAGCTCACCTCAGACGAGGAGCATGTGATGCACTCTACCAGTGTGGGGTACAGGGCAATCACTTGAGCCCATGTGTTGCCATCCACTGCAGACAGTAAACAAAATGATTGCAGAACAAGAGGAAAAAAAGGAGTGGGGATGGGAAGGAGAGGAAGAGAATATGAATTGTGATAGAAGGCAATCAGAGAAATCATTTCCTTCCTAAAATTCCCACGGGAGTATGGAAATTAGTTTTGCTCTGAATGAAGGACGATCTAATGCAAACATCTCGAAGGGCACTTCAAAAACGTAATTTTAGAATGTCTCGCTTCAATCTATTGAAATAATAATTCCTTGTAATTGACCTTTCTGGAAAAACGTAAACAGTTCCACCCAGATTGGAGATAGAACTCATTTGGAAAATGGTCCCAAATGTATTCTGACACATTTATTTGAAATTAATAGATGATAGATATGGTGGCATTATTGTATTTTTCATAGTGTTTTCGTAATGTCACCTCTTTCCAAGATCTATTTATTCCATGACACAGTTTGATACTCACCGTTTTCTGGCTGTGTCTTTTTAAGCGAATCCATCAAAGTGCTGATAGCTTTCAAGACAAAGATAATCTCGGTCACTTGTTGCCTAAAATGAAAAAGACCTTCATTAGCTACAAAAGACATGCAGTACATAAAACCTGTAGATAAAACAAAAAAACAAAGCGAGTCTAATTTAGATGAAGAAGATTTATTTATTTATATTAGGACAATGCACATTAATCAACATTTCTGTAAATGCGCCAGTGTTAACCAGTCGGTTAATTTTCAACTGTAGTCCTAGTTGCATGCATGTCTTTTATGGTGGGAAGAAACCGGAGCACCCGGAGGAAACCCACACAAGCACGAGGAGAACACGTAAACTCCACACAGAAAGGGCCGGGACGACCTGGGTTCGAACCCAGAACCTTCTTGCTGTGAGGCAGAAGTGCTAACCACTGAGCCACCGTGCTGCCTGAGAGGATTTTTTCTGATGAGAGCTGTTGGATGCAAAGTTGTTTGTTGAGTAAGTGACAATTAAACAACAAACAAGCCAACGCAGACAGAAACAACAAAGTTTGTGGAAAAAGGGTGACTGAAGGTCTTGCAGAGGTTTACTTCACATGACCATGTAGCAACCAAGATTAATTTTCTCTCCACTATACAGAAGACAGGAAGCCAATTCTTATAACTAGTACAGAGCCTGTTGAAAATGTGCCTGTTTGGAATGGGCTGATTGTTTGGCCTGTGGTATTGCGGTTTGTAGAATTCCTCCAAAATGACTCATAGAAGAACCCCAAATCACTTCATATGCAACTCCACTGTATAGCCTACTTCGGACTTACTGATTTACCTGACGAGAACGTTGCAGATTCAGAGAGATGGTGTTGTCTCGTGTCGTATGGACGTTAACCAGCAGAGGTGTTTATTTCCATACAGGTTTAGTGGCTGGACGGTTAACGGTGAAGTAGGGGATTTGATTCGCTGGGGTATTTTGGCGACAGTAATGTTATTAGTGTTATTAAGTTAAAGGGGCACCTTTTGGCACATTACCCACAATGCAACATGATCATTAACAGTGTGGTCAGACATTAGGGTGTGTTACGCTGTTGTGCAAGTAACAGCCACATTTCATCCCATTTCATGCAGCTCCCTCTGGAGCTACAAAAGGCTTTACTCAACTATTTCTTTTTTTTTTTAAACGCATGCAGTAGTTTCCCAAACCCACAGATTTGTAAGGTTACCAATTTGACTGTGAAACCATTTCTTATTTGCTGTATTTTTAGAAGTTCTGCTGTTATTTGAAATGCTCTAATAATGCAATCCATGATTTTCTATTTTTTTTTTACATTCATATCACTGTATTTAACAGTTACTGAACTCTTCCCCCCTGAACTCTTTGTTTTTTTGACAAAGCAATGTATTTTATTTAGAGGTGTATAGTGGGGTGTACCTGGGCAGGGGGCAGTGTCCACTCAGCCTCTCGTCCTCTACGTAGCGTCGAAGAACATCCTGGGATCTCTTGAGGAGCACAGAGAGCGCCATACGAGAGATGTAGCCCTCCTGCGGGGTGGACACCTTGTTGCTGAAGGAAAACTGCAGCAGCGTCTCAAAACACACCTTAGAAAACTCCTCCCTCATCCGCACATCAATCTCTGCCTCTGTCAAGAGAAAACCGTTTACGTATTAGACATGGTGGTGATGCTCTGAGAGATTTACAATGAGTGGGCAGACAGGGCTTTACTGTCTTGCTCAACACACAAAGACTTTGACAGAAGCCATTGTTAGCGATGAGCCACAGGGAGGGCTTTTGCAACGAATCAAGGACTTAATGGTTACAGTAAGATTGCACAACTTCCAGCCACCCTGCTGTGCCATCAGAAATACAAGTAAACAGTATAGCTAAAGTCAAGCTATTTCAGCTGCCTAAGTTGCATCTTACCTGTGAATGAGGGAGACTGTGAGTGAATGGAACCTCTATTGAGCATTGTCATGATCTGGCCAACAAAGTCTTTAGGGATGAAATTGGCAAACGGTAAAATCTCTGTGCTGATAAGTTGGACCACCTGAAATGAAGAGGACATAATGCTGATGTGGGCTACCACACAATATTATGTTGACAAACTGGATGATCGGTACAAATATTTACCTCTACATCGACGGCTTCGTTCTTCTGGAATTCCTGGATGGACAGGTTATCTGGAGGTGTGCTATGAAAAAAAAAAAAAAACCCCAAAACAATTAACTTGGTACTACCACAATTAACTTGGTACTACCAAATCGTTCAAACTCAACTTTATGATTGTCTAAATCTGTACCTTTTGGTGAAAAGAAAGTCTTCAAAGGCATTGGCTAGCTCTGGCCACATGGTGTCAAACTTCCCAGATGAGGCATGCTGGCGGGCCACAGGCAGTCCAATAGACAGCACCTTGAGCAGAGACGAAACAGCGAGCTTCCAGGTGCTCTCTGATGGACAGGCATACTTCAAACCCAAGGGCATTCTTAAAGTCTTGGGAGGGGGGAGACAAAGGAGGAGACAGCATTAACAATACATCATTAGCCTGGGAAAACCCTGAAGAACTTCCGGCAAATTTGAGATTTGCTCTGCAAGTCAGTCTGGCCAAGAGCCCATTCAAGCCCATTTCCAATTTTTCCAAATCGAGGCACCAATGTCAACCAATGTTGAAGCGGGCTTTACACGATGACGATAGCGCAGCGACGGCGAGCAGCTGTTTGTTTACATTCAACACGGGTTCTCTTAATACATCCATCCCATTGATGTTGTGCTACGTCCCCCGTATCGTTGGTGACACCCCTTTGGAAATGAGCTGTGAATGAAGCTTGCCCAGACCCTTCTCAGTTATAACTGAGAAGGGTCTGGTGTCAACCAGGCTACAGAGAAAGACTTGAAGGTAAAATCTATAAAACTAACTGCAGTTCCCTGAAAACCTTTCACCTTCTCTTTTATGCCCAAATGTGACTTTAATGCATAAAGTTAACATTAAAGCAGTACGTCAAGGCAGAGGCCCGATTCATCCTACAAAACCAGGAAAAGTGAGAGACCATCTTATTGACATGGTCCTCTTTTCAGAGAACAGCTGGGTTCCCCAAGGTTGAAATTTTACAAGTATTGCCTTCTTGTTTTGGAGAAAAAGGGTGGGGGCCAGATTTGGATTTGTCCATAGGGAACCTTCATAATAGTTCCTTGGCAAATTAACTCCCTTCAGTTTGAGGTTTCATATGAACAGACTATGGGAAAAGAGCAGTTAAACACAGGTGCCAGATCATGGATGAGAAGTTAAGGCTTTCCATGACTTGCACTAACAAAATCTTTTGGTTTTTGACTGCATTCAGAAAATGCTGCTGACATTGGGCACCAAATGCACTTCACATCTGCTCCACGTAAGATAGAGTCAGCCTTGAGATCAATCCTATCAAAAGACAAGTGAAGTGTAAGTTGCCCCGAGGCTGGTTGATACTGACAGACTCCTCAGACCGCAAACAGAATTAAATAGGGATTTAAAAATATAACACTTCCAAAGCATCCCATAATTTATTCACAATACTCAGTGAATTCCTCAGCCATTCATGGCTAGCCTCTCTGCTGCTAGAACACATGGCATGATTACAGAGAACACACTGATAAGGATCATTCACTTGCTTCATTTCTACAATTCTGCTGAACTATATGGGCTACTTCATATCTGTTGCGTGTCTGTTTGTTAGAACCCGCAATACTCGCAAAGAACCTGTAGGTCTGTCACTACGAGGCAAAACCTTTTGATCCATTGTTAATATAAAAAGATTTATATTTACAGCAGCTTTAAGAGAAAATCAAAACTGTGTTGCCAAAGTAGGTGCTTTTCTGTAGTGAGCGGATGGATAACACCTGTGGTGAGATCATTGATATGGTATGCCAGAAGTTTAACTTGCCTCGAGGTTTGATCCCACAGATAGCAGTGCAGCAGCAATTTTCTGCCCTGTGCGATTCTGTGTTAACATACTCTTAAAATTAAAAAAAACCTTCATGACATCACACCACATTTTATGTCCAACAATAACTGGCGCTCAATGGGCAGCCAGTAAAAAGTGCTGAGAATATTACTGTGCTTATTGGGCTGGTGGAAAATACAAAAAAAAAAAAAAAAAAAAAAAAAAACACAGTAAGCCTCAATGATGCCTCTAGCCTAACACTGACACATTACTCCCCACTAGAGAGAATGCACATGCGGACCAACTTTAGAGGTGCTTTGGTAATACGTATTGATAATTTTATTCAAATATTATATTTGCTCACAATAATACGGTTGGAAAACAAACTTTGCATCAGTTCCAAAGCCTTTACTATGAGTTTTTTGACTATGAATACCCCATCCTGGTGGAAATACCTTGATGATGTTCTGCAGAACTTTCTCATTGATGACAGCTTTGTGGCACGCTGTTTTATGGTACAGGTCCACCACCACCTCCAAGGAGCGCTCAGCAAAGGGCACATAGTTTAAGGCAACCCATTCCGCCTGCAGGGGCAAGAGGATTGAACAAGAGAAAAAACACAGGAGTGGATATTAGTCAAACACATCTAAAAAAACATTATCTGTACTTACTGGCAGAGCCACATTGAAAGCAATTTTTAAAAAGGCACACTTTGTAAAAGTATACAAGTAACACAGAAATGTATTTTAAAGTTGCAGTGGCTATTAGTCTGCTTTAGGTTTTGTTAGGTGATTATGAGTACCACAGCTGAAATGTCATAGCCAAACAAATGACTTGATGCTACAAAGTGTGTCTTTAAGAAATATAAACAGAACCACACAGGTGCATATGAACATTACCATAAACACAAAATCAACTGAAAATGGAACTGCACAGGGACTGTGCACACAGGCATAACCACCAGTTAGTGGCAGGCAGAGAGGGGGAGCATGGAGTGAGGAGGCGCAGATGAGACATGAGAGCCTACCATGCGGTGTGATATTTGCCGCAGAGGGTAGGTCATCACCATTCAGCACAGCTTAGTAAAACTATAGAGGGGGCTGAAGGAGATGACGGAACTCACCGGTGCAAAGAGCTGGATCTAAAATGATTATCCGGTGAGTAGTCCCAAGAAACAGAATGAGAAAAGGTCGCAATTAAACTGGTGTTTTAAGTTGTATCGAATTTGCAGTGGATAGTTGGCTAAATGAGATTCAATAACCAGGACCGATTAAGGGGAAAAACACTCACTCCTAGCACCAAAGATATTGGAGGCAATCTGACAACACCGGATAAAAGTCAACAAGGCAAATAAAGACCTGCCGTAACATCTGTTTGGCTGGGTGGGAATTTTTTTTTTTACCCTCTCACTAAAAACAATTGAACAGATTTAGATTCTCATAGGGCTGGACCCCACATGCAAGACTAACAGACTGGCAGCCAGGATTTGATACATGAAATGTGTAGCGCTAACATTTCTTAGCACTGTACCAGCCCCGCCAGTGTAGGATCGAGACAACTCGCAGCATTCCCCTGAAGACATAGCACCTGCTGGATTTTGGTTTTCGCAAGAAAGACACGGACATTTAGAACAATGTTGTGAAAAGACTCTTCTCTTCTTGAGGATAAATGAGAATTGTTTGTGGTTTAATAAATGAAGTGAAATGCATTTGAACCGTGTTTTGAACTGAAAAGTAGTGAAACATTTCTCTGGCAGGCTGCCAGCAGGATGAAGCATGAGGGAGGGAATATGAGAAAGAAATGGCTTGGGGCTACTAATGGGGGTCCAGAAGAACATGTCAATCTCAAGAAGGGCCATGATAGGGGCTTCATAAGGACTAGACTAAATGAGAGAGTGAAGGGCGGGGTTTCATTAACTTTAAAGAAAAGAGCGACGATCTTGTTGAGAATGGCAATAATTACAGAGTACACCATCCAACATTTTAATGAAACAAACTGTTAGAAGAAATACATTGCAAATAAAAAAACCAAGCAGTTAAAAACAGCCAGTTCCATTTCTCCCTACCTGGTTGTATTTGGCATTGGCCACGTGTTTGGTTTCCATCCTGCCGTATTGAGGAGGCTTGCAGGAGAACTCCACGAAGAGTAGCAGCTGTTCAAAGATGGCTGGGTACATGACCTGCAGGTTCTCCGGGCCCACACAGATGGCCTGCAGCAGGGAGGGAAGGGAGGAACAAACACTGCTGACATCCACCACAGGACTGCACATTACATAATTTAGCAGACTGACACATTGTTTCCTGGACTCCGTTGACAGAAAATGGGAAGAAATACTTTTGGCTGAAAGGGAGCTTAAAGGGCCTGCTTTTCTCAAAGACATGTATTCATGTATGACATGTATTCATAGCAGAGAGGGTTGGGGTTGCTATCAAGTAAAGGTGTCAATTAAAAAGGTACAAGGAAGTGTTTTATCCAAATTGTATTAAGTATAACAGTCCAATGAAAACATTGCATTGTTTAAATGACTGACTCGAGCCTCATTTGCTGGTTCCACCTTTTCAAATTGGAGGATTTGATGCTCGTTTTTTGGAAAAACAAGCTTGGACGTTTGGGTTAAACAAAACAAGCAGTTAGAAGACATCACATTGGGCTCCGAGACATTATGATGGCCACTACTCACCATTGTCTGACATTTTAAAGACTCAACATCAGAATAATTAATGATGAAGATTAGCTGCAGCCCTTAAAATCATTTGTAGTATTGGGATATATAGCATAAACACTGGATTAAAGCATTAGGGCTGCTCCCACAAAACACTGCAATTTCTAGGTTATAACCAGGTTTTCTTCCTTCCCTTTATCTTCTTGGCTCTCTTCTTTTAAGATTATATTTTGGCATCTACTTTTATTTCTGGTTGTAAAGTCAAGAGGTGGACAGGAGAGAAAGGATGCCATGCAACAAAGGTCCCCTACTGGATTCAAACTGGGGACATTATCATCTTAAACCCGTAAGTCAACATGACACCCTACGTGGCTCTTATCTTGATGCTATTTTCTATGGTACATAATGTATAACACAAGCCTCTTCGGTGCCAATATTTTTAAAAATACATTTTGCTTTGCCCACCTTCTGCAAAACATCCAGAGAGGTGAGCACAGCTTCCTGCAGGCTGGTGAGCACCGCCTCAGTAAAAGAGGGGAGGATGAAGGGTGAGGCATCGCTGCTAATAGGCACAGACACGGCCCCATGGAGGATGACCCCCAGCTTCTTCAGATCCTCCATGCTGAAGTTGGCTTTTATGTGCTGGTAGAGTGCTGGGAAAATCTGGATCAGTGCGGTGAGGAAGGGCTGGCTGGGGATGAAGGAGAACTTCTCTGCCGGGCCACTAGGTGGCCTTGTGCTGTCTGTTCCTGTTCGATACCACGTGTTCCACGCTGACCACCATAGCGCAGAGTCTTCTATGGCTGACTCCTCCCCCGGGGGAGGGGCCTGCAGCTCAGCGCCGTTGTATCGCGTCAGCCGTTCAACTAGTGAATCTGAGCGCACCAGGGGTCTACCAGGACCAGACGCTGAGAGGGGGTCAATGAGCACTGGGGGGACGCCCATAACCGCAAATGCATCGCCTGCTTTGTCGGAGTCTTTAACAGGTGTACCAATCTGTAGGATCTCCTGAAAGCTCTTGAGGGCAGCCAGGGAGACCTCGTTGTTTTTGCTGAGAGCAGCTGACTGAATGTGGTTCAGCAGGACCTCCCAGGCCTCGAAGAAATCACCTGCAGACACAGGGCACAATGATGGGAGAGTGAGAGACTGCCAATTAGCGGCATGTGTAAGCTGTAAATAAAGTGTGACCATTAGCACTTTCATATGTGAAGTATCAAACCAACACGAGCCAACTAACAGAAGTTCAGAGAGGCCACATACTGACAACTATGGCCAGAACCGCAGGTCTATCAGTCGCAAACAGTTTCCTGTTAATACATTTTGTCAACATCAATATGAGCCTATTTTCAATTAAATACATTTAACATAGGAGGCCCATACTGTGATATTATATAGCCATTCATTTTTATCTAGGCTGTAGAAGAGCAACCTTTCTCTAATTTATTTAACGTGTGGTAGGCTGGGAATGTGTTCTATATTGTGAGTCACCTCTTGTAATTTGGCAATGGCTTAAATGTTCAGAGGGATGAGTTCAGTTAATGAGGAGCGCTTTATTATTCATATCTCCCTGGAATGTTAATCCTGTCCCCATAGGGTGTGACATGACTTAATGTGTGGTAATATAGCAGTAAAAACTGGCGGGCCTTTTCTGAGCTACACTTGGCATAGACTTATGAATACATTTCAATGTAATTGTCACGGTTTACAATTCTGCAGCTGTGGCAAACCATGTGTCATAGTCTGCCTTGTGTATAACAGCATCAGATGCATCACACAGAGTAGATTTTGGCTGGCTCACCTAACTGCTGGAGGAGATACCGCCTCGTGTTGAAAATGCGTGCCACCCCGGCAAGTGTCAGCACCCACGTCTCCGCCCATTGTTTTTCAGCGGTGTCGCGCGAGTGGTGGATAAGAATGTTCCCGCCGCCAGATTCAATCTTCTCCTTGTCTGCCGTGGTGGATGACGTCCTCACACAGTCTAGCAGGTGGAACAGTACCTAGTGGTGACATCAAGATAGCTCAAATAGCAGAAAGACCGCTCCAAAGACAGCATATTAAGAGTCTATAATCAATTAAAATAAGATAACGAATGTAGGGCTGCAACTAACGATTATTTTTACGGTCGATTAATCTGTTGATTATTTTCTCGATTATTTGATTAGTTGTTTGATCTATAAAATGTCAGAAAATTGTGAAAATTGTGGATCAGTGTTTCCCAAAAGCCCAAGATGACGTCCTCAAATGTCTTGTTTTGTCCACAACTCAAAGATATTCAGTTTACTGTCACAGAGGAGAGAAGAAACTAGAAAATATTCACATTTAAGAGGCTGGGATCAGAGAATTTTTACTTTTGTCTTAAAAAAAAATTACTCAAACCGACTAATTGATTATCAAAATAGTTGGCGATTAATTTAAGAGTTGACACTTAATCGATTAATCTTTGCAGCTCTGAACGAATGCAGAGTATAAATCTAAGGGAAGGTAAGTTAATTTCAACCCCTTTTTTCTAACAGTCCAAACAAACAACATGGATGACAGCTTCTCCAGTGTGACTAAATCCAATGATAATTACAAATTCTTGCGTGTTACCTTCCAGACCACAACATGCCATGTTGGCTGCTGTAGCAGGGTCCCGTGGGCAGCGATGGTGGAGAACAACGTTTGCCCGGCGCTTTTACGCACAGCAGGCCGTGGGTCGACACACAGCTCGCCCAGCTTGGCATACAGGCACAGCCACAGGCAATCAAAGGGAGGGGCAGGGTGGAATGGCCTGTTCAGGGTCTCTCCTTTCTCCTGGGCCTGCTTCTGCAGAGCTTCCTCCTCCCTCTCCAACTCCTGTGTGATGGCTTCGCCCCTTTGGAAGAAGTAGTCTGAAATGTTCCACTGTGGGTAAAATGGGGAAGTGGGGGTAGGAAGGTTGGTAAAATGCTTCTGGCAGTTTAGCTATCCTATTACCATAAAGTAACCTTGCAGGACCTGCCACAGTCCAAGAAAAATAACCCTGCAAACCACAGATCAATATCGGGTTTTTCATGTCCTGAACACCGTACAAAGTATCTATGAAAGGTCAGAGGAGTGCTTAAGTGATGGTAAATTTGATTAAATAATGCAAAACAAGGAATGATGTGATATTGTAATGTCTAATCATATTACACGTACTATGTTTTAGCTTTAAAACTATTGGAAAAGAAACATGTCCAACCGGTTACTCATATTTCAATAATACAAAGCAATAATAATTAAGGCAGCCATTGCCTGTTTTCTTTCCATTTATACAACCATATTCTATGTTAGCGTAGCCCTGCTTCAACATCATAGATTCACACATTCACACCTGGGAATTGACCGGTGGCCTCTCAAAGCCCAGTAGACCAGTTGATCAAATGTTTTTCTGCGCAACTTTGCAGTACATAGCGCGAAGGTAGAGAATGAACCAATTGCAGGAATGTGTGTCGAGCATAACGCTTATGAGCACAAGGAGTTATCTCACCAGTAGGCCAATGGAGGTGAGGCTGATGTTGAGCTCCTGGTTCTGCAGGCCGAAGCTGCCGGCTACATCCACTACGATCTGGAGGCACGTGCAAGGCATGGTGGGCAGGAAGTCCGTCACCACCAACTGCAGGCACTGGAAGGCTGTTCGGATCAGTGACTCGCTGAAGGGAAACAGGACACGTGGCAGGCACGCTATGGAGTTCAGTTTCCTGAATTACTGGCAGTTTAATCGCAGCAACAGACATTTAGGATGACTCCCACAAATAAAATATTTGCATTGAGCATAAAACAACTATTTCAGCATAGTTAAAGCCCTGTTTGCTTTGTCCATCTTCTCTCCTCCCTTGCGCCCTTACCCTTGATCATTGCGGATGGCTCCTATAACACCCAAGACGAGGGGCCAGCCGGGCCCCAGGCTGTCTCCCTGGCTCTGTAGGATCTGCAGGACACTCTCCAGCTGTTTCTGCCGGATGTCTGCATGCAGCACATTGGACAACTCCTTCAAGGGGTTGAGCAACAGCAGCTGCAGTCGCTTGGGGATAATAAAAAAAAAAGAAAAAAGAGGGAGATAGTAACTGATTTGTTAAGTGTCTGATAGACGATTATCTGCAAAGACTAAATTTGTATCTTGTAAATGCTGCTATTACAAAACTGCATAGTACTAGTGATGCACCGATAGACCGGCCGGTGACCGGAATTGGCCAGTTTTCACGTGCTTGGCCATGACCGGCGACCGGCAGGTCAGTCTGACATATGCCGATTTCATGCCGGTCAATGCTACAATTAACTGTCAACATAAGTTATAAGAGTTACAGTTCTCAAGGACACACACACGACAGTACCATCTTTTTCCTTTCTCTCAACTTTTCCGGCGTGTGTCGCGCGTACCCGCTCGCGGTGTGAAGCGCGTGTGTGTCCGCGCTATTCTCGCACATGTAGGGAACCTCGTGAATTAACCTGCAACTTGTCAGCGGTTTGGGAATTCTTCAGCGTGTGTGCAGAAGATAACAAGTTTGCAATATGCAACACCTACAAGGAAAAAGTAGGGCGTGGAGGGACGACACCAAAAACACATTTTCTTTTGGGGGGTGGAAATGGAAATGGTTTCAACATTGCACTTTAGATGTGTGTGAATTTCCCACACCAGGAGTAATTTATATAGTTCTATTTTATAGTGATACATTATCTGTTCAAAAAAATTTTCTATGTTCTGTGCAAATGTTCTATTAAAAAAATATAGAAAGTAAATATTTGCGTGTGCTGAAAAGCGGTTAGAAAAAATTAAATCGGAATCGGCTAAAATCAGTATCGGCTGGCCTAAAAAGTTGTAATCGGTGCATCTCTACGTAGTACATACATACACTTTCAACATTTAGAACAGTTGTTGCGAATGTGGTGCACACATCTAAAAGGTCATCTTTATTAAAAAAATGTATTACATTCAGGGGAGACATATTGGCAGGTGTAAACAGTTTAATGAAAGACAGCTTAAGACATTTGACTGTAAAGGGTTAAGGTTATACAATACGTGTTGTAAATACAGATTACCTTTTTTTGCCCCTTGAAATGTATTGTAATACTCAACATTACACTGAACAATACCTTAAGCAATTTTAGAGTTTGCCAATTTCCAAGTCAGGGCAGATAGTTTTGTGCTTCTGAAGTTGTTAAATGTGACTCATCAGAACTGTCTTTTTCTTTATTTGTTCTAACACAATGACTTACTTGCATAACCCCAATTCTCTTGAGTAGCATGGATTACATATATACATATATATACACACATAGAAGCACAAAGTAAAGGAAATGCTTGAATAAATGAGTGGGGAAACGTAATGAATGCAGATGCGGTTATGGTTGTTAAAATGTAAAAGTGTAGCAGACTTTGTCT
The DNA here is from genome assembly GCF_004354835.1 of Perca flavescens. Classification (NCBI taxonomy): domain Eukaryota; kingdom Metazoa; phylum Chordata; class Actinopteri; order Perciformes; family Percidae; genus Perca; species Perca flavescens. The sequence goes on from NC_041338.1 coordinate 16,798,936, forward strand.
TTTAATATATAGTAGCCATTAGGGACATTTTGGTCTTTTTTCCTGAAGAAAAAAAAACTATGCATGAATTAACATATCTGAGGGATGCAGTTTGGAAACTCAGAAAAGGGCTTTACATGTTTGCTAAATCCATTTGGGTGCTTTGCATTACATTCAATTTGTAAATGGCTAGTTTAACTACCAATTTTTATTTCCACTGCTACTGTAGAACTCTTCCAGTGTGTTTTAGGCAGTGAGTCCAACTCAAATGTTTCTCATTTTTCCTTTTTTATATTTTATATTTGAAAAGATGGCTGGATGAATACATAACTTTAACACAACATGCAATTGTAAAAGTTTGCCCACACAGCAAGAAAGGCCTTGGAGAAGTGTATTTTGCATTTCTATAGGACAGCCGTCATTTGTATGGCTCAGTGCTGTTTCTATTAACCTCCATGCAGTTCTCCTGCCCTCTTTCACATACGGTATGTGCCATTTCTTTTATCTGTCTCACTAAGGTGAAGGTCACAGACTCCGTGTTTGTGAGTGACAAGAGAAAGTGACTGACATTTCTGTTTTCCACATTTTAGCCATTTGGCACACACTCTTATCTATCATGACATGCAACAGTGGAGGAGAGTTCTCAAATGCCAGCATTACAAACAAACAATATTAAGGGTGAAACGCAGAGAAGACAAACAATACATACATCTAATAAAATACTCCCTAACAATGTTCATATGACAGAGAATAGCAAAGAGGTGACAGAGAAAATGTTTGTGTTAGTTTGTGCTCCACATTGTTTTGGAGTGGAGTTATCTACCTGATTTTGGGCGAGTGGAGGGTCGTGTTTGTAGGCCAGGCCAGCCTTGATAAGCGCCGTCAATGCCTCAGCCCCCCACTCTCTCATCCTGGAGTTTGGGTGTTGGCAGACCTGCAGGACAAATCACATAGACACACAAATGCAGAAACATGTGCACGACGACAGACCCGACGCAGAGGCTGTTGAGAACAGTGTTTCCCAGCAGTGTTCAGTGGGTGGGTGGGAAACAAGTGAGTGAAATTAACCACAGTCTGTGTGATAAAGACTGGAATCCCCTGTGATCACAGGAAATGCTGCAACAGACTCACGAAAGCTAGAATAGATACACATGAAACGGCTGGGTTCAGCAGAGAAAAGTACACTAGTGTGATACAAAACCTGTCTTCTGCTCCAAATTAATCATCTTTGGTCTATAGGGAGGTTTGTCAAACAATTGTTTACTTTTATGCCGTGAGACTTAAGAATTCTAAGAGGAGAAAACTTTGTTTTGCTCAGAGGCATAAAGAGAGACTGCTGAGCAGATACTATTAGTTGTACCCCTTCAGAACTCAGATGGTCCATGTGTATCTATTTAATAATTTGGCTTCTGAAGCCCTGTATGATCATGAATGCATCACGATTTTATCATAATGTACATCAGTAAATAAAGACAGCGATGCCATTGTCACATTTTCTTTAAAATATAAAAGCACTCAATTTGAACAAGTCCGCAAAGAAAGATAAGCAGCATTTTATCTAAGCATGAAGTATTCTTTGCAGGTGCAGCTATAGATTCTGCTTCTGTGACAAATAAGAGCTTCACATTGCAAACCGCGCACGAGAATGGAAGGTCAAACACTGGTAGCGGAGCAAATGCACCGTGTGGACACAACGACCTCTCAACTCCAACATGTTGGTGCCAGACAGAGGGAGGGAGAACAGATCGGAAAAAAGAAAGGAGATTCGAAAAGCCAATGATTATAGAGGAGGGAATCTGAGCTTACCTTCTGCAAAACAGACAGGAGTGCAAAAAGAGAGGGGAGATAGACAAAGAAATTGTGACGAAAACCTCTAAACACACATCTTTACATACATATAAAAAAGGAGAATCCTCTTACAGATATGACGAGATGGGTACCAATAACTACAGAGAGTATAGTACAAACTAAACAAGTAAATTCAACAATGTAGTTGATCCGAAGTGCTGTAAACACATATCTATTACAGAGTTTTACCAAGTCAAATTTAAGACCTTTTCAAGACCATTATGAATGAAATTTAAGACCTTTATCATAACATCAACTAAGCCCTAAATTCAGTTTTTTCAAGCCAAGTATCGCTAAACGTGCACTTCCCCATAGCTGAAGAATAAAATCTGTTGGTCTCATTTGTAGCCGTAATACGGCAAAATTATATTTGGACTAGCGAAAGAAAAAACTATCACAGATTTTAAAAAAGAGCATTAGAAGTAGCATGCATGGACGTAGAATAATTAAGACCAGTTTGAAATTATTTAAGTAAGTAGTTAAGTTAATTTTGAAATTTTAGACTTTTTAAGATCCCACGGAAACCCTGTGTTAGTATCTTCTATATGTGCCAGGGCTCTACTGCATGTGTGTACGCACTGTTGTCTTTCAATTAAAAAAAGCAGCATATGCGAGGCAATTTTCATGTATTTCTGTTCATTTTGTATCATCAGGGAAAGCAAATTAAATTTCTGAGCCATAAACAAAAACTGTAGTCAGGTCCCATATAAGGTATGCTTAAATGTGGGGGGAATTCTGCTAATAATAGTGCTATAACAACAATCTAAATAAAAAAATAAATGTTGAAAATGCATGTTAATAAAATCAGCTGAACATACTACAGCTTTGAAAGTTTAACCAATATGTAATGACGAAGAGGCAAGATGAGAATATTGCATACACTACAACCTATTGGGCATTAAAGTCCCTCACTCTGCTTTTATCAAAAACTGTAACTGTGTACTAATTGTGAACTTTCAAACCTTCTTTAGCTCATTCAACAATTTTTTTCCTTCATGACTAAACCACAGCACACGTGTGGTCCAGACTCCATGGAAAAAATTTCATTATTAGAGCCTTGGTACTGGGTAACCAAAAGGGTCGAAGGGGGCAATTTTGACATTCTTTTAGGTTCTAGCTTTCATTATTATTATTATAGAGTTTAGTTCCAAATCTTCAATGGCATCATCAGCATTGGAAAAAGTGACAATTACTGTTACCAAATTTAGACAAACTGGAGCTAGAGAGAAATTCTTAACGGGTCAAATTCCTTGTACGCTTATTGTACCAGGTGAAATAAAGTCTGATCAAAGTGTAACCACTAAAATAAATACACTACTTAAGCGGCTGCAGGGATATTACTGGGTGACCTTGGTTAACAAAATGATACCACATTTATAAAACTGTATCTTTCATCTTTCACAGAATTTAAATGAAACGTGGTGACAGTGACACTGCATCTTGTGGGATGTATCTGTAAATAGGTGTTACCTCCAATAAGTGTCCGGTTAGGGGTCTCCACAGGATCTCTATACGATCCATGTTGACAAGGCCAGTCTCCAATAGCTTGGCCACAGCAAACAAAGATGGCTCCTGAAACCAAGACAAGAAAATAGAAACTATACATAAATACTGGACACCTTGGACCCTGACCTTGCTGATCAAATGTGTGTTACTCTTAGCCTATAATTTGACATTTTAACCAAAGCCAAATAATGACATATCTAAAACATCAGTGAACAAAGTTTCCAAATACTAAAATACAGAAAATCTTTACCTTGTTGTTTCCATAAGCCATTTCCATGGCTTCCAGGGAGAGGGAACAGAGAGCATTGATTAGGTGATGCAGCGAGACATCATCCAGGTACCTAGATCACATAAAAAACACATATTGCATATTATATGTGCATATTATAATTACATTAGCATAGCATGAATAGTTTCAAATGTTAGGAATTTAGATTTTTATAACAGGAACACACATACACACATACATACAGTATATAGAGAGCATATATGTTATTTTTCAGGTCAATCCAATAATTATTTATGAAGATGAACAAATATTTGGTATTATTAGAGTAGAGAGATTCAAGCTTGAGATTTTATCATTATGTCTAAAACTCCTTACGCAAACAAGAAAGGTTTACTGAATTTGCAGACAAAAAAGCTAATAATGTTTATCATTAGTTATGAGCACAACATGTAGCCTCATTGACCTTTACCAGTGAGTATATTTCTGAAAAAAAACATCTACTGGACTATTTAAGAACATAGGGATAAGTAATTGGAGTTTCTCTAATGGGTGTTCATTTTCACAGATGAAGGACTGGGCCTTACTGGGAGCTCTCAAATAGTCTGGACAGGATGTTAGCGATGATGGGAAGGTCTGTCATCACCGCTGTGGTCAGCACCTGTTTAGGTTAAGGACACAACCACAGCCAGTTAGCTCATCGCCTTCAACGATGAGATGGAAAAATATGCAGCACAATGCATGCTCAGTTCCATGCTTTAGTTCCTTAAAAAAAAAAAAAAAAAAAAAAAAAAACTCACTGTACTGGGTCCCTCTACAGCTCGGCCAGGCTTCAGGGCACCACCCACCCCCGGCTTCAGCCCCAGGATCCACACTAAGTGCTGGGGGAGAAAAGCAAAAAGCTGAAGGACAGTTGAAAAGAGGAGCAACTACTTCTACATCAACTGACAAGGTCATAAAATGTACACCGACATACTGGTAGATAGTGCAAATGTTTCAGTTTCACCCGAAATAAGAAGAAATGTAAATGATTTAAGAATGGTTAAATTTAAATTCTAAAATCAGCTTTTGTCGTTTATGTAAGTTCTACAAATTATTTATTTGTGTGAGAGAGTGAGTGAGAATGTGGACTGCCTATTATGACTTGTCTAATTAGAAGAGAGAGAGTGTGTGAGTGTGTGTGTGTGTGTGTGTGTGTGTGTGTGTGTGTGTGTGTGTGTGTGTGTGTGTGTGTGTGTGTGTGTGTGTGTGTGTGTGTGTTAACATGTAAATGTGTGGTACCAGGTGGTAGTAGTACCTGCAGTGTAGCCAGTACCAGCTGCCAGGAGGTGCCCAGCACGGCCCCGTGGCAGTGGGCCAGGTTCAACAGGGTTCGCATGCACTGGATGTTCTTGGCAGTTAGCTGACACAGGGACAGACAGTTCTATTATAGTACATTATAAACACACATCACCAGGCATTTGGTTAATACACTACACATATACAATCCACTTCTCAGGAGCAAAGTCACAATGAGTGAAGTACTATGAAAAACTCAAATTTCATGTCTAACTAAAATGATAAGATATTAGTAGTTGGTAACACACAGTAACACACAGTAAGAGCTAAACCAGAAAAAAAGATTGTTATTACTATGGTGAGATGCCTAATTACAGAATAACGATTCCAGGTTAGGGTCAAGGTTACTGCCCATATATTTTGAAATGTTAGTGCCCTAAAGGGAAATTTAGATGCACAGACTCGCCTGACCTGTCTATGTTCATAACAGTTGTTCCTTACCTGAATGGTGCCTTGTTTTTTTTCTTGTTTTTTTAAAACGGGGGATGTGTTATAAATTGGGCGTTGTGCAAAGAATGTATTTTAATACCATCTGGTAGACAAATTGCTTTGCAAGGCATTTTTATCTTTATCTGAGTGGAAATGTGTTTTTTGTCTTGACCCATTTTTTGGACTGTGGTTGCACTAAACTGTGCTATGTCTTGCTTTGGACTTTGGAGATCAGGCCTACAGCTCTATTTCAGAGTATTCAGGGTATTTATCCTCCCAAACAACAACAACAACAACAACAACAGTTGTGCTTTCTTTATGCAGCTGTTAAATCATTTCTGAAAAATGAATACAAATAATAATTTGTCTTGATTATAAAATGTCTGTAAGCTTAGTTATTGGAAAACGGCTACATGAATTAAATTAAAATGTCAAGTGTAACCATAGCCTCTTCATAATTGTGTGTGTGTGTGTGTGTGTCCTTACCACCACGGTGCCCTGGGGCTGGGAGGCGAGTGGCTGCCCCACAGCCACCACCTGCTGATGAGATTCACTTGAGGGGCTGATAATCTGCACACTATGGCCCTGGATCGAGTAGGCTGCGCACACACACCCACACACACACACGGTCTGAGAGTCAGTAATACACACAAACCAATTTTGTAACAAGCTTACGACATGCAAGAAAAGCTTTCTTAATTAACTCCAAGGCAAACATCCATCGCGGGTTGAGAGCCAATTTGCCGGCTTTATCTCCACGAGCTAATATGCAAATAACGAATGTCTGAGTGGTTGGTTTGAGAGCAGCTGTGTGTGTACGACTACATTCCCCAGACACATTCTTCTCTGTGCTCCTAATTAGAAGCCACAGTGAAAAGTCATGGATTAATGCAATAAGAGTAGGGCAATAGGGACAGGCAGAGTGCCAACATCTTACATGTTAAGCTCTGTTTAGCAACATGCACATCTAACCATACGGGAGATGAGAAGTTCTCATTAGTTTAACAAACACACATGACCAGAGGCCATCCTCAGGGTAGGAAAGAGGGACTTAGCTGTGTGTGTTACGTATTGGATTTTGTGATGCAAACGTTAAAGCAGGAAAACAAACAAACATACCAAACTCAAGCCCCAATAGTTTGCTGTACTATTCGTGTGTGTGTTTGTGTGCGTTTGTGTGTGTGTATACACACACACACACACACACACACACACACGTACAGGCAATAACAAATTTGGGCAACATCTTGTACAAATAAAAATTGGTAACAGATCACCTCAGGTACTGCTTATACTGTGTTGTCTATGTAGTTTTAAGTGGCATTCTGGCACGTGAGAAGCAGTACCTTTGCCGGAGAGGTTGGCAGCATTGCTGCTCAGAACAGTCAGGGCATAGTGCGGCGGCAGAGAGGCCTTGCAGATGGCTGTGATGAAGGCGTCACGGGGCGTCACCAGGCCCAGACGACCACACAGCGAGGCCATGGTCAGCTCTGCCTTCAAGATGTTCTCTGTGGCTGTCTCATCAGTGCTAAAGTGACAGGACAAGAGGGAGGATAACAAAAAAAAAAAAAAAAAAAAAAAAAAAAAAATGTGTAGAGTGTAGTCTGTGGCAAATAACTGAACTGCATTGCTGGAAATCAGTCGAGGTCCAAGTTAACCTCCTGTCAGCTATTGACAATTTCAAAAACTACAACAGGAAATACATTTGATCACATTAAAAACGGCTCGTTTTCAACTGTGCACACAAATTAATAGATCAGTATGCAGTATAATTGAGGGATTTTCTATGGGGCAATTCAATTTTCTCCTGCTTGCTTCCCAAATGCGGACATCCAATATGACTGCTGACTGCAAAAGGAGCAGTTTGTCAAAAAGGTTGAGAGTCCATTTACCTGGCGTCTAGCAGCAGAGACAGAGCAGCCAGTAGACCACACCAGCAGGCACTGACCATCTCCTCCCACACCAGATGGGCTCCTGAGACAAAACCACAAAGCATCAGAGTTAATTCAGAAATTATTTCACTTTGGTCAATATCACTTGGGAAAAGAAACAAAAACATTCCTCCTTTTTTTTTTTATTATCTTATTTGTATTAAGAATTGCAAGACATCCAGGCACAACACTGGCCGCCAGGGGCCATAGAAGTGCTATCACCCAGAATCCTCATGGGTTTGGCAATGAGGCAGTAACACATAAGTTGAGAAGACGGTAAACATTTGTGTACAGGTGTCTGGTATTTCCCCCTTATGATTTTCTGTTTGTTGCACCTCTTCAAGCTGTGAATGTATTTCTTTATATTTATAAATTTATATTTGATTGTTTTATATCTAATATATTTATCTACAACATCAGAACATGCTTGTCATCCTCAATACACTCAATACGTCCTCCTTGTCCATTCTCACCAGGTTGTGGCTGCCACCCCTGTTCAGGATGAGTCTCCCTGAACTCAGCAGCTGCTTCCTCCTCCACGGCCAATTCTCTTTCGATCATTGAGGTGATGCCCCGCACCAGGTCCAGTAGGGCACTGAAGGCCACAGACATGGCATAGCCCTCTGGGATGGATGGGGGCTCCACCTTGTCCAGCATCTCTAGACTAGAGGATGAAAAAATAAAACAGAGAATATGAGATTGAGATTAAAGCGTGGAGAGAGAGAGAGAGAGAGAGAGAGAGAGAGAGAGAGAGAGAGAGAGAGAGAGAGAGAGAGAGAGAGAGAGAAATTACTGCATTGCATCGGTTGTGTCCAGACTCCCTTCTTATTAATGAGCACTCTGGGTTTAAGACAATAAAAGCATCAAAAAAAGGTGTGTGCCTAACTCTCCTTCATACTAAGGAAAGGGCAATTTAGACAAAACTTCTTTGTGAAGGAAGGAAGGCCTTTAATGTAATTCTCTCGCTTTCCTGTGAAACACCAAATGAATGAGATAGATGAATGATAGAGCGATAGATATATATATATATATATATATATATATATATATATATATATATATATATATATATATATATATATATATATATATATATATATATATATATCTGTGTGTAATGAAATTTGTGTATGCATTAAAGAAAATGGATAAAAAGGGATTCAGAAAGGAGAACTATTTACAGTAAGTGTGTAGTAACAGTTCTTACTAGGTGGCCTTGGCGCTGCCCTGGACACTAACAGTCATAAGGGGGATCCAGGTACCACGGTATTCAAACGCAGCCTGGGAGGTCAGGATGCCGCTGACCCCTCCTGTCCCTGGGCCGCCCTGTGCTGCACCCTGAGCCCCTGAACCTGAGCCACCTGGACAGAAAGAGTGTCAGAGTATTAAGGGGAGGGGGGGGGGGAGGGGGGTTAAATGCATCTCAATAAATACCTTTCAGGTGCATTTGAACAAATTCCTTGACATCTACAGAACTTCGTGAACACATGAACTTGAAAATTCATCGACTTTCCCATGGCTCCAGGAATAGTAATGGTTGAATAAAAAGTATTGGTAATACAGTGATTACTGTACCACCGTCTTATAGAGCTCAAAATGACAATTCGGTTACTAATAAAAATCTTTGAACTGACCAGCAGGTGCACCAACAACAGCGGGGTTGCCTGCATTAGGGACGATGAAGAGGGATTGGATGAAGGAGCCTAGGGCGTTGACGATGTCTCTGAATACCTTAGTAGAGTGCTGCTTCATGTCGTATGACTGGCAGAATGAACTGAAAAAGGAAAAGAAGACAGAATGTTGTGATGAGAGGTCAGCGAGAAAGAAAACAGCAAGAAACTGGCCATTTGAGTGCTGACATGGTGCAGAACTATGTTGTGAAAAACACAACTTTAGGACATCAGACTCAGCTCAACGTTGTCAGACTTTCATCGGAATATGTTTGCGGTCATGTTTAGCCCAACATCGATCAGGTCCAGCTGTGCATTGTCAGCCTCAGCTGTACATAGTGGTTTTAAGCCCCCAACATTTCCTTCCAGGCAGCGCTGCCTGGAAGGAGATGTTGGGGGCTTAAAACACCAAAAAAAATACATAGTCGCTGTTAGCATGCTAACATACAAATTAGATTAGATAGACTTTATTGATCCCAAAGTGGGAAAGTTCAGTGCTACAGCTGCAAAATATAAGACACACAGCACACATACAGAATATAAAAGACATAATAAATAGGATAGAATACAAGAACAATAATAACATTTTAAAAATACAAAGGAAAGAGTGTACAAGTGGCGAATAAAATGTACAACCTACTTAAATAGTATTTATAAATATGTAAGTAAAACCTGTGTTTGTGCAAGTTGCACTATAGTGCAGTATTGTGATGTATATGAATCTTACCTAACACTCCGTGATGAAGTGCTAAAACGTTTTTAATTGCCTGTGGTATGAATGATTTCTTGTAGCGGGACTGAAGTCCTCAACTTAGCGAGTGACTGACCAACATTGCTATTCCTAGAATCATGCTGACAGCATGGTTAAAAATCATTCAGACAACCTAAACCAGGGGTTCTCAACCTTTTGCAAGTTGGGCCCCCCCCAAAGCTGGTTCATTGCAGTTGGGCCCCCCCCCTCCTCCAATTTCTTGGCGAAATGTCTGATAAACATAGCCTCAAATCATCCTCGATTTGTGCATGATTGCGGTATTTCGTTTTGAGTGGTCATTTCTGAGAATCCTGCCTCACACAAATATGCCGATGCGAAAGGGAGGAGAATCTTCAAGGTGACATTACAGAGTTGAGAGTATTCCTGCATCAATGCTGCCCAGAATGACGAAAGAGGGCAGGAGGTCAGTGGCATAACTAGCCAACACCGGGCCCCTATCAAGGCGGGCCCCCCTACTACAGCACGTGATGACGGCGCAATGTCCACGAAAAACACTGGTGAATGCGCATCATAACACATCAAAAAAGTCCCTCCAGGATTTCACTGCCTTTTTTTTGAGATTGTTGCGGCCCAAAATGATTTCACGGGAGCTTTTGTTAAAAATTGCGATAAAAGTTGTGGTGTCTTTTGTATGTGTGTTGCAATGAAGTTGCAGAAAAAGTTGCAATTTTATTTTATAGTTCTTGAAAAATAAAAGTAAACTTGTTTTGGGGAGAATAATAATTAGTACTATTAATTAATTACTCTGGGCTGAGATTTCCGAGGAACCTTACCAAAAGGGCTCTGCATGCTGCAAATGTTGGTATAATAGGAAAATGGCTGGTGGATTTAAGACAAAAAATAATAATTTATTGAATGAATCAGATATGAACATATCTGTCACTGTCAGTGGCTTGTTGATCTTTACTTTGTTAGTTAATGTCCTATCCTGGCCACACACACATTCATACAGTTTGATAAAGTACTTATTGGACTTATTGTGTGTGTGTGTGTGTGTGTGTGTGTGTGTGTGTGTGTGTGTGTGTGTGTGCGCGTCGCGGGGGAAATGGAGCAGCAGCCCCGCCCGCTGCTTCAGTGACTATATAATGAAAAATCGTTACAGCGTACATTGATGTTAAAATGTATACACGTTGGCAGGACAGTCTGAAATGTTTTGCGCGGCCTTTCGCTGTACGTTTTGTTGGTAAATGTGAGATGTTCGAGTCACACACACACAATCATCTTCATAACAGAAACAAGGAAATTAATATGACCCGTTCTCACTCCCGCTTGGTCAGTGGCTGTTTTCTCATTGCTGACAGGTGCTCAGACGCTGATTGAAATCGAGAGGAGAAGTCGTGTGACGTGAATCAGTGATGAAGTCTGCAAGGCTGGGGAACATGTCGCAGTTCCCTCGACTGATGCGGCCATGCCAGAGGTCAAGTTTTTGTGTGAAGGCGTCCACTCTGTCTGCAAGCAGCAAAATCTGAGTTTATATGAGGAGCGGTGTGTGTCTCCTCTCTGGTCCGACTGCTGTGCGAGGCTACTGAGAGACTGACCGCCTGTGAGTGCTTTTGGACGGGGGAGGGGCTCACGGCAGCACCCGCTGCTCGTTGAGCACAGTAGAGAGTGATACGTGCTTTCGAGTCTCCAAACACCACAAGTCTCCAATAACACCAGTAAAAGTCGCCAGGAGGATGATTTGTTTGTGTGTTATAGTCCAACCACTTGCATTTCAACATGGGGGAAATTTAATTTCTGAATTTTTTTTTTTTTTTTCTTCTCCCATCCTGTAGCCTACTCGCGCCCCCCCCTTTGGATTTATTTGACATTTAAAAAAGCAGGAAAACTAATGAGACTCATTAATTAAATTAAAATGTGCGGTTGGTTTTGTAGACCTTAATATTGCTTACCGTAATAAATGTGGCTGCACACATAGCCTATGGACTGACTCCACAGCCACCGCTCTCAGCCACTGTGGCTTCTCCCCATCCAGAAACTTCACCAGCAGCGACAAGAAGATCTCACACTCAGTCACCTGTAAAACAAACGCACACCAATGTGATTGGGACAGACGTTTGGCCAACTTTGTCCTGTAACTGGAAGCTGGTCTCTGGCAAAATCCCTGAATCCTTTTGGGCTTTGATTCAGCCAGTCTGTGGCTTAACGTGCTCCTTGACAGAGGGGAAAAGATACATTTCCATTTCAAGGATTGATCGAATATCACTAAATAAAAAACAGCTGGCTTAATTACTTAGATGCAGCTAAGCTCATTAAATCGTCAGGAGCAGAACTAAGACAAAACTACTACTACGCTAATCCAATGCTAATCAGACCAGATCAATTAAGCGTATCAGCTCAGTGCTGAAGAAAATCCTTTGCTCGTGAAGCAGCCATCAGGCAACGGCTCTGGTCAGTCGACCATCACGGCAGACTGCTCCCTTACCAGTAAGCTGTAGAAGTGCTTGATGAGGACTGAGACCACGCGCAGCAGCCTCATGCAGATGGGGAAGTAAGGTTTCTCCACAGGTGCTGGCGAGGCCGCGCTGCTGCTGCCCTGCCGGAACTTAATGTTGGGGGAAAAGAGCTTGATGACAAGGGGACACACCCGTTCCTTCAGCAAGAAGCTGAACTCTTGGTGCTGGGTAGGAAACACAGAGAGAGAGAGAGAGAGAGAGAGAGAGAGAGAGAGAGAGAGAGAGAGAGAGAGAGAGAGAGAGAGAGAGAGAGAGAGACGTTGGGATCAGATCATCATCAAGTGTAGTAGCACCAAGACGCACTACAGTTAAAGAGCATGCGTTTCACTGCAGTGAGAAGCATAATCTCTGATGTTAATGTAATATCATACACGAGGTGGACAAAATAACCGAAATCGCTGAGAAAACCTAAATCACACAGAGAATTAAGAGGAAGACTAGTTATGGTCATCATTCTTAAATTACATCTGTGCTATCTGTAAATTGCATGTACCTGTAGGAATACCCCGGGAAAATCATTAAGAACAGACTCCAGCAGCTCCAGGCCAAATGTCCGGGTCATCTCGGTCATCCCCACCAGCCAGTAGGGGGCATCAGCGTTCACAAGCTGACACAAGTCCTGCAAGGAGTTGCACAACAGCATTTTACACAATGGAGTGTTATGTCTTACACAGATCACTGTGGTTGAAACAGTTCCGTCACTAAGCTCTCCTGGAAGTATAAGCATGATCACACAAAAGTGCAGCGTGGGTGAGGAATAACAAGGAACTTGACTTGTTATTACTGAGAAACGGAATCTTTGAAATCACCTCTTCTGCCATGTTTCATGTCATTGCAAAGATGAAAGCAATTACAACCAATTTATTCTCAACTTTAAAATGGAAGGTTATGAGGTTAGTAGTATCAGTAATTTCAAGCTGAGTGGACGGCATTGATTTCTTGTCTCTAGTCCAGAGATCTTCAACAGGGGGGGTCCGGGAACCCCCCAGGGGGTCCTCAGAGTCACTGCAGGGGGACCTCCAAATTATTGTTAATATTTGAAAGTTTCTTCAACAATGTAAATGTCTTAACACAAATCCAACATATTATTCGCAAATATAAATCCCCATTGATGACAGGCTTACTGGCCTATGGGTAAGGTAGTCACTAAGATCCACAGATACACTATGTCCTAAGGATTCACTGTGCCACATGTATGTTTAACATTGAAAGATTATATTATAAAATCATGCTGACAATTATTTTAATAGCTTAGTATTCTATGCACTAAAAAAGGACTGTATAAAGGCTTTAGGCTGCCCTACACTTTATTGTAGGCACAGTATGCAACTTCATTTTTTACATATTAATAGTAGGGGTCCCTGCTCCGTCTCTCTTTCAGCTAAAAAACGTTGAAGAACCCTGCTCTAGTCCACAAATGATGAGATGAGCACGTTCCAAAACCAAGTTGATCCAAAGTTTTCAGCATGAGACATTACACAGTGTAGAAGGCTGCTGCCCCCTGGTGGACATACCTGGAACAGCATGTATGCATCTTTAGCACTGGGCCTGAGCGTACTAACAGACCGCCTGTTGGTGTTTCCTTGGACAGAAGGTGGCTGCTCTACAATGCCTGGGAGGGGGTGGGGGTGGGGGATACAATTTATATATTTTAGGCATTTAAGCAACTCATTGGCAGTACAACAGTAAAATAAGTAAACCAACTATGAGTTCAGAGTAGGGGATGTCACCGAATAATCAACAGTAAAATCAATGAGGGATTAACTTCCCATGAATCCTATAACCTGTATACTACCCAGTACTCTCTACATAGACATCTCTTCGTCAGGGCACAATGCCTCATGAACCGATGCTTAAATGTGCTTCATTTCAGATCAGACATCACATTTCCTACTTCCATCAGACGCCCCATTTCCATTAAATAGGAACGAGCACCCTCTGACCTTTGAAACGCTCATCCTCTGCCACCATCCTCTCAAAGACCACAGTGACGACCTGCCTGACGGTTGCGGCCGCTGTGTTGTTGGTGATGTTGTCCTTGGTGAAGTGAAGACGGAAACACAGCACAATGGCCTGGGCAGGGACAAGAAATAAAACGTATTATTCAGCATATATCTATAATCAACCTAAATTAATTACTACTGCCTTTGTGGTCCGTCTTCGGAAGGGGTAAAATAAAAATCATGTTCTGTGTTCTCGGCACAGGTTACAATGATTGATCTGGTAACTTAATACAGTTGATGAGTCTTAAGAGTTCTACCTTTCAATATGTTGTCCTGTGAATTTTAAGAAAAACTGTGTGAACAGAAAGAGTCCATACAATTTGGCACTGTGTTTTGATGGTGCACAAACTAGAATAAGGATACCCCAAACATACGGTATGTACGTATGGGTATAATAAAACATAGCCACAGTTTAATGATAGATGAAAGACAACTCACTGAGAAATCTAGACGCAACGTAGCGGCAGCAAATGTAATTTGCAGCCAGGGTCAGTCTAGCAACCCTCCGTTGGCTTGCGAGCTGGAAAAACCTAATTCTGGTCAGGCCAATCACATCGTGTATAGAGTCGGTGGGCGGGCTTAACATAAGGACAGCAGAGTTGCGACGGTTCCACGTGAATTCCCTCTTTGAAAACAAAGAAGATGGCTGCTGCTGCTGCTGCTGCTGGCAAACAGCGGTCTTTCGAATCGGCTTTAGCCGCGACTCTGGAAGACTTGGAGTCAAGCACTGAAGTCATTCTTAAAAAAGGAAGATGTGTTCGGAGTTTTGCTGATTGGATATGGCAAAGGTTTAATCCATCAACTAGCGTTGCTCTGATTGGCTATGAGTGCAGAGGGAATTTGAAAGACAACCGTTTATTCCGGCCCTCGGATTGAGCCCTGCCAATGGTGAGTTCCCAGACCCGACATCTTGATGTGGGTCTGGCTTGTCAGGCTAGGTTAAACGGATACCTGCAGGGTCAACACGGAGATGCACGGGAGTAGGACATACTGTATATACAAACAAACGTTTGTGTGATATAGGAGTGGGTTGTTTGTGTACCTTGGAAAGTACTTCATCGTGTACCACTGTGTTGGTGGTGAGCAGGACCAGGACCGTCTGTAGAAGTTTCAGTTCCTCCAAACCGTTTTCCATCAGCTGCCACAACATGTTGATGATGTTCCCCGCTGCGGCCTGTCATGTACACAAAAAACAAACATATTACATAACTTTATATTGATCTTTTTAAAATCTTATCATATTACTGATCATCCACCAGTGTGCACACTCAAGCACGTTTAGTTCAACTCAGGACACAGTATCAGAGCTGCTAGATTCAGCCTGAGGTCACATAACCCTAAATCAAAGACACGCACAAAAACACACACTTGTGGGACCAGCTGGTGCTGCCTGCCTAGGGGTCACAACAACAGAGTTTAATAACACCAAAGCTAGCTGCCAGTTAATATCATGTCACTTGATGCTCACAGAAAGTGACACTGCATGTCCTTTCGTGGGTCAAGCTTTGCAAAATACAACTAGTCCTCACGCAACCCCTCTGAGCTAGAGTCACAGGAGGTATGGTTACTTCAAAAAATGAAAATGAAAAAGAATATTGAAAACAAGAAACATTTAATTTCCAATTTGTATATAAAGTTTTTGCTCTACAATTAAACTATTGTTTTTTTTTTTTTTTTTTTTTTTTAGATTCAGAAATGTATCATGTAATCTATAAAATATCACAAAATTGCAAATCTTCACATTTGAGAGGCTGGAACAGTTATCGATGAAAATGTTTTGATACCGATACCGGTTCCTGAACGATTCTTTTTTGATACCAATTTTATAAAATCAACTTTAACAAAAAGAAAGTTCAACATTATGGCACAATTATTATTATTATTACATTATTACATAATATATTTTTTTTCAGCTCCTACTGAGCCCTGTCTCAGTGTGTAACGTAGTGTTTTCCCTGCCTGTCTCTACAATGGGTCATCTAATCACAAACATTATGAGATCTTGGTAGAAGCATGCTGCACGCTCATTGGCTCACTGACGCTGATGAGATTTACGCCTTAGGTATTGAAATTTGGTATTGAATGATGAGGCATTTTTGATACTCAAGAGGCAATTCAGTCGGTGCCTAAAAAGTATTGAATTTGATACCCAGCCCTACGTGCCTCAATGTTGACTTTGTTATTGAGTGTCATGGAATCATCTAACAACAACAACAACAACAACAACAACCTTGTTAGCTGACACATTTTACTATGTAGATGTGGTCCAGGAGCATACAATTATCATTAACAGTGTTTTCATTTACAGAGGTTAATGCCCAGATTTGGAAATGCTGACAGTGTTGCTCCTAGGGTATTGGACACCACCAGATGCCTACGTAAGTGTACCAATTGAGTGTCTGCCCTTTCCTATTACAACATTTTCTTTAAAGACATTTAAACAGATCCATCTCCTTCCCCAAGGACACAAAATGACATTAACTATCACCACGTTCTCTCTACAAGACAAACTAACAAGGTTGCCTCCAGGGAAACTTTAAGAATCATTACTGAGGTTGTAGACTTTTGTTTTGCGACACCCTCAGGTAGCTTTTAAACCAATCAGTTCAGAGTTGCTGATGAGTACTGCTGGATCAGAAAATGTGTGTGTTGTAGAATATGTGAAGTTAGTTCGTCGAGGTCTTTGATGTTCTAGACGTTTGTTGGGTGCAAGAGTGTGACGATAACAGCCACTCAAAGACGAACTCCGGCAGAGGGTGGTTAAAGAAAGACAAAATGCTATCTCAAAAGGCCAAGAGAAACTTCCCCAAACTTCACACTAGCTGAGAAAATCTACCTCACGTGAGCCGCCCTTGAACAAGACACTCCTCGCCTCCAACTACTCAAGCACTTAGACTCTCCTACCACGGGTAGAAGCTTTGAAACCTATGTAAGCCTAATTCAATAAACGCCTGATATTAAAATGTAGAAAGCATGGGATGGCGCCATAAGCTTTCAATAACCGTCATTTACAGTTAACTAACAAGGCAGTTGTGCGTAAGCTCCAGGGGACCAGCTTTGCTTTGTTGTGTAAAGACAATTGCATGGCATAATGAGTAGTGCAACAGGAAGCTATAACCCTTTAGATGTAGCCACCAGTGACAAGAATATATTACCTTCTAATATTTACATTGCCTGATTGGGTATTGATGAGTTGCATTGATTCCTGTATTGATCCGAATGAATATACCCTTCGGACATAAGGAACAATGTGCCTAAGGTGGTAGATTAACTTAAATTTGCAAGCGTGTGTACACTAAATGTGCAAAATCTTAAGGAACATTGAGGTCTTTGTCAATATGCATTTATTTCGGTGGTTGCCAAATTGGAAAGTGAGAATCAACACCCAACAACCTCTATTAATTGTGAAAATCCACAATATGTCACTATACATAAAGTGAAGTGACAAGGAAAAACAAACAGCTGTCTTGAGTGATCAAGGTATTGCATGAGCACAAGCACATCTGTGAAGACACTCTCTAAGCTCTTGTTCTTTAGATATTTGTTTTTTTTTTAATGACCACATGGGAAACGTATTCTTCACAGGGACATGTGTATTGATTTGGCACTGTTGAGAAGATAATCACCTTGTGTCATTCTATGAAGTAGAGTGACACAAGGTAATGAATCCAGATGAGAGCAGTGGGCTCTTATTGATTTCACTTCTTAAAACCACCTTACCAAAGGGAAAGATGGATGAAATGAAGCCTGAGAGACTTTGTGGTGTTACTTAATACCTGCTAGGTGTTTTCACTGTTGATGCTAGGTGTTTATGCTCAGATTCAGAAGCAGACACAATAAAGTCATGGCCCTACATCGCTCAGCCACGACAAAAACTGTGTTAGACAACACAATCTAAGTGCTCTGACTTCAGCTATACCTAAAACACTTCTATTTTTCATTTCTCTAATATTTTACTGGCCCTAATATTTATCAAGAGTAACATGGATCAAGAAAGGCGTTTATTATACTGCTTTTTGATTAGGTTTAGAAATTTGCTAATCTCTATTTAGTGCGCGCACATATCTCACCTCTGAGCATAAGCCTTGGTGTACTGTATGCGTACGCCAGCTATCAAATCTCAGGCTAGCTCATGGGGCTCACCTCAGATACCACCTCGTGGGACATGAGTCTCTGGATGGCAGCCAGACACAGCTGGGTGATCTTCGGCTCTTTGGTGCCACAGCCCATCAGAAAAGGCTGCACCACCTCAGAGCTGTTCTCCTTCAGAGCTGCAGGAAAAGGACAGAGATATAGCTAAATGTCACTGTAAATTATTTTTCATATGTGTACAGACGCTTCAAATTTAAGGGGGATAAAAAGTACAAGGATGCCGTCATACCATTCACATAAATGATTTACAATGCCTTACATTAACATCAAATATATTATTGCATAAAACAAAGAATGCGGTTTTAGGAATCCGAATTCAAGCTTGTTAATAATAATAATCTGAAACCCTTGATGTATTAAAATCAGTATCAGTATAAAATACTGGTGCTTCGGAGGAAGGGATGGAGAACAAATATAGTACCAAGGCACAGATTTAATGGTCAAAACTACAGCATAAAATACCAGAAAGAGACACACCGTATCTTTAAATAACCATCTGGGGATGGTCCAAAGTGCACAAATTATTAATCCAAGTTATATTTGTACTGGGTTTAAGTATGGAATTTAAAATGGTTATTTACAACAATGTGTATAAAAAAAAAATGTGGCTTCGATATATCTGCGCTGTCTGATCACAACAGTGAACCAATGCTTTGCATCCAACTACCTGCCTGTATCATTTTCACCTTCATTAGATTTAGTTTATTCCATGATTTACACCTGCACAACAGGTTTCACCATTCAGTCTTTTTGTAACAGCTCATTAAGCTGCTGTGACACCTACCAAATCCATGATGGGAACAAAGATAAATGAGCTCTTCTACAATGAGTTGCTGTGCAGTTTAAAGTTTGCAGAGGGCCAGTCCGAGTCAGACTGTCAACAGTAGAACTCGGAAAATGTCAACTATGTGTCAACTCTGCAAATGTTGCTGAAAGCTGGACGTTGTTGATCTGGACAGCGTAGAAATAATGTTCTATTCAAGGATTTAAGAGACCCACCACATTTGAAAGTGCTTTATAGTGAATTCAAAAGATGCTGTCTAGTCAGCTAAATGGAATCAATGTCGGTAATTTACAAATAAAGCTGAGGGATGAGCACTATATACTGGTAGATTAATATGGGTGATGGATAAATATGACATATTTCTGGAGGAATCAAAGGTCATGTGCTTACAGTATATGCACTGCACATGAATCGCCACAGGCTGACTGCATAAATAAAAAAATAAAAATCTAAATACAGTGGATGTCTCTTGCATTTAAAAACTGTCCTGTGGACATAAAAACATGAATGCTATTGTTCGCTTGCTTGTATTTTTTATTCATATGTGATTAAAACAGCAACTTTGCACCTGTAATCCAAAACCAAAAAATATGAAAGAAAAATAGAAATCCGTCAAAGCAGGGTAATACTATCAAGCATAATCTAATTTAATAGATCTAAAAATCAAATTAAATTTAAATAACACACCAAGATACAATATTGTCTGACAAAAAGGGACAACTTGATCTCTCCGTTGTGTTAAACCACCACCCTTATGACTTTCTTACCTGCCAGTATGTCTGTATTCCTGGCTGCAATGGTCTTAATCTTCACAATGCCAGACTCTGCGGCCTAGGAAGTAAAAAGAGAGAATAGTCATTCAATGTAACATGTATTAAAAAGGTGCTGATGGTGCAGCACCACTGTGCTACCGGTGGTAGACAGGACCTCTTGTAATGATGGCCACAAGGGAGAAACAGGAAGGCCTGGCTGCAGAGAGACAGACGGAGGCTTGAGAAGAATGTGCTAGTACAAAGTGATTTCCCTAGCGAGGTGTCTGGCAGGGGTGAAATGGTAAGGGTGAAGGTGGAATGTCAAGAGAGAGAAAGGGCATGCATGCGGAGGGGATGACATGGAGACAGACAGACTAAATGTGAGTCAGTCTGTGTGACAGAAACAGATACCGAGCATTTACCAGTAAAAAAATAAAAAAAATAAAAATAAAAAAAGAGGCTGTTCTTATCTTTCTACAACAACTGCAAGCTACCGCAAGCCTGTCGAGATAGTCTCTCCTTTCCAACCTCTGCTTCGACTTTCCCCCATCGCTTCTCCTCCCTCTCATTTTTTCTCATTACCATGAGAAAACAGCACTTTTCATACTGCAAATCACCCGTCTAAAAGTGCAAATGTGTACCTTTCATAACTAGCCTATATTATTTATCTTTTTTATCAGTCATCATCTCAATGAGCATTTATCCTTTGGCAACCTAATTCTGAGGTATCTTGCATCATTATAGCAGAAAGAAACAAAATTTTAATCTGGAGAAAAGCACACAGCTTGTAATCACATCTGGCATATCGATGAGGTCAGTGGTGACAGCAACACCTTCAACTGAGCAAACAGCCAGTGGGCCAACATTACCTTGATGCATTTTTCATCCAGCTACTGCATGGTCTGACTACATCCCAAGCATGCATGTGTTACAAATGACTTCAGCCTCATCATCCTATAATCTCTACAGCCACAGAAATACGGTATGAAAATAAGACATTGTATCTAAGTGACCACTAAGTGACCATTTCAAGTCTAACATGGTGAAAAATGTCTTATTAGTGAAAAAAAGCAGCTAAACCGTCTACCGACATACTCTGTGTATGATACGTAAGCACAAAATGATAAGAAATTCATCTTACTTTGGATTAAACACAATTGACTGGGAGAAATAATGCAAGTGCCCTAATAATAATTGTACTGCGCTACGGCTATCAATCTAGTCAACTGAAATAAGTCCCTTAAAAACCCTGCAGCCTGTGGCCAAAGGGCAGTGAGAGACATGAGCATGTTTTCTCCAATCACCAAGTTATAAATAGTAGTTCAAGTCCCCTTCACATACTTCTGATGAGAGCCTTCGTGGAACTTATCAAAAGGCCCATCTTTTCCAAAATGGCCATGTAAGTCTAAAAACAAGTAAGGGAATATTGAAGGTATTAGCCTTAACCAGGTATTTGGTCCCCAAAATGTTAAATGATAATAGTGGCCGTTAGGGAGGGGACTTAACAGGAGGCTGATGAGACACAAAAGTACACCCTAAAAAAATAATAATCTCATCTGTCCACTGCACAACTCTCGGACACTATTGAAGAATCTGAGAATCAGTCAAATAAAACCAGTAAACCAATGAATGCCTCTAATTAAAAGCAGAGTGTGTGTGTGTGTGTGGGTGTGTGTGTGTCTCCTTTGTTCAGCCTCGAGTGGACCCATGTGCTCATTCTGGAAACCCATGACAATAAATCCCTGCATGTAAAAAGAAAAATAACATTTTTGTGCACAAAACCTTGTCAACCCCCACAATGAAAATCTTTTTGATACTGGCCTTCTTATTGACTTAAAACAGTGAAATCTCTTCTCTTTTTGCATGTTAACACATTTTCCACCTACTTCCTCATAGAAAGTGCTGTTTAAGCTTTCTGTTGTAAAGTGTAGACTCGACTTCTCTCTGAAAACCGTCAGCATTATTAAGTCACCACCATGTGGAGGGAAATACCACTGGCCTGGTGAGGTCATTGTAACAGTGTTTCCTGTAGGATTTCTTTTTAGCAGTGGGGGCAGGTCTGTCCGAACCACAACCCCCCCCCAACCCTGTGCGCCCCGCCGCCAAATGTTTTACGTATGAAACGGAACGGACACTTCGCTGCAACAGATGTGGAGTTAAACTGGACGGGCCCAATAACATCTGAATAGTTCTACTTGTTGTTAAATGGCAATGTGAGCGGCAGCCAACGGTGGGTGCATTATGTCGGCAGGATAATTTAAAAGGCAACCGCGACTAAATTTTTTTGTACAGCCCTATTTCTGATACCGTGGTGGCAACACACTAACAGAAAGTAGAAATTCCAGGAGGATTTCTTTCATCAGTCTTTCTGAAAGATTAAAACCTGATGGATTTTTTTTAATCTATATTCTTAGTTGGGAGTCTACAGTACTACTGTGCTTGATGGTGAAATGTACTATTTTACTTATAGCCAACGGCATGTTGCTGTAGTTGTTGATAGCCAACTAAATGCTTTTATCTAGCTTAAAATCCTAATGCATCTTCAAAATGGCTTTCAGTGTGACTAGGGCTGGGTATGCGACCTGAAAACTTTTCAGTACCACCCAAAATGTGTCCATAGCATTGGGTGTCAAAAGTGTAGAATATTGGCATTGCATGCTTGGTCAGCTTGTTATGGTTTGTTTACTTATTGCTTGATTTGATATTTCTTGATTACTAACTTTGTAACTTTAGACAATTTCATTCAGGCAGAGTTCTTGTGAGGCTACTTGTGTCAAGAAAACAATTAAACAATGATACAATTTTTTCTTTTTAAAGTTTGGCATATTTTATCAAATTAAAAAAGGGCTTATGTATTAAATAGGTTTATAATAGGGCTGGGCGATATGGACCAAAAGTCATATCCCAATATATTTAGGCTGAATATCGATATACGATATATATCCCGATATTTTTTTCCGCAAAGTGAGAGCAGTTCAGTCAAAGTCAAAGCCAAATATGACATGTCACAAATAGTTTCATAGAAACCGGCTATTTCAGTGAACAGTTGCAAAATCAAATAATAAACAGGTTTTTTATATATATATATATATATATATATATATATATATATATATATATATATATATATATATATACACACACACACACAAAATATCTTCACACTTAGATTTTTGATAAATAATCATCAGTAATGTGGATATAATGACTAAGTGTGTAAAGGTGAATAATAGAACAGTTACAACAGTCTGATAAGTTCAGAAAATGACATCACTTTACTGTAATGCAGCCTTTAAAACCAGGAAAGACACTTATGTCATATCACGATATTACGATATCCAAAATCTAAGACGATATCTAGTCTCATATCACGATAGATATAATATCGATATATCGCCCAGCCCTAGTTTATAATGGTCAAACCCTAGAACTGAAAAAAAAAAAAAAAAAAAAAAAGTATTGTTTTGGTATTTGGTAACAAAATCTGGGTTTGTATTGGCATCAAAATGTAATCTGTTAAATGATACCCGGCCCACACCACTTACACTTGTATTTACGACTTTACTGACTACTTATCAGATCTCCCAATTTGAGGAGTCAGTGACATGCATAAAGTAAATCTATATGACATTTGTATAATTTAGGTGATCTGGTTTCACCATAATGATGTACAGTTGGGGTTGGGTACCGAAACGCGGTGCCAATAGGGCCCCGGTGCCGACGTACACGGTAGTAACGAGACCGAATAAGAACGAAAATTTTGGTGCCTCATTTTGGTGCCTGACTTTACACTACACTCGACAGCAGGTAACGTTAGCCTACCTTTAGCTAGCAGCTGGACTAAACACTGTTAAAACAGTGTAAAGTATGACTGTATTTCACTGTAGAGGATTCCAACACCGGGACGTAACAGTCTGCTCTGCAGCTGCTGTTGTCGGAAAAACAACACAGACGGTGCATTCACTTGAAACAGGTAGCCTCGTGGTTATTGTAAAATACCCTTTTCCCATCTGGTGGTGGTTTTTGTCGTTCAACAGCAATTTACTGGTGAAATAATAATCATAATAATAATAATAATAATAATAATAATCTTTAATTTTGACCATATATAAACAAGCCATTCTTTAATGTTGCAGACTGTTGTTTAGTACCCTTCTTTTTTTCTTAAAAACTTTATTAAAAAGTACCGGTTCAGGTACCGGCACCGTTTTAATTACTTTAGCACCAGTATCGGAAAAAACCCAAACGATACCCAACATAGGGTACAGTATATTACGATAAAGTATTTTCCATGCTAATAGTTTAGAATTATATGGATGCAAACAATTAAGCAAAAATGCTGTGACTGCAGTTACCATTACAATCCTGGACAAAGTTGATTTTAAAATCTCAACACCCAGCAGAAAGGAAAACATTAAACACTGGTGTCAGCTGTACAAACGATGGGTGAACCAGACCGTATCAGAAAGAAGTTCAGTTCTTCTCCAGGCCCTTTATTGTGTGCAGCTCCTCAAAGCGGAACTGACCCACGTCTGAGAACCAGCTCATTTCTTTCAAAAGCAACATTAGTGAAGCTCATCACAGACTGACTTCCTTAGAAACATGCTGTGAGTCTAAACTCAGCAGTTTTTTGGAACTGACTTAGCATATTATGAAAAAGGGCTTATTCAGTCAGAGTTTCAGTGCAATAGTGTCAGTTCACCAAGTCCTCACTCCATGTTGCTCGTTACTTTGTCTCTGTACAGCCTACACGATCTGTCTAGCAAATGAGTTGTTCCAAGCCGGCCATACAAAAGGTTGCCCATAATGCTTTCAATAGCCTAATTCTGCAGGTTTCCCCAGACCAGCGGTCACATTTCACTGTGATCCACATGCAGTTGACAGCACTTGACCCATCCACAGAAGAGCGTAGGGCTGGCTGCTTGATGTTCTTCTTCACCTAGGAAAAAGCAATCCGAACATAGGAAAGAGTGATGCCTTGTCAGTTTCAATGACTCAATGAGAAAGCGGTTCTGAGTGTCGGATGCTAAGATGCAGAAAAATCAATGGCTCCTCTTAACCCAGAGAAACCACTGGCTGTGGTGCAAAGTCTCTGTGGGAGATGGACTGGGAAATGGGGGAGGAACTGGAATGTAGAAGGGCTGGGAAATGAGGACAGGGCTTCCTCGTTCTTCTTTTGCAATAAAGATAAAATGTTTTGGTTTTGAGTTTAGAAAATGTACGAACAAAGATGAGTTATTCATTTAAAATGTTTAAATGCAGCTAATTCATTTAAAAGCTAAATAAATGTGGAGCCCTGTTATACTGAAAATATTAAAAATAAATCACATTCTGAGAAAGGATAGAGTGAGGATTACATTTGTGTGCTGTGTCAGGCACACAAATAATTTGAATTCACAACAATGGCCACCAGTACTCAGCTTGTTTGTAGCACAATAACATCCCAGCAAATAGAACCAGCTCAAATTGGAAAAGGTTGCTTCAATCACACCATCAACTGGAGCGTGGGTGAGCTCAGGTTGTGGGGAACACCAAAGTGGCGCCCTGTGCTGCTGTGACCCCTGAGGGGAACGTGTTGACAAGGAGCAGGAAACGGGGGGCGAGCGGGGGGGTGGGGTGGGGGGGTGATAAATCAATATTAAAGGAGATGGTTTATAAGGCCCCTAGGCAAGGGCCTAGAGATGCCGGAGATGTGAGACCAGATGTACGCTGTATAGAGTCGGCCGTCAGACACCGCCTACCAAGAGTCTGGGTCTGCCGAGGTTTCTTCCTAAAAGGGAGTTTTTCCTCGCCACTGTCGCAATAGCTACTGCCAATGCTTGCTCTTGAGGGAATTGCTGTAATTGTTGGGGCTTTGTAAATTATAGAGTGTGGTCCAGACCTACTCTATCTGTAAAGTGTCTTGAGATAACTCTTGTTATGATTTGATACTATAAATAAAATTGAATTGAAGGAAACCTATAGGAACTGGAAGCACTTGCGGAATCATTTATTTTTCCTCACAGTAATGTTGTCTTTAACCATGGTGAGAACTGAGAGAAAACAAACTAAGCCGGCGTAGCCTGATATGTACTGCCCCGTTGAGCTGGTTAATGAATATTTCCATGTCCACAAAAGCCCCACATACAATGCAGCATTTCAGCTATTGGCCTGTGTGACTATAGAGCGGGGAAAATAAGTATTGAACACGTCAAGATATTTCTCATGGGGCTATCGGCATTGCATTTTCACCAGATGTCAGTAACATCCCAAGTAGTCCACACATACAAATATATCAAAAATAAATAAGTCCATAAATTAAGTTGTGTGTAATAAAGTGAAATGACAGGGAAAAGTATTGAACACACTTTCTGGAATTTATTTTATACTTCGTAGAAAAGCCTTTGTTGGTAATGACAGCTTCAAGACTTCTGACTCCTGTATGAATAAACTAGTCACACACATTGCTCAGCTGTGATTTTTGCACATTCATCCACACAAACCGTCTTCAAATCTTGAAGGTTCCGGGGGCATATTTAAATGAACTCTGAGCTGGTTTATTTGCTTCCCATACCTTTTTACACCCCCTTTTCTCCATGTGTTCAATATGTATTCCCATTTTCATTCTGCTTTATTACATATGACTTTTGTCATGGACATACTTGTTTTCTTTGTATGTGTGGATTACTTGTTTGTACTGACATCTGGTGAAAATTTCATTCCAATAGCCCGATTGGAAATATATTTACTGAGAAAAATGTTGACACGTTCAATACTTCTTGTCCCCGCTGCATATATGCAGGCAAGCAATGAGCTTGCTTTACCTGGGAATTACAGGGAATTAAGGTAAAGAGGATCTGTCTGGAGATGTTGTCAGTTGAATCCCATAACATTGGCAAACACTGGCTGCTCTCTGTGTGCATTTCAGTGACAAGTAAATGATAGAATAGCTAGATATGTTCACAAATGCAGCATGTTTAAACCATAACAGCAAGTGAATGAAGTTGTGTTAATCCAATATTGTATGTCACCAGTCTCATAATTTTATGTTAATGTTATGTTGGGTTAAAATTAAATACTATACAGTCCAGATGGAAATGAACTGTAAACCAGCCCTGTGGACTACCAAGCAGATTTGATAATAAAGAGGGCTGTGTTGGTTGAGGCAACAATGAGTCATAAAAGCTGGGTTGACTGTTGTCTTCTCCATGTGAATCTAACTATACACATATACTGTAGAAGGCCCTGACATTGCACCTCTTTGTACTATTCTGTTTTTAAAATAAGCCATGATGTCACCAACAGTGCTACACAACAAAGCCAGTCAGCAGCCGCAGACGGGGAGTCATTCCAAGGAATATAAAAAAACAAAAAACATGTTTGTTAGCTGTGTCAATGCTGACAAGCTTGTTGTGTGAAACAAACTTGCAAAGTGAGATATTTGACAGATCTATTCAGGCCAAACAGAGGTCTTCTATTGGCCAATGTCAAAAACAAAACCTGGCGCAAAAATAGCTCACCTGACTTTATCCACTCATTAACGCACTACTGCCCTGGTATTAAATTGAAAGTGGTTCTCACAAAATCACAAAAAAAAAAAAAATATCACTAGTGGTATTTATTTAGCCAAGCTGATTGTTTTGGTTTTAGTTGTGGATGTTCTGAGATCTCCATCTCTGATTTCTGCAACCATTCCCATAAAACAGGTTTGAATAGAAAAGTGTTCCAGGTGCTGAAAGCATTGGAAAATGAGAGCCCAGAGACAATGTCATCTTATATCAATGCTATTTTTCAAAATATCTTATGGTGCACATGTGAGGAAATATATTTCGGTGAGTGTGTGTAATTTGGATGACTTGACCCTAGATCATACAGTTAAATGTGGCATATCGTTTTGTTTTGTTTCAATGGCTAAACTGTACAGTACCACTCTCTAGCAATAAGTGATCGCAAAGTGGGGAATGAAAGGCAACTATTCACTATATGAATGCTTCACATTAGCCTTAATAACCAAAGGGTGCGACACATGCCACTTGTGTATCCCTTTAATTGAACGCGTGGTTGGCAGGAAGGCCCAGCAGCTGACACAACTTTTAATTTAACGTTACCCGTATGAGGACAACTCAGCGTCCACATCCCACAACAGAGTAACGTTAGAGGCCCGGTGTTTGGTGGGTGGGGGAAATGGGCTCAAGCAAACAAATTCAACAAACAAAATCCATATCATGACGAATATAAGCTCAGATACACAAATTAAACAAGCTGCTGAACACCACGGTAACTGCTCAGTAAAGCTAACTAGCCGGCTAACCTCTTTGACTGGGGGGAATTTCTTCTTGCACTCCATGGACAGAGACCGCAGGTCCGTCTGCATGTTCTCCAGCAATTTCTTCACTGCTTCTGGACTGCTGGTCGACATCTTTGACGGGGTCTTCGACAGAAATCTCAAGAAACTTCACACGATAAGGAATGCAGGAGCGCAGTCGCCCCCCACCCATCCACAGCGGGAATGTAGTCCGTTGCTACTTTATTCGGCTCCCTTGGAAAATAAAATAAAAACGCCGCGGTCCATTGATACAGTAACCCACTTCTCTGCTTTGAGCGTCCGTGCGCAGGAGAGCAGCGATGACACCGGCATATGTTCCTCTTCTTCAAAGCCCGTTGACATTAGCTTCGTAAAGCAGCATCACTCCCCTTTATTTCGGGTTCTTATAGCTGCTCATTAATCGAATATGTTTGTCAAATCAAGCAGACTGCCGTCAGCTCCACTTCCCTTCCCACAATGCTTCGGTGGACAGTGACACGTCACTTGGACTTCCGTAAACAGTGACAGATTCAGAAGGATGACTACAGCGACCCCTGCTGGGGAAGCTTGACACAGACAGGCCCTTCTCACTTTGTTATTTCGACATGAACCACCTAAAGGCTAGGAAAGAAGTTGCAGCAGCAGTTTAGATGTTTTAAAAAAAATATGTTATTGTTTCAATTATACAGTGGTAGAGTGTAACTTACTTGAGTATCTTACGTACCATTTTGATGTAGGCCTGTGTGTACTTTAGTGGAGTATTACAATGTTCTGCTTCTTCCTGTTACATTTTACAGAGGAACATTTTGTATGTTTTCCTCCACTACATTTAACTGACAGCTGCTGTTGGTAGTGTTGGGTACAGATTGTGATTTTGCATTCAAAACACATGACTTATTTATAAAATATGATGAATTGTTGGGGTTAAATGGCCCAACAGTAGCCTATACAAAGTAGTTAAACTGAGCTTCAATCAACATTAAAATGCTGTTTACGTGTTTATGCATCAGAATATTAATCCGATACTAAAATATGTAATATTATAACACTGACAGTGGACATTTTTGCTTCAGATAGTTTAAGTACAGTTGTTGATAGTGGTACTTCTGCACTTTTACCAAATAACATTTTGAATGCAGGACTCTTACCTGTCATTGAGTATTCTTACACTGTGGTATTGTTCCTTTTACTCTGGTAAATCATCTTAATATTTGTTTAATACATAACTGACAATCGAAACTTAGATATTAATTTGACATGATCTAGAAAATATTGAAAAGTGAAAACACAAACAGTTTATAATTCGCATACATTCAGAATGCCAGTTTAGAGATATTTATTTTAAGGTTAATGATTCTGTAGGACAGCATGCTTGAAGAGATAGATGCATTAAAGTAGGTGCAATAGTATTAGTAGTAGTAAATTATACGTGCAGATTTGGTCAACAGGAGCATCCATTCCCTGAGGCTGCACAGTGACACTGCTTGTGTAGAGAGGCAGGTCTCTATTACAGTAAACAGACTGCACTATAGGTACCTGATTCTTTTTCTCCTGGCTCAGATTTCTGGCTTTTCCACTACAGTTTTCAGAAAGAAATATGTTAATCATTATTTTTCTTTGAATTCTAAAAACAAGAAACAATAAGGTCTTTTATCAGTATTCAACATGCTCATCTCACAAGAAGCCCTCCACCCGTTGCTTTTTGTTGGCTGCTGGAGTTTTGTGTTGTCTTGCTGAAGAAACTCCGCAAGTCCTCAGGGACTTGCGGTATAAACCTCCACACCTCCTTAAATCCTTTTAGAATTTTGATGAAAGGGAAAACAACAAACAGCACAGAGAATAGCAACAAGAGCTGGAGTTACTTTCAGGTTAGTTGGCTTCCATAAATAAAGTATTTAATTATTATGAATAGTTATTATATTAATAAAATGTATAATTTAAATTAAGTAATGTATATTGTTGCAAAATGTCTGATTAGAGCCTCCATTGTTCTACTTGAGGGTTTTGAATCCCAGTATTACCTTTAAATTAAATTATGCATATATTCACAAACTTTACTTTTTTGATTGGAGTATTTTATATATTAAAACTTTTTTTTCCTGGCACAACATCAAATTATTGCTGCTCAGTAGCACAGAACCTTGTAATACTGGTAATAATACTTTACTAAATGTCATATTGAGACATACATTTTAATTTAGCCCCACATTCTTAATCTTGTCAGAACATTAAAGGGGACTAGGAATACCCCAAGCAATTCACAATATTTCTGGAGATTTTCAGTACTTTGCGATGTGAAGAAATGACAGCTTAAAGCTGATTTGTATAAGTCAAACCATTTCCCCAGCATCCTTGACTATAAATAACCCCTTGTACAAGCCATTTAGATTTTGGGTCTATAGCTGAACACTTATTTTATTGCAAGATGACACCCCAAACAGCCTGCTGATTTGAAGGCGTGAG
The DNA here is from genome assembly GCF_004354835.1 of Perca flavescens. Lineage (NCBI taxonomy): Eukaryota > Metazoa > Chordata > Actinopteri > Perciformes > Percidae > Perca > Perca flavescens. The sequence goes on from NC_041338.1 coordinate 16,829,529, forward strand.
GGACAGGGAAGTAAATTATCCATAAATGTAGCCTATGGTTTTTACATTAAAATATATTTTTTTTAAGAATTAAAACTGAAATTGTAGTAACAGATGTCTTTAAATTTATTTCTAACTAGTGTCTACTTACTAGTGTGATGGACCTTAAAGGAGTATTCAGTTATTAAATGATGAACTGCATGTCCTACAAAATATAAACATATATGTCAAGAGAAATGTTTCAAATGAAGGTATTTTTTATTCAGTCATAAAAAATAATTTTAGCATATAAAAGTTATGTAAAAGTATTTCAAAATCTAAAGAAACACATGCTCAAGTTCATTATTATACAGCAAAAAAAAAGATGTCAAGAGAGATGTTCATTTTGAAATGAAAACCTTCAACCAGACTGCCCTGTTTATATTATCTAAATGGCACAACTGCCTCCTTCAGGCACTTTACTTTTTAATTTCATACAAATCAATGCATTAGAGATAAGGTAAAAACGACTACATTAAAATCATGTCAATATTCAAAAGATTGGAAAAAAAGCATGTAACATATTCATGTAACTCTGCAATGTTCAGCAAAACAAATAAAAAACATATTGAATAAATGAACATTGTAACATTGTTCTGAAACAACAGCAAAGCTTAATTGAGTTGAGTTCTGGTTAGTTCAGCTAAATATACATTTAAACTATTACTTATACTATAACTGTGCTTTTGTAGGATTCTTTTTAATGAGAAAATGTTACATCCTGAGATGATAACTTTCTATAATACAGCAAAAATTGGAATACGCTTGAACTCTGTATACAGAAGTGCATTTAAACACACACACAGCTTGTATTCATGTGACTCCTCTTGTGCTCCATTTGCAGCAGATAGCTGATAGAATCAATAAAGTAACTGTAATGTCATGTCAAACTAACTGAACATTAGAGATGTCCATAACAGAAAAAAATGCTTCCTTAGAAAGCAGACACGATCAAATGTAAATTCTTAGCCACTGTGTAACAACAATGGCTACATTGATTCAAGTGTACATGTGACGCTGCCACTGGCAAATGAGATGGTAACCAACTTATGTAACTGTTTAAAGGGGCTGTACTTGATATTCAAAACATCAATATAGAAGTAAAGAACTATTTGCTGTGTAAAGATATAGCATATGGCGTCCTGAGCAGAGGATGAAGTCATTGTTCCTCTGTGTGTGTTGTGATCTGAGCTTCTCTGTTCAATGTTTTGATAGCCGGTCCGGCTGCAAGTGCATGTTAGTGCATGTGAGTGCCTTGTGTGTTGGTAACAGATGCAGAGGGACATGACAAAACGTTGGTATTTGACGAGAAAGGGAACAGTCTGTGAGAGCTTTATGGACTCAATCCAAGACCAATTTGTTTCTGAATATCGAGCACAGCCCCTTTACGTAAGAATGCTGATGGCATTATACTGAAGGTGGTGTACAAAAGAGGAAGCTCCAGCAGCAGATCAGCAGTTACAGAGTAGGGAACTCTTAAAGTCTGCACCGTGCCTGTATGCCACCCTGTCTGGTGAGGTATTGCAAAGAGAGTTGGGATGGAGCCAGACAGAGTGTCAAAGCTGAGGAGTGACCTTTGACCCCTACAATGCTCTGATTCCAAACCTCAAGTCTCTAGCAATGAGACTCTTTTTCATCAACAGGGAAGTAGCCGTCCTTAGTGGGAGGTGATTTCTGATGGAGGCTGTCGCGGTCTGCTGCGAAGATGGCCAGCAGCTTCTCCTGCTCCAGTTTTGTCTTCGGTAAATCAGTGGAAGGAGTGGTCAAGAGAACAAGGCGCTGTAAATGAAAAATGTATAAAATTAAGAAAAACTTGCCAGACCAAATATTTAATATTTTGGAACTGACATCTGAGTCTTACTAGTAACATTATTAAAGAGATTACTCAACATCAGTAATGCAATAGCCTATATGGCAGAAAAACAGAAAACCAGGAAGATTGTGCTTATTTGGTAAACACCTTAACAATAATAATGCCTCAGTTAAAATGATTTTTTTCTTTAAATATGTAATTGCCATATTGAGGCTTTATTAAAAAAAAAAACTAAAAACAATACATAACTTTTACAACTGTTCTTACCTAAATTATTACTTGACTGTTTGACCCCTTGGGGCAGTGCAACTTGCACACAATATTGACTCATTATGGCCTTATAAAGTTGTTATGGTGCATGTGTTAGTACATGTGTTAGTGAATGTGCTAGTTTGGCAAATATGGAGCAACAATAGCATTCATTTGGAGTTTCTGTTTCTGTCCAGCTGACGAATGCAAGTTTAATATTCACCAATCATCACCAAAATTTTAGTTCTGTTTTGGTCTTCACCAAGTCCTGAGGGAAATATCTGGCTCTTTAGCTGCTAAATGCTCCACTGTATTCATCTAGTTGCTAACTCAGTTTGTCTGCCATTTGGTGCTGGGCAGGTAGTGTACGGTGGGTTTATCAGAGCTTTGAAAAAGGAAATGAGTCTGTCTGCTGGAAATGAGGCCAATGAGAGCGGTGACACTGAACCAAACAGTAAAGTTGTGAAAACAAAACAATGAGCTGAAAGATACATAAATGCTAAATAGTAGCAGCTGCAGGGTTGGCTGCTAATTCTCTGTGGGTTCATTACTAAGATCGACCCCTTTCACATACACATTATCATGTGATCCATTGCCAATACAAAAGTATTGATGAGAGCAGCCTTAACACAATATATTTGCCAAGTATCTGTAATCCTGTGGACTACTTTCTTTTCTTGGTTGATTCTTCTGAAATGACAAGTGGCAAAGCCAGTTATTTGCACTTAAAAAGGACAGTTTATAGGTAAAACGTACCTCTCTCAGTGTTCCAGGGGTGTAGTACAGTTTCATTGCTATCCAGAGAGGGATACACAGCATGGAGGACAGGGCCAGTATCCAGCCAATCCCATATCCCCACCATGGATATACATATTCATTGTTGTACTTCAGAGGTGAGTACTTGATCAAGGCGAAAGCAAAGGTTCCCTGATAACAGACACGGAGAGAGATATGTCATGGTTCTGGATGGGTGTTGGCTATGTTACATACTTTATATTTGAAATGCTAGTAACGATTTTAAGTAAATAGCTAACCCTAATCCATCTTTAACCTTAATTTCAATTCCTTTATTTTGTTTTGTTACGATATAGATAAAGTAGGCTTAATTTGACCATTTGTGGTAGTTTGCAAATTAAAATGTATTTTCACTGTTGACCAGCAGAGGCTGCTTGGGAGGGCAGTGTAAAAGCATGCATGTTGAAAATGAATGTAAGACCCACAATGCATGTTGCAGGAGTGAAGAAAAGCCAGCAATATTTGATGACAGGGCTGGGGCGATAGCCAATCATGTCCTCTATGTTGTCATAGAAACGGTCGGCACCTGTAATCAGGGAGAGATGAGAGAAAAGACTTACATCGACATAAAACAATCATCTACTGTATGTCTAGACTCACTCTGTATGAACTGCAGAAATGACTGCTGAGCAACCATAAGATATGCTTTAAAACAGTAGGCTACTTTACTGTGATTTCATTGACTGAAATAACACTCAAAACACTCTCACACAAACTCTTTGACTCAAATGTGTGAGCCAAAGAAAAAGGTTCATTCTCAGTGATTGGCTGAATGTAGAGGGCAGTGTGGACTGGGATGAATAGTGCCTAGTGAGAATAAAGCCTTTGCAGTTTAAATCCCCCCTTTTATGCATTCCCAAATAGTCTGCCTAACACACTCACCATAAATCCAAGCAATGCAAACAGTCTCAAAAATAGCCACGAAGAGCAGGCAGACCCCACTGGCTGCATAGTAGTCAAAGAGCTGGAAGATGTACATGCCGCCCTGTGGAGACAGACATGGATTTAACTACCAAAAGAAAACCTCCAAGCTGTCATATAATGAGGAAAAACTAAGACTGCATTAGCCACTTAGTCATTTTGTACTTGAGGACAATTCTACAAAGTGTAATACAGCAATTATTTTGTGAAGAAGATCATAATCAAACAAGACACAGTTAAAGAAACAATTGGCTGGGCAGAAAGGGAGTATCTGCTGTTTATGTGGACTGAAGGCTGTTAACAAGAAGCTGTAGTAGGTAGAAATGGGCAGTTTCATTTTAAAATACTGTAAGTGTGGCATGCTTAAAATCTCAGAAGACAAGAAAGTCTTCACTGAAACACAAAAAGGTCTTCAACACCACTAGTCCAACCAAACCACCATTTATTATCCTCCTTATTATCTTAGAGCTGGTTATTTTAAATGTAGGTATTGTTACTATGATTGTCCAATATTATGTTGAAAATAAAGATTCTAAATGTTAATTTGGAAATCTGGTTTTGCATATAAGCTCTGGATGTAGAGTTACCCTCCTTTGGGCAAGATTACATGTTCATTCTGTAAACGTATTGTGTAAAAACATTATGAAGTGAGGTCCCTGAGACCAACCTCTGTCAGCATGATGAGCCCCAGGAGGAAGGACGCCACAGCCACTGCCAGGATAAGGAGTTCTCTGCGGTTTTTACGCCGGAAGGTGGCGGGATACATGTCCACCATGGCTGTCACCAGGCTTTCCACACACACAAACTAATAAAGAAAAAGCAAGAACTATGAGACATTATACATACAATGCCAGTCAAAAGTTGGACACGCTTTCTCATTCACTTGAATGAGAAAACTTTTGTATGATACTGTAAGTATATATGAGTATATACATTTGTTTGTGCATGGGAGTGTGTGTGGTGCTGACCTATTAAAGGTCCCATGGCATGAAAATTTCACTTTATGAGGTTTTTTAACATCAATATGCATTCCTCCAGCCTGTCTATGGTCCCCCAGTAGCTAGAAATGGTGATCGGTGTAAACCGAGCCCTGGGTATCCTGCTCTGCCTTTGAGAAAAGGAAAGCTCAGATGAGCCGATCTGGAATCTGCTCCTTATGAGGTCATAAGGAGCAAGGTTACCTCCCCTTTGTCTGCTTTGCCCGTCCAGAGAATTTGGCCCACCCATGAGAGAGAGAAATCATGGCTTTCAAACGAGCAAAGTGGCAGTTGGTCAAGGCCACACCCCCACCCTCCACCTTGCCCCTCCCACTCTCCTCCTCAATAGCCACAGACACAGAAATAGCACATACTAAGGAAAGCTCATTGTGGGACTGGCCCTAGTGGCTGTAATTCTGCACCAAGGCTGAATTTTGGGAAAGAGACTTCAGATACAGTATTAGGGGACCACTAAGGTCTATATAAAAGCATCCAAAGAGCACCATGTCATGGGACCTTTAAAAAAAAAAAACTACCAAGCAAACACAATGTATGCATAACTTGATAAATAATCCATGGTGCTTTGCACCTTTGTCTGAAACTGTAATACTCAATGTCTCTTTCTCTGTCTGTGTGTGTGTGTGTGTGTGTGTGTGTGTGTGTGTGTGTGTGTGTGTGTGTGTGTGTGTGCGGGGTGCATATGTTGGTCTCACTTGACTGTCCAGTCCCAGAAAGACGATCATGATGAAGAAGCAGCAGGCCCATAGAGGGGAGAAAGGCATCATGGACACAGCACGAGGGTAGGCTATGAAGGCCAAGCCTGGACCTGAGTTGAACAGAATTTACATGTAATTGTTTCATTAAAATTACCATGATGAAAATTACCACTATGAAAGGATGTCCTCAATATCATTAAAACCATAGAGGCCATTGAGAGGCTGAAGGAAATTCATCAATTCAAGTGGGAGCTTTGCATACATCTGTTCTGACTTATATCTTTCAAAAATAATTCTACCAAAGTAAATCAAATATAAGACCATGTCTCAGATAGAGTACCTTACACTGTTTTTTAAAAAACATTAAAAGAAAAACCAACCAGATTCAGCCACTTCTGAGATGGGCACGTTCTGCTCGTAGGACATAAAGCCCAGGATGGAGAAGATGGCAAACCCTGCAATAAAACTGGTACCACTGTTCAGGAAACAGAGGGACAGGCAATCCCTGGAAATAACACAGAGAGGGGCGTGTCATGATTAGAAACTGCATGTGTAAACGGATTGAGAATGGTACCCAATATTGTCCGGACTAATAATAATAATAATACATAAGTTTTATATAGCGCTTTACATGGAACTCAAAGAGGCTTTACAAAGAAAGAAAGAAAGAAACAAACAAACAAACAAACAAACAAGATAAGTAAATTATGGATAGGCCAATTGAAACAAGTGGACTAGAGATGTGATTCCCTTTTAAACAAAGATAGAATGTCAACCGTCAACAATTATGGTAGTGTAAGGTTGAACAACAGGTTCAATTTGACTCAGTCAGGTAGTGCTGTGCAGTTAATCATAATGCCTAGTGCGTTCTCATTACAGTCCTTACTTGTAGCAGTTGTTGTTGTATTTGTTGTAGCTTCCCAGAGCAGTGAGGCAACCCAGGCAGATGGCATAGGAGAAGAAGATCTGAGTCCCAGCATCCATCCATACCTTATGACAGAATACAAACAAGATAATCAGACAGAGAAAATATATTTACATATATACATAATCTATCTATTCTCTTTTAGAGAAACATTGTACATTTATTTATACTGATTCAACCCACAGCTTACCAACCTAGCTTCCTTTATAATTGAGCTGTCAGGGCTTTCTGAGCGACATCAGCTCTCACATACAGAATAATTACGATATATATCTGAACCATCAGCTGATCATGACAAAACATACAAAGAATAACCGGTTACCACACTGTACATTTTCATCCTAGCCTGCATACTTACAACAGATAAAAAGTGATGTATTGCTAACGCTCCCAGAAGACTTGGTTCACTCTGCTGTGTGGAAACGGATTGCAAACCCATACACATGAGAAATGTCTGTCTGCTGTTAGTTAAAATAACAAGGAAGGCATATCCTACCAGTGTGCATACTGACAAGGACCATTTCATTAGCAATATAAAGGTAATATGATTAAACACCAAATTATTACTACATGAAGTGTCTGGGACTGCTCTCCTCACACAGCCTCCTATGTACACTTCCACCATCCCATCTCTTTTTAAAAACACCATCTAACACCCAATGCATCTATTAAATCCCGAAGCACTTTACCCCAAAACTCACCCTCTTAACGCCTTCATCCTGACATTACCCATCCAGCAAACCCTATTTATCCATCCCTGTCTCTCAGAGGCATAAAGTGCAGCACTTTTTTACCCTCTCTTTGAACACTCACTCGCACTCCAAAATTCAAATGAGGTTTGTCTTTATACTTGCAATTCTGGTGAAGTGCTCCCAGGGCACTGGGGCATGTTTTAGATAGCTGGCAGCAAGCCCTGAAGATCTGATTGACTGGGGGTCCAACCAACAACATAAGCTCTGGACACAATATGACACAAAGGCAGGTATTCCCAAGGCACCAGCTCCACCAGCCTAGCTTGTCTTGGCCTGCACACACAGGGCTTGTATTCATCCCCAGAGCCTTGAGAGGGATTTAAGAGGGCCCCTCTTTTAGATTTTCACACTGGTTGCAATCTAACGGCAAGGAAGGACATCATTGCAAAGTCCCTGTTACCACCACCATTCCCAATCCACTCTCTTCCCTTCAGAATGGAATATTTCCTTGACGTTCTGCTGGACAAATATTTAAATGATACTGTCCCCTCAAGACAAATTGGTGGCAGCACTGTTTGTAAAAGATAATTGTAAAGGAAGCTATGTTTGTGTTCAGTGCAAAAGTAGGATGTAATGTGATGTTATTCCCACAAAATGTCACAGGAGTGGATAGAAGGATGCAAAATGTGTTCCAGGTGATTAGCCTCGCATTGCCAGACCTTCCTCCACCAGTGATAGGATTCACATCACCTTAAACCTGCAGTAACAATTTATAGCCACTAAGAGGCAGTGGAAACAAGCTATGGACACAACACTGGTAAATATCACCATTCAAGTTGGTACGGCAAACCTGGTAGCAAACTGTTGCCTAGTTCAGTGGTTCCCAACCTGGGGTCCGGGCACCCCTCAGGGGGGCGGCAAAGATCACATTGGGTGCGCAAGTCATTATCTGGTTTGAGGTTGAGGTAAAAAAAAATATTTGCACATCTTAAACAAATTATGATAACACACTATAATATATAATGTATACAAAAGTCTGTATAAAAACTATATATTTTTGTTCTCGCTTAAAATTGTAGGCAGGCTACTTAGTAGGCCAAACCTCCAGGACCTCTTAACCTGGGACCCTTGCTGTCATCAGGTCAGCTGCTAGCTGCTATCATCCTCGTTTTTCCTACCGCCAAGGCATCACTATTTTTTTAATGAAACACGGCGGAGAAACGTAAAAGTGCTGATAACTTCTCTGTATCAAAAAAGAAGGTAAGGCTCTATCTCGAGAGTTACCTCAACTTCAGTTTTCAGCTTTTCTTAGACATGAGTAGGGGGGGCGCCAAGGAAAAAAGGTTGGGAACCACTGGCCTAGTTGACAAATTAAGTCCAATATTCACTCCCCTTTTAGCAATAATGGAAAGGATTTACAAGGACCCATTTAATGATAGCTTTTCAGAGCAATCAAATTCCAACAAGATGTATAAACTTTCAAGCAAATAAATACTAGCTCAAATGCTGTGAAATATGTAGTTAATAAAAAGTTTTCAATGCCTTAACTGCCAACACAACCAATAAAAATCATTCCAGAAATAGCAACTTCCTCCACGTGGATGGTCCTGATTCAACCAGCAACTTTTGGGACGATGGTCAGCCACTGTATCTCTAGATCACAGTTACATTCAACAACTGTTTTGCTAGGCTAGCAGATGTTACCTGTTTTTGTTTGTGTTTCTGTGAATGTCCAACAAAAGCAGACTACCTGTGGGTCAGACAGCCGTCCCAGGTCGGGGTAGAGGTAGAAGTGGATTCCCCTGGAGGCTCCAGGCAGGGTAACCCCTCTGATCAGCAGGACCACCAGCATAGCATAAGGGAAGGTTGCTGTGAAGTAAACAACCTGCAGGGAAAAAGCAGTACTTCTTAACCAATAGTGTGTTCAAGCTAAAAAGTAAAATGTTATATTGTGTTATATCTGTGAAAACATTTTAAAAATAAAAGCTTTATTATTTTTTATTTTTAGTTGATGAGGTATGAGGCTATTCAGCAGAGTTTGTGCATAATGTATTTCTTCTGCTTCTGTAAACTTTGCAACGCTTTCTGCATGTGTGAAGACAGAGCTAACCACACCGCAAGCGTGTGAAAAAGAGATTTTATATCTCAATGAGACTAACCTGGTTAAATAAAGGTTAAAAAATAAATAAATATGCCAATGAAAATCAGAGCAAAAAAGTGTACAAATGTTTTTAAACAAGGAATGCTGCAGAATACGATCTACTAATACTCTCTTAATCCTATAGTGAATGAAGGAGAAGGTTCACCCTGCCAGTAGACTTGACTCCCTTCCAGATGCAGAAGTAGCAGATGACCCACGCAACGGCCAGACAGATAACTAGGTCCCCATTCAGAGAGCCAATGTGATCAATACCTGAGGAAATTCTCAGCACTCTTCGCCTGGGGTAAGAACACAAACATAAGACAAACATTAGATTTTTTTTTCTAGTCTTAGAATTCATTATATACCACAATCACAGTATTTATGTTCACAACTTTTCCAGTAGAACATTTTGTCTATATTCCCAGTAGCAAAGAAGCTAAGGGTCTAAGCTAGAAGCCTTGTAGAAAAACCAGTAGTAAAAGTTGTATCTAGTCTAACAATCAACCATTTTATAAAACAGGATGGAATACAAGATTGAATTACTTGGTTGCATATTTTTGTGAACTTGTTGGCACCTACAAGGCCATTTGAGGACATGGACAAACAAAAAGGCACTTACTCCCAGAACTCAATGACAGGAGAGGTGGTGTTCTCATGGTGATTGATGGAGCTATTCCCCCTCTGAAATGCCATACAGGAATCTTGAATGAAAGGAAAGACAGAAAGACATTCAATGCTGTGAAGAAATCCAAGCTTTCTCTAAGGTTTCCAAGTTACACACAAGCAAGTGAAACAATGCCACCACTGAGGCGGAGGAGTGAAATGGTGCAGGAACTTTCACTTCCTTAGGATACAATAAAACAATAAATTAATGAAATGTTGAAGGAAAACACCAGGAAAAAAACAAACAACATATGTATATATATATATATATATATATATATTTGTTGTTGTTGTTGTTGTTGTTGTTGTTGATTGGTTTGAAATAAACAACACTAAAAGTCTGTAGCCATGCTAGCGGTTGAATGCTAATATGCTGTATGATGTTTAGCGTGTATAATGTTTACCATCTTAGTTTGTGGTGTTAACATGCTAACATGTGCTAATTAGCTATGCACAGCTGGAGTTGATGGGGATGCCATTAGTTTTAAGGTATTTGGTCACGAACCAAAGTATTGGTCAAATTAAAATTTTTACCTAATGAGAGCAATAAAGTCAGGCACCTATGAAAGTTATTATAACTTAAGGGGAAAACAAATATCACCGCAATCCATTTAATAGTTGTAGAGACATTTTACTAAAATCAATCAATCAATAGGAAAAGACAAAAAATCGCCAAATGTAACTAGGATTCATCTTCTGTGGACTCCATGGCAATCCATCAAATACTGTAGTTGTTGAAATATTTTAGTGTTGCCCAATGTGTTGGACCGATTGCCACCATTGCCACCCATGTGTGGCTAAAGATGACATGCATAAGCATGTCAAGATGGAGACCTGATTAATGATTACACACGGAATATGTCTAGCAAAAGCACATATATTGCCTTTGGTATAGGGCCCTGTGGCTCACCTGTGTTCCAGGTGTTGTTGCAGGAGGCCCAGGGCAGATCCCAGGTGAAGGACTGGGACAAATAGAAGACGGCCCAGGCTAACACGACAATGTAGTAGACGTTAAGCAGAGCAACAATCACCTGGGTGGCATAACCCACTCCTGGAACAGAAAAAAACACCAAGATTATGATTAAACAGTAAAATGCTGCCATTATTGTAACTTTTTTTTGGCCAAAGAGAAACTCTGTCTCTGCATTATGTCTTTGACAATGCCATGAGAATAAGTGTGATTGTGAAACATGAGGCTATATTTTTTATTATAGGTATGCTTTAATAAAGCTGTACATCATGTATTGAGAAACTTGTCTTGGAGGTCAAAAAGCAGCTTGGATGCCATTAAGCACACCTGGAGTCTCAGTGAGCCCACAGTGTTGTATTCAACAGTAATCAGAGAACACCACCAATTAAAATTAATGTGCCATATACTTGTAACTTCACATGTAAGCAATTAGTGTAGTTTATCTCAAATGAGAAATAATTTTGAATCATTGACAAGAGCTCCCTGGCAGTTCCATTCACTATTGACAAAGAGACATAATTTAACCTTGGAATTTCCAGGTTCATTAAACCCATCGCTCACCTCTGCTGCCTTTTCTAAATGACTGCATCAGAGTACAGTAAATTAGATGCAGGGTAAACTGTAACAGGCACATTTTTTGGGATAAGCTCTTGTTCCAACTCATGATTGCACACCTGACTCGACTCTTCACCAGCTGTCATCCTGTATGAGTTATGGTTATGGCTGATTACAGACTTATTTGAAGGCAGACAAATTCCACATTAGCCAGCATTGGTTGCTTGCCAGCAGTTACAGCTACAATCATCACCATGCCACATCTGTATGGCATTCATACTGGTTGTTTGACACACATGGGTGCACACAAAATCACTCATATACTGTACAAGTGCACTGAAAAGTATACAATTCAAAACATCATGAAGATGGATGCTTTCCCAAACATACACTTTTACAAAGCACAGGAAACATCTTAATTATGTCATAAAAGTGTAAAATAAACAGATGTTGGGAGTGCATGACAGTAAAACTTGACTGTGGCTGATGAGTTTGATCTACTCTTGGTGCTTACAAAGTGTTTTTAACATGATTAAACATCCATTAAATTATCTCTCTTAAGAAAATAGGTAGATTACCTTCAAACAAGGGACAGATTTTCCTCCAGCAGGTGATGCCTCCCTCACTGGTGTACTGACCCAGAGCCGTCTCCAGGAAGAAGACCGGGATGCCACAAGCAAACAGGAAGATGAGGTATGGGATGAAGAAGGCACCTGTATAAGCAGCATGCAGATTAAATGAACAGTTCACTCAGATGCTTTCAATATGTCCTCGGGCAATCTAAAGTAGAAGAGACTGGTGCAAATTGTTTGAATTTAAAGCATTCTGCTGGTATAAGCAAAAGCCATGATACAGAGTCATGCAAATATTATGCTGGTAAAGTAAATATGAAATTATCCATACAGCCAAAAGAATCAAACTAGTTCACTTCCTATGGGACATTAAAGATCCAAGATTTTATTGTGTACCAGTTTTGTTTTTTGTCAGTGAGCTCTTATGTGTCAGACATTACATGCCAACATTTGTCTGGCTATTTCCCTATTTTCAGTGAACCATGACCCTCATCGATCAATCCTTGGAATAGATTACACATTAACCTGTGTATTATCTCCTCCTAAACTAATTCAAAATTTCCTCTGAGAAGCTTCATTTTGCTGTCCTGCAATTGCAAGCAAATGTTAATATGGAATTTCTCTAAGCCTTCTGTGGAATAATTTAAGATTTGTTCAACCCTGATGACTAAATGCAAAAGCTTTTATATTGAAAAGGCCAGAGATAAGTAATTCCAACACTCACCTCCTCCGTTCTTATAACAAAGGTAGGGGAAACGCCAGACGTTCCCCAGGCCAATAATTTCTCCGGCCACTGACAGAACAAACTCAATCTTGTTGCCCCACTGACCCCTGTCTGTCATCTTCTCCTCTGTACTGGGCACAATGTCCAGGGACCTGTTGTGTCCATTAGAGGGCTCCACCTTGGACGGGTTCTCCATGTCCCCTGTACCCCCAAAGGGTAAGAGTGGAGAAAAAAATATTACTAAAAACTAAAATTACAAAGAAGAATTGGAGCAAAAGACATAATCATTTTATTCATCCTGAGAGGCAAATCTTGTTGTTGTTTCATTGGCAATTGTAAGCAAAATCCCAATTGATGACAGTTCAGTGTCATCACTGTTATGCATTGTGTTAATCAAAACTCTTTACATGTGTAAAACAAGAACTTTAGTTAGTGTTTTAATAAAAATCCAAATTATAAATATTGACACATTTTGTAAAAGGATAAAAGTATGACCATATCATCACAATATGATTAAATGCAAGTGACAATCTCAATGCAATAACATATTAAATTACCTCCCTGCCCTTTTTACAGTTCTTTAGTCAAACAAAAAAAAGTTTTTACAAAGTTTGGAAACTAATTTCTATGGTAGTTGTATATGTTTTTAGAGACTTAAACATCCAAAATGATTTGAATTAGCACCACTTGCTCAGTAGTTCTAAAATTGTATCCATTAAGAGGGCTCGGGCTAATTTATAATGCAGCATGCAGTCTTCTGCACTAATATCCAAACATATTACCCCAGTACCTAAATCACCTTATTGGCTCCCAGTGAAAAACAGAACCATTTTCAAATGTCACCCCACAGTCCTTAAGGGACTTCCCAGTTTGGCTACAATTGGACCTATCAGGTAAGTATAAAGGAGATCTATCTGAGGATTAAGTGTACTGAAGACTGGAGGGAGCAATTTCAGGACCTTGGCTAGTTCTCAAGAATAATTCCCACTATGGAAGTGATGTTCCAAATATGTTCCAATGTTTGTTTACATGAGCTATGATTTATGTCACTACTTTTTCTGTATCGGATGAGATCAATAATAGCTTGATGTAACGTGGCCGTGTTAGAAGTTAGTCAAGCTCTCGGCCAGACCCTGTTTAGGGGCCAGTACTGCTGAAAGAATGTCTCTCTGTGGAGGAAACAGACAACTCACTGACTGTGCTCACTCCTGTCAGGTTGCATTAACAGGCCTCTCACCAGTCCTTCTGTTTCCCTTTTCCCTCTCTCAAGCACATCATGATTGTTGTTGCAGTCCACATTCAAACAAATTGTTCATTAGTCTGCAGGAGACTTGCTCAAGCTAATTCAGTTACAAGACTACATGTGGACATCAAACCTCCTTCCCTTTCTTCTTTCACATATCCACACAAACAAACACGTAACATGATGTGTGACCTGGTCTCATGGAAGCAATGAAGCTCTCTGTTTTTTTGATTCAATTCTGAAAACAACACAGGAGATGGAAATGTAATTTAGCCAAGCCTTGTGTGAAGCCACTTTTAGAAATGTGATCTTCCTGGCAAAGGGCAGAGGTGCAGCACATCTTTGACTCTGTGTGCTGTGTGTATGGGGTTTGAGGTTGGACCCGTTTTAGGAGCCAACATCTTTAGCACTGGAGCCAAATTGTGGTCTGAGGTAAAAATAGAGCCCCTTGTTTTCAGAAGGTACTTGGTGGGAATGAAGGCTTGGTGCAACAAAAGCTGTGGAGCCCCACCGCTCTGTGCAGGCAAATGAGAATTCCTCACTGGCCTTGCCGCCAGATCACAGTTTACCTCAGTTTTTCACAGTTTCTTTGAAGATGCCGGGAAGCTCAACACACAAGCCAAATACCTCACTTCAAACACAGTCCTTTTAATAGGTGAGACTAAATATTAGCATTATTTATAGTAGCATAGTCAGGCTGAAATAGATTTCATACGTACATGCTTATAGAATGCCAGAGAAGAGGCACACTGTGAGAAAATATGCCAAGATTGAGAATGACCTCATTGAGGCACAGTGGAGCTTTATCCCAGGGAACAGTGCCAACTTCACCTCTCACTGAAAAGCTGTGGACTGACTGAGCAAGTGACTGACAGACTGACCTGATGAATGATTGAATGAATGTGTGACTGACATGGTGCAAACTGGATAGTTTTATGAACATATACTGTATAAAAATGGATGCAGCAACAGTCTTTTTTATTTCAAGCATTCTTTTTCCTTGTCAAAACCTGGCGCCTACATTACCCACAGTGCAACTCGGCTGATAGATCAATCAGACATTAGTACGGTACGGTAGCTTTATTCATAACATAAATATACGTAGGCACACAAGCCTGAGGATGGGAAATAATGGCATCTAATCACTTGCCATAGTTACATATTCCTAATGATGATGACACTCCTACAGTTGATTATTGCAGGCTAATGCATAACTGGATTAGTTACATAAGGTAGGTAGAATTCAATGTCGCACATCTACCTGCACCATAAAGATTTACAGTCGCAGCATGACATGTTAAAAACTAATTGATGTACATCTACATGAATGTTAGAATCAATACATCTGGTTGGTGAAAAAAAACACAAACATAGAAAAGCAATGGCATAAGCTGTGAATAAAAATGGCATACATGTTTTAATCTATGATTTATTAGTTTGAATCATGGACCTTTGTTCAATAATCTGCTTAATTTTCCTTCTAAATAATGTTTTAAGTGTCACATGTCTGAAATGGTGAGCATTGATCTTTTCAATTGCAAGAAAATATCCATGATCAAACAATAAAGCTCCGTAGAAGCCATTTTCTCTGATAGACAATTTATCTCTGTGAAACAAACAATGCAAAATAAGCCACACATGCTTATTAATTATTTATGACTGAGGATGAATTACATTTTATACAAGCAACTTTTGTCTTAGATCAACAGCACATTTAGTCCCATTTTGTCTTTTTTCTGATAACAGCATGGGACAACATGATTCTCAGCATGGAGTGAACTGTGCTGCATAAACATTTGGTGAATATAACAGCAACGTTATAAAAGCCAAGTATTGATTCCCAGAACTGCACACAGTCTTTGCACTGGAGCATGTTAGTAATGTTTTAATACTGGAGGCCTTTCATTAGCTGGACAAAACAAGCAGTGGGTTATTTCTCAAAGAAACTAAGTATGACAGAAATCATTTAAACAACAGCCCTCACTGAGCTCTACGGCCAATGAATTCAATGAAATACATATTTAAGATATCTATGGATATGTTCATTATATCTAATAAATATCAATAAGTTCACTTATTATCCATATCTGATTGGAAAAGAAATCTAATCACATTATTGATAATCAAAGGCACTCACCTTTCATAATGTTGTACAATATCAGATTCAAGAAGAGAGTGGGCAACCAAATACAGGCCTGCTGCTGTTTTATGTTTCACCATATAACATTCATGGAGGGGCGGAGATCTGAGGAACTGAAAACTTTGGTGCAGCCCGCAGTGAGATTTTCCCTCTGAGTTGCCCCTCTCTGAAGACCCCCCTCCCTTTATCCAATTCCATTCAGATACTCCACACACACACACACACACAAACACACACACTCACTCCCCACAGCACACTAGAGGTCTGTGCTGTTTCAGCATGGTGGGCTGATTGCGTAACCTTTTGACACACACATTCTCCCAGGGCCTTTCTGTTCAGAGAGCAACCATGGATGGGGGAGAGTCTGGTCACACTTTTAGGTGGCCACTCAGATTTTATATCAAAGGCATGCACAGATGTGTATGGTTATGAGATGTGCAATAATCTCAAATATGTCTAAAGGTTGGTTTGAAAAAGATTTAAAGATACAGGAATGCATCATCCATAAACCCTGTACATTTTAAATAAATTGTGCATGAGATTTAAATAAGAGCCTAAATATTTTAGTGGTCTTTTCTGACTGAGTGTAATTAAAATATCATTCTTGCTTCATGAAGCCCCTGCTCCGAAAACATCCTTAATTCAGCCCCCGGAAAAGAGTCTTTATTCCCCCCACAGACCCAGTAGCCCATTCAGAACATTTTCCCACAGCAGGGGTCCATAGTGGCCTGGTTCAAGGCATTTGTTAGAAGGTCACAATCCAGAGGGTCTTTATGGAGGTGGGGACAGGGGGAGTGATGCGCTTCTGCTTTTCCTGTCTGAAATCTTCCGTAAACTCCCCAGCCCCCACCTCAAATCAAATTATAATTCAAGACACGAACACATTGGCTTTCTATAAAAATGAAGCTGTCTCCCTGACTTTAGTTTTGTGGCAGTTTAGACTTTGAATGTATGGCGGGCCAATCTGTTTAGCCAGTTCAAAAATAACTATAAAACATACTGTAAGTCAACAAAGTCTTTTATTTTAGTGCATGTTCTCACCTACAGTAACTTGTTAAATTTTAAATCTCTCTGCAATTGCGTGTGTAGCTCTGGCCACATACAGTAGACTACATGATGTTGCAACCCATCATCACTAGTACATCTAATTCCATTTGATAGTATATTGTCTTTACATTAAATTAATAGTTAGACTTTTTGGGAAATAAACGTATTCCCTTTTTTTGCAGAGAATTAGATGAGATGATTGATACAGCTCTCAGTATCAATCATTTCATCTAACTCTAGGAAAGAAAGCCAATTACTCTCTTTCCCAAAATGTCAAACGTCCTTTAAGATAAGTATGGGACACTGGATGTGCCTAAACAAAATCCCTAATAATTTACATACTGTATACAGAAAAATATTGGTTCAGCTCTGATTAAAAAATACAACTATTCTCGATGATAGGTACAAAGCAGGTAAAAAAAAAAATCCTTTCAACTATTATTATTCAGTGGTCCTGTCATTTAAAGCAAAAGTCTACTTGTGCAGCTTGTGTTCCTTTCTTCCAAATCTGCTCATCCAGAGCCATTGTCACGCTTGCAAATCTCCATGGGGCACAAAAGAAGACAAAACAACAAAAGGGGGTTCATTACTGAAATGTACTTCTTCATTCTCTCTGCAGCTTCCTGCTGTTCTATGACTGTACTGTATGGCCAAAGGTCACTGCTCAGATTGTAGTGTGCCTTCTCTAAAGGGTCCATTTTACAGCATTTGGATGGATGGATGACCAGATTACAATTATACAGTACTCTTTACTCCACTTTTAGGTTCCTGCGAAATCAAATGATCAGTTGGGGCATATGCAAATATTTACTCAAACCTTTTCCAACAGGGGCCCTGTCAAGTAAGGGATATCTTTTTTTTTAAACATATCTTAACAGAAATTAAGCCACATAACAAAATACCCAAATTTGTAAAATGTTGCTGACTGCTACTTCCTTTCATTTTGTGGTGGAAAACGTCTGTCATTGACAGACAGCCAAGGATTAAATTGGCCGTGATGGTTAAAGTAGGTAAGAGGTGTGTACACAAAGAACACAGTGTGTCCCCAGTGTGACGGTAGATTCAGTCTGATTAGGCTACCCTGTCTGGCCAAACAACACAGAAAGAGAGCTCTTAACAGAGTTAACCAAAGTCTGACGGGCAGTTTCCAGTTGTTGTCTCATCCATGTAATGCTTTTAAAAGTGAGTACCAACCGAGATTTGGCTGTCATGTTATAGTTTCAATCATGCTCCACAAGAATAACCACATTTAATAACTATACGCAAAGAAGGTTCAGTTGCAATTGTATTTTGCTTTACTTTTTTTTCTATGAAATATGTTCTAATATGTGTAGTTATCCAAATATGATACTGACACACTATAGCAAGGC
Organism: Perca flavescens; assembly: GCF_004354835.1. Lineage (NCBI taxonomy): Eukaryota > Metazoa > Chordata > Actinopteri > Perciformes > Percidae > Perca > Perca flavescens. The sequence goes on from NC_041338.1 coordinate 16,848,062, forward strand.
TGACAAACACTTCAAAAGATTTGAAATCAATAACCACTGGTGTCATGTTATGATGTCATGAATATGGTAAATAATGATTTCAAACAACCGAATTGATATATTTAGTTATGGTTCTTCTACATTTATTCCTAACTTCTTTTATTATATTTAGTATAATTTATGCCATCTTTTACTGCAGGGTGTCCAAGAAAAACCCAATACAGGCCAGTTAGAGAATTTCATTGTCATCTTAATTTTCAAACCTACACTTCATCAGTCTGAGGTGAATATGTATTGATCTTTATTATTATTAATAATAATAATAATAATAATTCATTATATTTATATAGTTTTTTTTTTAAATCATAGACACTCAAAGTGCTTTAATAGGATAAATAACACCCACCCCTCTGGTACGTTGGCACAAAGATGTCTTTCAGCACATACTTCCACTCAAATGTCTAAGGTGGAAGAAATGTTGTATGACGTGGTAAGGGGAGACACCAATATAATTTTCAATGCTAATTTCCATCTGTCCCTGGGCATGTATGCTGTGCACTTATAATATAAAAATGATAATTCCACATATCACTAATAAGGACACATGTAGGACACTCCAGTGCATATCCGTCCAGAGAGGCATGATTAGCTTTAAACTGACTAAAATGAATACACTAATATTTGTAGAGCTATGATTCCACTGTTTTGTTGCTGTGAGAGAAAAAGAGGTTTTAGTAAATGTTGTCAAGCAATGTTTTATATATATAACGGTCTCCCCTCGTTGATGATCTTGTTTGTCTTATTTCTCCATGAACTGTTAGAATAAATTGTTTAAAGGGTTTTGGAGCTTAACCATTCAGCATCTTCTGTAACAATCATTGGTCATAAACAAAGAAATTCAATTAAAGCTCAATATGTTTTATTTTTCGTTTTCTTTTTATTTCTCCAGAGCTCGTTTAAAAGTTAATAAGGGGGTTGGATTGTTGGCTCTGTGTGCTCGTGACCTTGCAAGTTCATTCTCACCAAGAACACAAGTCCGTTCTTTGCATTCTTGGGAATGAGATGCTTAGGGTTTTCATTTCTTTTGGTAAAATAGTCAGTAGCAATCTTAAAAACTATATACAAAAACTATTAAATTAAATGAATAATTTCTAATTTTCTTTGGTATTTTTGTTTTATAGCCTACAAATTAGCAATGGTAATTGCTGAGTAACATGTTTGTTGATATTGTCCAATGTCAATTCTCTATTTGATAATGTGACAAGATGATATATGCTAGTTTATACCCAAAATATGCCAAGACTGACAAGCTAAGCACATCTGCAAGCCAAGCGAGCAGTCATGCCGTTCAAACATAAAAGTGGCAGTAACAAGCGTGCACTAGGGCGCGTCATAATAGCGAGCACTGGGGCCCCGTCGTAACTACTTTACGCCACTAAACTACAGATATTCTTTATTTTTGTGATCTCATACAACTGAAACCTTTACGTCCCACATACTGATATTTTTGGCTCTTGGACTTACATAACTACCTGTTGTAGATCTGTGTTGTTTGCTAGAATGCTGCTCTTTTTTTTAGCCTTATCTTAAAAGTAAATAAAGTACAGGACTTTGGTCAACTTTGATTTTTACCCTGGTCTTCAAACTGAAATAGATAGTGATCCCGGGACCTTTAGTAGCAGATCAGTATCTGAAAATTTTTGTAAAAACAAACCTGGACGGATACTTCAGCAAACCAGAGAAGTAACTATCTGCGTGTATTTATGTAAATAGGATTTTGCCACATTCAATTCAAAGGGGCTTATTTTCAAACCAAACTTTATTTATAGCAGTAGTTGATTTCAAATCAGTTGTAAGTAACAATTTAATCTCTTTAAATATTGTTAATCTCACATGAAACAACTTTATCATTTGAACTGCGTGTTAAAGGCATTCACTTATTTGTGCTATTCATTTACTGTGAGCTAGAGCCCTCTAGTGTTCCACGTGAAAATGTACCAGTGTAAAATGTATTGGTGCTTGGGCATAATATTAATATTCATCATGAAATGGATATTCTGGATGGTCACTCCACCTGTGTTGAAACAACAAAAAAGTGTTATGTTATTATTTCTGAGCATGATGATTAGGACGTATTAGTCTTTTATAAAAATGTTCTTGCATTAGACAATAGAAACAACACAATGCATAATGTACACTACAATTAATTACATATTTTCCTATCAAAGCCTATACTTACATCAGCAGCTCTACAAAGCGAATATTTTTGTTCAGTGCTTCGATGGCTTTCATTTCTTCCTCAGTGAGTGAAAAATCAAATATCTGGAAGAAAATATGATTTTTTTTTTAACTAAAATGACTGAAATTAACTTATGTATACTGTATGAAATTAATTGTGGCACCATAACTTGAATTAAACACTATTACAATGCAGACTTATTTACTATAGTATGATACAAAGCATTTTGGTAAACCCACCTGGAAGTTGTGTTTGATCCTCTCTGGACTGAAGCTCTTGGGGATCACGACAACTCCTCTCTGGGCGTTGAAGCGCAGAGCCACCTGGGCAGTACTCTTATTGTACTTTTTCCCAATGGATAAGAGCAGCTCGTCCTCCAGCAGGGGAGGGCATTTCACATTCACCCTTAACCAGAGACAGAAGAAAATACAAATGATGTCAGGAAACAGACTTTTATCAACATTTTTATGTTTAGCATCCTAAGAGTTGAGAGTTTGGTAACAATAATATGATTGCAGTGTCATATAGGAGGCTGACATGTTGCAAAGATATATCTTTTTTTATTATTTGATTTTGGACATTGCCAAATGATAATGATCTAGGTTAGGTTCTTTCCATGACAAGGGTTATGTGGTTATGTGTTACTTTCATTGCAGATTTATAGTCTATTGACTTTGCAGTTACATTTTGTTATTGAACAATTCAGTTCTAATCTTTAAGCCGAATACATCAGCAGTTTCCCCTAGAGATTTTAGATTTCAGTGTTTTGTGATGTCTAAAAAATGAGTTTTTTCACCCTTCCATGTATACAATACCAGAGGGAACAACACATCGGCTGTCAGTTAAAAGTCAGTTAAATTAAAAGTGCATATCACTTTAAACCTACATACCAGGATGCATCTCTGGAGGAGCCAATTGGGCAGTAGCCAACAATCACAATGTCATTCTGACGACAGAACTCCAGAAGCTTGGGTTGTGTGAAATATGGATGGCATTCAACCTACAGGTAAGTGAGAGGAAAATAAATAATTTAAAAGAAAACCAAAGTGGTCTGACATCACATCAGTGCGCTGTGGTCTTACTAGCCAGAATACATTTAGAAATGGAGAGGAAAGATCCACTCCTTTCAATACAATTAAAGCTAAAGAAACATCGCTTTTGAGACAGTCTTTTATACTACTTTGTGACAAGGAGTGTCATCTAAGTATGTTGAGTATAAAAAAGACTATTTAGGCAACCCTAAATACACAGCTAAGTACACAGCTATACTGCACCATCTACTAAAACGTGTTCCAATGTGGGAATGTTAGCAAGAAAACTTAGCCCTATGTAAGTATGAGAAGCTAAGCAATACTTCTTGTTGATTTCCTATAATACTGCTATCATATACTAGTACGACATACACTATGCTCTCTCTGTTGTCAGTGGGGGTCTAAAGAGACATGTTGAGGTCACCTGGTTGGACACAGGCTTGTGTTTGAGGCCGGGTTTGTTCAGCAGCAGCTCCAGCTGTCTGCGGTTGAAGTTGGAGACTCCCAGAGATTTAACCAGCCCTGCGTCTTTGCAAGCCTCTAAAGCCTATTGAGAAGAAAAGATTTACATCCTCTCAAAGACTGTTAGTGATTATCTTTACAGACTTACTGAGAGATTGGAGAAAAATATAGAAGCACAGTGAAGAGGAAAAAACAGAGCTTTGAACAGAGCTTGGCTGTTTATGACACTGTCCTTGACAGTTCCTGATGCTGCAGCAGAGAATGTTCTGGCATCGACCTCTAAGTATGAAGACGTGGTTTCTCTTGATTCATTGTTTTAATGTTACACTGTCATATTTGAAGGTGTCAGATCCTTTAAGTAGGAGAAGGAGCAACCAAATGTATGTGGCACACCTCAATTAACATGTTCATTGTCATGTTATTAGAAACTTCAAGTTATATGTAAAGCAATCCAAAACAAGATCCATGCAATTAATCTTACTGCTATGAAGGCATATCATATTCAGTTTGTTGAGTCTGTGTCTAAACAGTGACACAGAACCACCAACTACAAACTACCAGTTATTGGTAGTATTGATTGTTTATTATTAATAGTATAAACCAACTAACTAACAAAGTGTATAAATGTTATTTTTTTTACATACTTCATGTTTCTAAGTTACAGTTGTATAAACAAGAAGCAAAAGTGAATTTTAAAAAAAAATATTATAAATATGTTAAGTGAGAAAACAAAATGTACCATATCCATACATTACAAACAACAAGGAAGAGAAGAGCGACGTCATGAAAAAGCAAGACCATCCATTGGGAACTCAACAGAACTCACCTCCCATGTTGCACACAGGTCTGTGTGGTGGTAGATGTATTTTCCATCTTTGTCTTTTGGATAGAACTCATTTCCAGGCTAGAATTTAAGCACAATTCAATAATTTGTGTTAACACTGCGTGATCTGGTTATGTATAAACTGTACAAATACTCTACAAAGTGAAGGTATAGTTGGCTCAACTTGACTGTTTAGGTTAATTTCAAAACTTATCATACAAATATCTGACTATGATTTATGTCAACTTTAAACACAGTAGTTGCCCAATCTTAAACAATGATAAACCTAGCTGTCTGATCTTTTCTGAAACCTAAAACTAAACATGAGGGACGTTTTACACATGGGTTATGCAACTACCATGCATACGTATAACTGTTTCATAAAATTGTTTTGGTATCTTATCTAGTGCATAACAAAAACATTTTCATAACTGTCTGTTAGTTTGTGAACAGTCATGCAAATGTGTTGGAAGTTGGAAAAATGGAAGTATCTTACTTCAAACTATCCTATTTAATAGGGTAGATCAATAATAATAGTACTATCCAAACTAAACACTGCCAGTGGGACATACATATCTAAGGGCAATGTTCAGAGAAATGGCTGGCTGATAAGTGAACTGCAATCTATTTGTGCACTATATAGAAACCTTGAAGGCCATAGGAAGCTCAATGATGTAGAGATCCACATAGTCTAGTTGTAAGGCTTTCAGAGTCCTCTCCAAGGTTGGTCTCACCAACTCTGGTGGATGAAATGTATTCCAGAGCTGAGAAAGATAACACAGAACTAATTAGAAAGCATTCAAATTAAATAAAGATGAATAAAATACATGACATATGACAGAACTTATTACCTTTCCGCAGTAAAAGATGTCCTTTCTTTGAACGGTTCCATCGGCAATCTTCTCTCTAATGGCTTGACCCACTTCGTGCTCATTGAAATACACCAATGCCCCATCAAAGTGCCTGTAACCCACATCTATGGCCAGCTTGACACACTCAAGTGCTTTGCCTTTGGGTGTCTATCGTAAATCCACAGAAAATGGAAATATTATTTGACCTGGTGAAGATTGCGTCGTGCTGTAGTTTGTGGTAATATGCATTCCTGTTTGAATAATCAATGCGTGTTCACATTTTGCTGTTAATGTTTATCAATCATTGCAAGTTATAAACAGCGGCACTCCTACATTACGGAGCGATCACAAGCCTAGCTCACATACAAATCTAGAAACACACAGATGATATTCTTCTCACCGTTCGAGGGTCCCCATAGGTGCCCAATCCCAGCAGTGGAATATGGTTCCCGTCACTGAGAGGGATACTGTGGCTTTCTGCTGTCAGATTCATGTGTGTAAAGTAGTGGAGACACTGAAGTGCTCTCCAGCCTGCCTACTATTAATGAAAGACCATGAACATTGAACCCTGACTTAACTTGTGTTAGTGGCTTCTTACTGAGAGCATTTGCAGATAAGTGCCTAAGTGCAGATAAGTCAAACCCTGACTATGCTGGACTTGTGGCACATTGTGCTGTTTGACAGGTTTTAAACAGTGTTTCCCTCAAATGAGAGAATTGATCAAGTCATATTCCACCAGAAAGCTGAACCACCCTCTTCTTATGTAAATATTGTCCAGCTTTTCAGCATGCTGAGTTATATAACAACTAAGCAGGCGCACTGTTATTATAGCTATAGTTCAAATATACAGAATTTAAAAGCAGTGCCAAAATAATTTAACTTATGCATGCTTTTATAAACAAACTAATGATTAACCTCATCAATCATAGCGTTGGGTGGTAAATTGTGCAATGCCATTACAATGCCAATACATGTGTAATATGGAATTTGATTAAAGATGATTTTTACAGTAATATAATTTGTGTTTGAAATGTTTTTATTTGGTATTCCAGCAGACGATCATTTGCAACTACACTTTTTTTGCAAACATAAAACTGACAACTTAACAAAAATACATCTCTCTCTCAATCTCCAAACCCACCCAAAAGTGCTATCCAGTGGTAAAGGGAGGTAATGAAGGCGTACAGATTAATCACTAGCTTGCAAAAAAGAAATAAAAGGGGACCACGTTTTTTCAAATAACAAAATCTTGTCTTTTAGAGCATACATAATTCTTTCTAAATGTAGTGTACCAGTCAACTCTGTCAGCCACAGTTTAAGAGTTGGAACTTCCTTTTTCTTCCAAAACAAAAGAATAAGTTTTTTTTTAGCAGAAATTAAACCATATGAAATAAAATGTTGTTGCACCAGTGTAAGTCTCAAAAACTCCTCAGAAACTCCAAGTATAATTAAAATAGGATCTGGTTCAAAATGTATGCCCAGTGCATCTGAAAAAACCTGGAAAATCTTATTCCAGAAACTTTGTAATTTTGGACACATAACATAGCAATGAGACAGGCTGGCATCTATGATTTGACATTTGTCACATAAAGGAGACACTTCTGGAAAAATTTTGTTCAGTTTACGCAGTAATATAATTTACGCACCTTCAGGCATAAAGGCTGAGATAGCCTAAAAGTCAGTCATTTTTAAGATTAATGGAGAATTGAACATTTTTACATTGATTATTTTATGAGCACATACAGTAGGCCAAATGTTTTAGTAGTGGTGACGCCTGATCTCTACTACGCATTCAGTTTTTAGGTCAGACAGAAGTGCCCAATGTAACGCAATGAAGACGTGTAACGCAGTGCTACCTGTCTTATTAAGTACAGTAATAATATTTATTTAAAAAAAAAAAAACTTTAGGGGAAAGTGGGGTGAGTTGTGCCAGTTTTTACTCAAAGTGACTTTAAAGTGAAGCCATGACAGTAATGCCTTCAACTTAAGGATGTACATATATTTCAGGATGTGGTGCATCCCTGAGAACAATAACTTTGGATCTGAAATAATGTTTCAGAAATATAGCTTTAGGGAAAAAAGTGGTCTAGTGGGTTAGTTGCCCTGCGGGGTAAGTTGTGCCGTTGGGGGAATACGTTGGGGTAAATTGCGCCAGTGATTTCTGAAGTAAAACAGAACATTTTAATGTTATGAACTGTAATGCTATATGAAAGCAAGACAAATGCAATCCAAAATTACTCATTTAAGGTTTATTTAGATATTGTCACCCTATTAAACTGTTGGAATAAGTCATATTTTGTAGTTTGGGAAAACACAAAAAAACTTAAATACACAATATGTGATATTTGTGAATCATTTCAGGCAAAAAAGGCTTTGGCAATAGATGCCTGTTTACATACATAGAATGCTGTCTGTTAATTATGTAACATATAAGAATAAAGTGACTAGGCTAATTTCTAAACATCCTATTGTGACTTAGGCCACTTGAAAACTTAATAAAACTTCTCTTTAATAACAAAACTGAAATCAGTGTTAGCTAAATTAAACAAATGGCAAGTAGGCCTAAATCAAACACTGATGAGGCATGCCCATCTCATCACTTCTCCAGATTATCCCCTGTGAGTATGTAGGTCTAGGTGGTCTGGATCTGGCCTACTACTTAACATCCCACTTGTCCATGTTGCAGGGGAATATAAACTTCTGCTCCCTTCTGACTGTACCACCAAGTTTTTGGGGTGTGGGTAGTTTCTTGAGCACATCACCTCTAGGGATGACTCCTTCATCACTGGCACAACTTAACCCAGGCCCTTTGGCACAAATCACCCCAGACCCACAAGTTTGAAAAACTAGCATGATCCAGCAGTTAAGAGCTAACATCATGCTAACTCATTGTGTAGCCTGGAAAGAAAACTGTTTTTTGAGCTAAAATGTGCTTACTTCTCATACCATGTGTCTCCCTTCTTTGGAGGATGAGTACAATGCAATGGATGGCTTTTCAAAATGATGTGGTCACATGACCAATTTATTCTATGGTTTTCCAAAAACAAGGGGTGGCTCTACTTCCCCCCTGGCACAAATCACCCAACTCTCCCCTACTGGTCTAGTAACGGACTAACTTGCAGAGTAACAGACATCAGCCTTTGAACCGGTGGCGCTTGTTCTCCATCACCCTTATTAGAACGCGCACTGTTTAACCCCGCCCCTCTCGTGCCGCAACGAGCGCGTGCGGTGCAGTTTGAGCAACACATCCTATCTCACAACATCTGCGCCACTACACCCCTACGCGGAGGTATTGTAACCATTTTTTATCTTTCGTGCTACAGGTTTGTGCTCCAGTCGATATATTGTCGTTTTACGAAAAGGTAACATATCAGCAGAATTAATTTATATATCAACATCGCTGTGTTTAAAAAAAAAAAACTGGCGAGTGAGAAGGAACATGCAGTTGTGAGAATATGCTCTTAGTCTTTTCGCGAAGTCTAGGAGGAAAATGACTCTTGAGCCTGGTCTGGTCTGCTCACCTGTGTGGGTGCATATCGTATACACAGAGAGGTAAACTTAAAGGCTAAAAGTGCAGCAAAAATGGATGGACACACAGAAACACAGGAGAGGAGGGATGCTGCTGCCGTTGTCGTTGAGAACGAAGCTGAGAGCAAGCAAGTGCAAGAGGGAAAGTCCGATACAACCGGACAAAATTACCTGGACACTTGCCCCGTTTGCCATCTAAACTTTCACAGTCGAGAGCCCAAACTTCTGCCGTGTTTGCACTCTTTTTGCAAGAAATGTTTGCCTTCGCCCTCGAGGAATTTGGCCATGGCAGAGCCACCAAACTCCCAGGTTGACAGCGCGACCAAACCACGTGAGTCAGTTTGTTTACAAATAATGATCATGGATCAATTAGGGCATCACTTTCCCTGCATGCAAGGACGTGACAATTCATTGTGGCTCTGTAAGGCTGGTGTGTTTAAGTGCATACATTTTTTACACACATGGACTGCCTTTTGACTGATACATATTTTGTTGCCATGTGTCAGTTATTTTATCAAAAAGCACATCCATTTCCAATTTGACTGATTTAGACCAACGTGTGTGATCCTGTTTGGTTCCAGTGAATGTGATCCGCTGTCCGGTGTGCAGGCAGGAGTGTATGGAGGTAGATGTGATGGAAAACGCCTTTGTGAAGGACTCAGTCGAGGCTCCCAGCAGCACAGTGGAGAGGCAGGTCCAGGTCAGTGACACAATGCTTTACCATACGGGGGCAGCCTTGTAACTGGTTTGTATGGTCATGGTTATACTATTCCTACATGATAAGCAATGGCATGTGCCTTGAGGGCTGAACTGAAAAAATGGAGGTAGCCTATACTTGAGGTGTATCAATTACTTGGATATGTCTTTTGTCCACTCTGACATCCTTTTTGCCAGTTAATCTAATTTAATTTGCTTGATCAAACAATGCCCAGCATCTCTCCCACACCTTGTTACCTGCCCACCTAAAATGTATCGGCCTCTGATGCTTGTCTCATCTACCTGTAGCTCTGTATGACCTGTGATGACAGCACTGAAGCTGCTGGGTTTTGTGTGGACTGTGTTGAGTACCTCTGTGCCACATGTGTGGAGGCCCACCAAAGAGTCAAATTTACCAAAGACCACGCCATCAGACAGAAGGCAGAAGTATCAAAAGGTATTCTAACCAGTGTCCTTATCTTGTTGTTTTCTTCCATGAAATACGTGTACTTATGGTGTTTCCATGACAATAGAAAGCTATTGTTGATGTCACACTTTCCTCTGGGTTCAGTATAGATCTTATAACAGGAGGGCCTTGGTAGCCTAGTGGTTATAGCGCATGCCATATAGCCTTAATGTCCCGGGTTTGACTCTGGCCTTTGGACTTTTGTTGCATGTCATACCCCTCTCTTTATATAAAAAACAAAAATAGAAATAATTCAATGGGGTTAATGCATCAAAATCAAATGTCGTTTCTTTTATAGGGTAGTCCATATAACATGATCTGACATACAATGTCAAACATGAAATCACCTGTGAAACATTGGCACTTGGTATTACAGCAATATTTTACATTCTGACACTCTTGACTAATGCTAATATTGTTTGAAATAAACTTTGAGCTTATCTGCCAGAGTATTTAATGGCCCAAATGATAATTATACATTTTACACAGCAAGCGATCATTGAACCCCATTTGAAAGCAATTTTGTGAAACTGGTAGCAATTTAAACCTCGGTTAAGTAATGAAAGACATTGCTCATTAAGTGCAGCAGAATTCAAATTCAATTAAAAGATTTAAATGTGCACTTTGAAAAGAAGCAAAGGTCAAATGCTTATTATAAAGGATGTCAAATGTTTGACTTGCCAATTACCCAGACTGAAGGGCCACATGATTGTTTTTTTCAGAGGTCCACGGTATGTCTACTCAGAGGCCGATGTTCTGTGACATCCACAAACAAGAGCCACTGAAACTGTTCTGTGAGACCTGTGACCTGCTAACCTGTCGTGACTGCCAACTAGTCAAGCATAAGGACCACAAGTACAGTCATAATTTACAATATAACATAATATAATTATGTTATATAAAGCTTCATACACCTATGTATACATTTCAGTTTGGTTTGACATTAGTGCCGTTTAATGTGATTAACATGCATTTACTATCTGACATTTGAGTTTGCATAAAAAAAGCCATATATTGATATACATTTTGATGCTAAAACCATACTAATATTGTGCACTCTGCAGAAGTTTTACTCAACCCCTGTTAGTTTTAGGAGTGCTGCTGTACATCCTTCCATCCGTATCACCCAGTTGAGAATGTTTATTTTGGAAATTGCATTTGCAATTACATTGTTGTTCTTTTATTCCTTCTGGAGTAGTTACCAGTTCCTTGAAGATGCTTATAAAAACCACAAACAGCACATGGAGAGCATGACCCATCAGCTGCAGGAGAAAAAGAAACTGATTGAAGACATATCAAACTCCATAAACAATGGGTGTGTATATTTCCCCACACCACATGATTGCACATGTCAAGTACGCAAAGTGTATCCATCCCAAAGGCTGAACGCACTCATAGTTTATAGAACTGTTTACATTTTTACATTCACAATGGCCTCCAAATCTCATGAACAATAAAACCTGTTTAAAGATAAAAGCATGGCAGTAATGATGAGATGTTTCCAAAATGTGATTGATTTTGCATATCATTTGTCAAATTTGAATACCTGTTGATAGTTGTAATGTATGCTTTTCAGACTTCTTCAGGTTGATCAGAACCGTAAGTCTGTACATAATGAAATAAAGAAATCCATCTGCAGTTTGATTCTCGAGATTAACAAAAAGGGCAAGATGCTAGTTAATCAGCTTGAGGTAAGACAAACGCTTTTGAATATATTACAAAACAATGCTATTTATTAGTTGCATGCTCTAGACCTGTAGCTTGCTGTGGTGTTGTTTCCAGAAGAACATTACTTGCATGCAAACTAAGTTGACTGTCTTACCCCGAGGCCCAGAGTGCATTCCCTCAAGCTGTTTGAACACTGCAGATGATTACTTATTCATGTTTTCCAGGCTGTAACAAAGGATCATGAGAGTGTCCTGCGAAAACAGCACGAGGACATCGGCTATCTGTCCAGACACCTGGATCATGTCATCAACTTCACCAAATGGGCCATAGCCAGGAATGGGGGCACGGCCCTCTTATACTGTAAACGTTTGGTATGGCTTGTCTGATCATTCATTCACTATCACATCATAGTCTTGTTTTTTCAACTTGAAACTCAGCTCAGCTTTGAAAGCCAGTTAGATGCATGGTTGTGTCTTGGATGTGATGAAGTGGGAGCATATGCCTTTTGTAACACACACAATTCCTCCTTTAAAAATTATTAATGACATCCCATCTGTTGCAGATTCTGTTTCAGATTGGAAACCTCCTGCGGGCAAAATGTAGTACCTCGTTTATACCACAGAGCACTATACGCTTCCAGAGTCAATCCTCTTATTGGGCTTCAAATGTTGATCTGGGTAAGACATGAACAAATATTTCTGATACAGAGAATGGATTTCTTTTAGTCTTGAAACTGTTTTTACTTGTATTTTACTTGGACAACATCAACATGGAATAGTGAACATTACACGTGCTGTGTGCCTAGACAGCGCACCAGAAGATGTTTTCTTGGTTCATAGTGAGAATTTGCTTTTGTTTGTTACTGATTACTGTAAATTAAATATCTCTGGGTTAGGGTTAACATCACAACATCACATGGGGCTCTAGGAATGCGTGAGGGGCATTTTTCAATATTTCTTTACAACACTTTCCCAAACTTTCTACTGCATTACTGCCCACACTTTCTCTTTCCCACAGTTCTCTGCAGAAGTTTTGTCTGTAACCTACTGTGTATTCCGTATCCCTACTTGGTATGCACATCCTGTCTCTGTGTGTATGTTCCCTCAGGCTCTTTAGTGGTGGAGAGTGTCCCAGGCCACCAGCTGGGTGGTTTTCAGGATATCCCTCATCAGCTCTCGCACGCCGAGCAGGGCCCCTCAGGCTCACCCTACAGCTTTGCCCTGGGAGCACCCCACAATACTCTGGCTCAGCTCCAGAGGCAGGTGGACAAGCTAAACCCACAGGCCAGCTGGCAGCCCCAACCACCTCCTCCACCTTGGACATGGTACCAGAGTGTCCGACTACAGCGAACCGTCCCAGGGCTCCTGCTAGGAGGCTCTCCCTCCAACAGTATGCTTCCCCAACTAGGCCACAGGTTTATGGTGCCTCCTCCCAAACACATCAGCCCAACTAGCAGCTTACCGAGAACTGGGTTTACGCCCCAGGTTGGTGTGCATTTCTGTGTTAGTGTGCATGTATCGCTCGTGTTCGTTTGACTGACAAGCCCTCTTAACAAGCACCGACAGTGGACGGCATTGTCCTAAATAGAGCTGACAGCCTTCACATCCTGGCTAATTCATGTCTTTCCTTGTCAAGATGGGTTTTAGTCTTGGAAGAACTTATGACTCAAAATCCTAATACAAAACAGCTAAATCTGCAGTGCAACAGGAGCCAACATGTGACAGAGGACGGACCCAAGATTCCATAAGAAAGGGTTGATAACATCTCGTCGTCGAAGTTGTTTAGTCTAGTTCACAGGGTGTTTAGGTTCCAGCTCTGAAGTATAGGCTCATTCACAGGACAATACTGGCGTGTGAAGTGCACACATGAATTGTGTGATACTGATGTGAACAAGCTGTTATGGCTGCATAATGAACTCTCAAATGTTATCCGTAGTATAGAAATATACCAGTAATTTTGCATGTTTTACTGTATACTTAAAGGAATACTCCACCGTTTGTTGAAATAGGGCTTATCACGGTCTACCCTGGCTGTAGATAAGTGGGCCAACACATTTTTTGTCTCAGTGCAAGTAATCAATTTTTTTTTTGTCTTTTGTTGGCTCACTTTTACTCACAACATGCTAACCGGCAACATAGGATTTCATTCACTACACTAAGCTAACTAGCGTCGGTGCTGCCGGTGTTGCACCGGACTAAAACGATGCATGCACAAAAAATGCGTTAGCCCACCTATCTACAGCTAGGGGAGACTGTGATAAGCCCTATTTCAACAAACGGTGGCGTATCCCTTTAATGATACTGCTGACTATTTTTCAAAGCAGGCTGTAGTCATACTGCAGTAGGTTTGTAGATTGTGTTCCGGGTACTGTCGCTGTTATTTTTCTTTATACGTCACTATGGTACAATCACCTTAAAGATATTTAAGAATAACTGAAAAGTCTATAATTTAAAAATGTAGTAATAAAAACTGCTTTCATTTTTGTCAAGAGCTACTTTATTGTTATGTTTTAGTGCAGCTGTAAGTGGAGATTCATTTGAAAAATGACTTTATAGCCAGGGGTTAAATTTGGCCGGGGCTGTCCGGGACTCAAACCTACCACCACCTGCCACCCACCATAAAACGGAAAGAACAGTCAGTCAGACAGCACAGATGGCAGAGAGTTATAGCTGGATGGCAAGGCAGGGAGAACAATAAACAGAATGTTAATTGCTATGATATTCTGCTTAAACAATGTTTTGCTTTTACAAAATGATATACATCTCAAACCACAGAGTCCCCCTCACATAACAAATCCCAATTTAACCTGCTCATAGCGTTGATAAATAGAAAAGCTGACATGATGAGGCAAGTTGATTTTAATACTGTTGTGAAATAAATTAAAATCAAACCTGGAAGATTTTTGCAAAAACAGTGACTGCTGCATTCTCTAAAGAGTGTTTAGTATTACAGCAACTGAAAACGTCCTTTGAAATCTTAAGTATTTCTTTATAACATTCAATTTCCATGACTTTAACATACAAAAACTCAGTTTAGGTGTGGATTGAGCAGATGTTATCGACATGTATTGACATTTTGTAGGAGGAGAAGCTTCACCTGAAAGGTTAAAGCTAATATTGAACAATAATAAGTCTCAGTGTGTTATGAGTTTAGTCCTCTCTGTTCTGGTTATTGCCACGTGGTGTCGACCCACGCAGCCAGCAACAGAGTAATGAAAGCGCAATGTTTCATCTCCAACTCTATCATCACATGGCATGACAGGAATACAGGATGAAAATGACTGCAGCATTTCTACCCATCTTTCTGTTTCTCCCTCTTGTAGCCTCTGAGGGGAATGGGAAGCAGCTCCAGCTACCAACCCAAACCTATGGACGTATTTTCCTCTTCACCTCTGTACACCCATACGACACCACTGGCCATCAAGGGTGGCGTCAATTCACCTCAATCAGGACAGACGGCAAGTGACCCCATCCATTTATGTAAAGTACATTTGTGCACATTATATTTGCAATTAAGTAAACAACATGCAATGTTGTGTTTAGATTGAGCCTACATATCTGAATAGGAGGAAAGATTCCGGTTGTCCGATATATATGCTGAAACCAAACTATCCCCAGAGCCTACCACCTTCTTTGCTCCATAGAAATGGTCTGTATGTCTGTGCCATTTGTATGTTTGAAGACTATATGTATTGCTGTATTCGTGATAAAGGAAAACTGATTTTTATTTCTCTCTCAAGGACAAGGACAGCAGAATTCTCTAGGGTACGTTGCTGTATCCCAGGAGGAGAAAACAGGGTAAGGAAACAGCTGCACTTATGCACACACACACATACACTCACACACACACACACACACACACACACACACACACACACACACACACACACACACACACACACTCACAAAAGCACAGATGCTGTCCCTCTGAATGTTGTGTAGCTCTGAACAGTGCTGCTTTAATATGATCCCACTCTTTTTGTGCCATTGGTCTCTCCAGTGAATTTGGCTTTATTCTAATTGGTTGATGCTTTGCTCCCAAGGACTTTCACCTGGAAACCGCCAGAAACACACCAGGCTAGTGGAGCAGTGGGCTCAGCTGTCAAGAAAAGACGAAGATCGTCACCAGCGCCCATCATTGTTATTAAAGATGAGCCTGATGATGACAGTAGCTATGTAAGGAGACAGTAGGTTATTAGTGCAGTCCAATGACTCTACCATATAAACTGTTGACTTGAATTTTGGGAGATGCAAAGCTGCAAAGCTTGTTACTGTAGCAAGATGTTTTAATAACTAATACAGAGTTTGAATTTAAAAGACATTTGCAGTTTATTACAATTTGGACATATTTTTGAAGTTTTGGCCATAACCACAGTAATATTGAGATGTGAAAACACAGAGACTATTGCTACAATGAAGTAAGACGAGGAAAGAAACATAAGCAGTGAGACAGGTTGTAAACAAGCCAACAGCTAGATTTTCTAAACCTCTTTATTTGAAGGTAAAAGCCAAAGTCAGTAATAATCCTGCAGGCACAACTATGCCAATTACTCTAGAGTAAAGTTGAGTCCACTTACTACATATTGGTTATATACTGGAGCTGTTTTTTTTTTTGTGGATTTCAGGTACAAGCCAACCAAAGAGCAAGCCTCCCTGACAGCACAGGTGACCAACCCCAAATCAGTGGCCAAGACGAGGGGAACAAAGTCCCGACTCCTCTTCAAAGCACCGACGACAAACCCCATAGCCCTTTACAACCCTCAAGCAGTCCATGGGTCCACAGTGAGACTAAAGCTCCAAATCACATCCGTTCCCTGGGAGAACCGCAGGTAGACCAGCACCAAGCTCCGCTGAAAGGCTCTAATGAAGGCTTGTGTGCTGCATGTCAGACTGGGGGAGAGCTGCTGTGCTGCCATAAGTGTGCCAAGCTTTTTCACCTTTCGTGCCATGTTCCAACTCTCCTCACATCTCCCAGGCAAGCTACGACAGGGGAAATAAATCAATTTATGGTTTCAGATGAAAACCCCATAACTCCTGTTTCTTTTGATTTTCATGTTTATACTAGAATCAAGGAAACAAGTTGTTTTCACATTTTGGTGTGAGGTTTTTAAATAAGAGCAGCATTACGCACTTGTTAATTTATTTTTCTGCTTACTGGTTTTTGTATTGAGTCTCTGGGCTGTTTCTTTTCAGCGGGGAATGGTTTTGCTCTTTCTGCCGTGACCTGTTAGTGCCTGAGATGGAGTATGACTTTGAAAGCAAACCTGAAACCAAATCAGTAAAAAAGGAGCCAGATTCTGAAGGAGGATTTCCCCCTTTGGACAAACAAGTCAGTACTTTTTTTTTTTTTTTTTTTTTTTTTTAATTACAGTGATTTTGTTACAATAAAGATTACAAAATTATAGTAAATAGTACTAGGAAAATAATATTTTGGATAGTAAACCCCTCACCTTACCTCTGTACCCCCTGTACCTCTGTAGTTGTATCCACTGTAAACACAGTCATATTTCTTATAACTATATTATGTAGTACAAGAATAACATTTAAGAATGATAGAAAATCTAAATTTGGGTTGTTTTTTTTAACACAATTGTGTGTGAAGCAATGTATTTTAAAAGCAATATGTTGCTTAATGCAGTTTTTTGTAGTGAGCAGTATTTGGGCTGACACAAAGCAGATCATTGTCAGATTTTCGGTTCTGAGAGGCAAACCTCACCAATATGGAACTTGTGTCAGGTTCAAATGATAAAGTAAGCAGATGCAATAGACTTTGGATTGGAGAACTGTATTTGATTATCAGTTGTATTA
Source organism: Perca flavescens (assembly GCF_004354835.1). NCBI lineage: Eukaryota > Metazoa > Chordata > Actinopteri > Perciformes > Percidae > Perca > Perca flavescens. Next base: position 16,865,612 of record NC_041338.1, read on the forward strand.
AGTCAATTGTCTTTTTGTACCGCTGCAGAAGTGTGAGAGGCTGCTGCTGCACTTGTTTTGCAGCGAGGTGAGTTCAGACTTTCAAGGGTCTGTATCCCCCTCGGTGAGTCTAAAAGTTTGGCTGGCGAAAGGTTCACAGGATTAATGTCACATGGAGTTACTGTAACTGTAATTTTAATGATGTGTAATAAGCAGTATTTCTCAGTAAATACAGGGACATTATGAATCAGAAGCAGAGCAATTCAGTCAGGTACTGTAAGTATAAAGGGATTTGTCTTGATGACACAGAGTTTGTACTGTTTGCTATTGCAGTGGATTACCTTTAACAATTATACACTGTACATTACAGTACATACAACACTGTATTTGTGTGTATTTAAGACTTAGCAGGAACTGCAGTGCACATTTTTGGCTTGAAATACCTCTGGTTATTTTAAACCTTCATGTAACAAAATGGGATACAAATACTTGACCTCTTGTGCACTATGCTGACATGTAATACTTTGTATATATGAGATATTAATCATGATTTTACGTCAACATCTTCCCATGAAGTTTTATTGTATTATTATCTCTCCCTTTCTAAATACTGTAGGTACGTGCTAATAACAGGCTGACTATAAAAGGACCAATGGATCTTTCCGCTGTGAGAAAACGACTGGAAGCCAAGCAGAGTCTGTGCTACCAAAGCCCTGCAGAGTTTGTAGCAGACATCAGGCTCATCTTTGGCAATCGTGCAGTCCTCAGTGAGGTATTATAGAAATAATTGTTTTCAAAAAGCCATTTTTTTCAGCATTATTCAGTGCTTAACACCTGGTAATAAAATGCTTTGTCCTCATCCTTGCTTCTACTTGCGCAGCAGGCTGACGCAGAGGTCGCCATGGCAGCCGGGAAACTTAAAGAGCTGTTTGAAGAGCACCTGAGGGTCATCTTCCCTGACCAGACCTTTCCAGAAATCAAACTGGAGATGATACCTACTGCCCCTCCTGACTCTCAACTCTCATCTCTTGACAATATATTCCAGCATGCAAAGCGCCAGCGCACATATTCAGACTCCCAGGACACCCCAAGCTGTCCCAGTGGAGAGGGAGTAGCATGAAAGCACACATCTTCTTAAAGTGCCCATATTATGAAAAAAACACTTTTTCTGGGATTTGGGGTGTTGTTTTGTGTCTCTGGTGCTTCCACACACATACAAACTTGGGGGAAAAAAACATCCATGCTGTTTTAAGTGAGATACGGGTTTCTGAATGTGTTCTGCCTTCAGTCTCCGGGTGAGCTGTTCACAATCTGCAGGGCTTTCTACATCAGTAGTCGAGACGAGGTGGCTAACCATAGAATGCTAGCATGCTAGCTGGTTCTCAATGGCAAAACACTGCTAGCACAACACACACTAGTTCACCATAATCTACAAAAGAACTACTTACATGTCCCTCAAAATACAATTATGAACCTGAAATGAGCATAATATGGGCACTTTAATTTGTTAAGATATTCGACAACACTGCCAGCACCAGGTAATATGTGGTGTGTTCCACTTTATTACAGACATTTAAAATACACAATCACCCTCAGGTCACCTAAAATGTTTTGAGTGGTAAATTATTAAATTATACTGCAAGCAAACAACTATGATACAGGGCACCAAATCAGTTCTATTTTCTGGACTAAGCCGCATTACAGCTGTTGCATTTACTCTGAATCTGACTTATGCTAAAAGTGCATACATGCAACACATGCAGGTGTTTAGAGCGTAAAGCTGACCAGCTATTAGGGTGAGCAGTCTTTTGTTTTGGTTAAAGGTGCTCCAAGCGATGTTGGGTGACGTTACTTCTTGTTGACGTTCAGAGTATTTTCAAACAAAACGAAGACTAGCTCGCTCCTCCCTCCTCCTCATCCCGTTCCCTCCCTTCTGTTCTTCAGCGCACCCCCCCTCAAATCCTTCTTATCTGTTATTGGCTGAACACAGGAACACGGTTTGTGTATGTTGGCATGGTCCAGGTTGGACCACTTAAATTGTTGGCGTGTGTGGACCCTAGGCTGTCTACAGAGACCGCGCTTTTTTACAGTGTGTTTAGGGGACCGGCAGCTCGCGGATAGTGAGGAGATGTTTGCTGTATGTGACAAAAAATGTTGTAGCCTAAAAAACTGGTGACATTGCTTTGAGTACCTTTTAAGTTGTCAATTCAAGTTGTCAAGTCTGCTCACAGTAGATACATCCATCAACACTGAGCTAATGTGGCCAGGTCTGGTGCGTTTTTCCTGTTTATTTCTCCATGTGTAAATATAGAAGTGATCAGAGGAAGGATGTTAATCCTCAGCTTTGATGTCTGTGGTCTATTTTATGGGGAATAAGATGTGTTATGGAGCCCCTCCAGGCCTGTAAAATGAAAACATCAAAGGAGTCAAAGCTGCTTGAATGAACCCAAGACTGTTTAAGATGTTATTGTCACACATCATTACACAATAGTTCAGCCTGGTGTAATTTGTCAGGCTTTTATAGTGCAGAACTACAGATCTAATGTTGTAAAGGGAAATATTATGTGCATTTATTTATGTTTATTTAAAAAATAAAGAAATAAAAAGGTTTTTGGATTATATTGTGAAAGGGTGAGCACAGTGCAAATGTTATGTGAGAATCAGAGATACAAAAACTCTTTTATTCCTCTTTCCATTCAGGCACTCAACTCAACTAAGAGGAGGTGATAGCTCTTGTATATATTAATGACCCCTTTATTTATTTTATCTTTATTATTATTATTTATTGTTTTGAGTTCTTGTAGTTCTGTTTTTTACTTTCCTTATCACTCCAATGCAACTTTTTATTCTTTAACTCAGGCTGAAGCTGCTGTTTTTATTTGTGTTCATCGTTTTGTGTTGTATATTCGTCATGTGATGTCTTCCTGCTGCATACAAATTGCCCTTTTGGGACAGAAAATAAACTGAACTGAACTGACTCTGTAACATTTCTTCCACACACTCACCATTGTGAACAGTTTTATTATAATATCCAAGAGCCAGAACATTTAGCCATAAACCTACTTGCATGCAAATCAACTTTTAGGTGTTTACAGGTTTCAATAAAATATGATAGCTTACATCTGAGTAATGATTCTAGGTAATAAATAATGTCATAAACCCCCTACACCCTATAAATGCATGTAAATGGAGTCTATTAATGTCCTACTTAAGAATAAGAAATGTATTACTTCCCTCATTACAACAAAGCCACTTTCTCCTTTAACAAGTTTCTACAGTTGTGTTGACTGGCAGTGAACAAGTCCTTCGGGCCCCACAGGCCAGGCCTCTGACTGCCGGCTGCGTTAGTGGCCCTTTGCTGATTGACACAGACGTGGCAAGACAAGCTTTGTTGAGCTTCAAAGGAACACCCCCCACAACAAGATTAACACTGTTTGAATGTGACCTCGGCCACTCCAATTTCCTCCACCTATGAGCTAAGAGGTCAGCTCACGCTGCTGTTTCTTGTTAAAGCCCAAATGTAGATTGGAGGTGGAATGAAAGGCTTGTAGTTTCTGGAAAGCAGGCATGATAAGTAGCCCTCAGATGTTCACTGTGCTTTTAGCCAGCCAGGCTTAAAGCCCGCCACTGGCCTGGCTCTCATTTCGGACATTCTTCATCTGTAATATGACGCCTATTATCTATTTTCTACATTACACTAAGACAAAGATAAGATTAAGGACAGCAGTAAAGGGGTGCTCTTTGTTGTAGTAATAACTGCAACATCACAGAGGGGGGTCGCCACATCCTTGACTGATAATGTAATTGTCTGCAGGAGCCAAATCTGTGCTGCTATAGCAACAGCCGCCTACTTTTAAACTATAGGCCCTGCACAGTTTAAATATTCCAGGACCATAACGTTGTTTTAGCATGTTTTACTTAATTTTCTACAATAATTTATCACTTCTCACTGTATGCTGTAGTGTGGTTGATTTGTGAATAGTGATTTCCCTGCATTCCGCTGGTTTTCATTCATTTAGCTAACATCAATTTGCAGAAAACATGCTAATCCATTACTATAAACTCCATGTCTGCTTTTGTTGTTGCCAGGGTTAAATCACTGTACTGTTAGTGTGGCACTGTAAATGCAGATTAATTAAAAAATATGTTTTCACTTTACCGTGCAACTGTAAAGTAAAAGACACAAAATAAAGGCAGACATGTTCACTGTGATGGATTACCTCATCAAGCAAGTTCTCTGCAAGCTCATTTTTACACCATAGGGGGATGTTTTTTTCTGAATGGGTTTTATTGTGGAAAAAAATGAATCCTGGATACCTACATTGAAAAATTCTAATTCAATTTTCTAAATAAGGAAGATAAATAACATAACATTTAAACTTAAATCCCCACTCCATATCCTAAGACAGCTCTGCAATAGTGGTACTACATAGTGAAATCATTGGTGACACGTTGCTGGTAACATGCATAAATGCATATTAGCATCCAAAACATTCAAAACACTGGTGTGGTCTATGAAAATGTGGTTTTATAGGAAGATTGTTGACAGTACAACAGAAATGTAGACTGTATTGGACTGAAGAGCGCAGAGATTGAGACTCAACTTGTCACATACTACACTTAAACAGTGCAGTTACCATTTATAGCTACCATATACTTGTTGGCTTCCCTGTATGTCTGTGGTGTCCTGATATCAAGTCCTTGTAGATGTTTCTAGACTGGCTAGACTGTTGGTGGAGACATGTGGCTCTGATTAGAAGATCATTTAACCTCTCTCTGTCACCATGCCCAGAGTCAGTAGACTGATTGAATTTGCAGAGGGCTTTAGTTGGTACAAAATGTTTATAACGCAGTCTAGCAATTATTTCTCCGCTCCTTGCCAATTCCGGTAGACTTGTGTGTGTATGTGCATGCACGTGTGTGTGGCTTGTTTATACCCAGCTCCTTCCCACAGTTCATGATCACTTTGGCTCACAGTGTGCCCACATCTGTGGCATGTTACAAATGCTTTAATTCATTAACTTTCAGGGAAAATGCCTCATTTTCTTTGGTACAGCTGTGAAGTTAAGTACACAAAACATAGGCAAAGTAGTTAACCTACAGCAACCTTAAATACCACTGTGCAGATACATTTTTAAGGGGGATTCAAATATAAGGGAGTATGCAACATCACAAAGCCAGTTTCCATTTTGATCTATCATCGTTCTTAGGGTGCAGCAAACTCAAATGTAGCAGTGAATAAATATAGTTACTTGCAGGCAATGACAATTTTTATTTTTATTGTTTTATTCTCCCTCTTTCCTCTAGAGATATCCAAAAGGTTTCAAGGCTTACAGACTGGACATAGCCACAAGATATTTTTAAGTTACCCCAAAACTGGCTCCAGATGTTGAGTAATCAGTACAATCATTAGTCACAGACAGAAAAAGTCTACTCTGCTATTGATGGCAAGACAATTTCCATGTGTGCATGCATACCTTGCAGCACAGTAGCCTGAAGTCACTTACAATTGCTCCTGTAGGCAGTAAAACCCATTTCAGCCCACAACTCCCTATATTTCAGGTCTTATACTTCCAACTCACATACATGCGTCAATTATAGAAAACCTTTTAAAAGGATAGGCTAAGTGTCAGAATATAGTAATCAATTACAGTATAAACTCAATTCTTCTAATCTAATCTTTTATGTGAAGAACTTCGAATTGCTGATTAAATGTGCTCCATAAATAAACTTGCCTCGCCTATAACCAATCTGTAGCCTAAGTCTCAATAGCGAAATTATATTTTGTATTAGTAATATATTGTAAATGAGCTTACGATGAACGGCTTTCATTTTGAGTTCATACTGGGGGGGGGGGGATTTGATTAGCAATAAGTCGCTGTCTGTGGCCCCAGTCCGCCCCTCGCAGCGTCATAATTGGACGCTCATTCCTCCAGTCAGCTGGAACTGCGACTCACTCAGCTCCATCACATCTACGTCTTTCCCGCGGACTCGGTCTTTCCTTTTTTTTTAAAGGAGCACTGCTGTTTATTTACACATCCTGCAGAAAAACCAGCATAGGCAAGCTCAAAGCTCTCGGACACCTTTTATTTCCCCCAGTTGAATCTCTCTTTCTCATTCAATGGCTCCGTGTGTGGTGCTGCTCTGCTCTCTGTTCGGAGTTCTCCTTGGCCAAGGTAAGTTACCTTTCTGTAAAGATCCCTACTACGTGACGACTTTTAATTAAGATGAACCCCGAAAAGCCAAAGAATGTTATAGGCAGCTATTTGATGCTGATGTGGGTGGATATTGTATACTGCATGCTAACTTTTCACATGGATTTGTGAAGGCATTTACAGTAAGAATGAAAGTGATGATAGACAAAGAGTGAGACCCAGGGAGGTGATGAATTTGTCACAGGACTAGTTGGGGCATGTGATAAAAGCACAGTTCACAAAGCTGGGTGCTTCAAAGTGTTGCAGGTTTGTATTGAAATGAAGTAGGGTTAACATTGTAAAGGCTTTATATAATAAAACACCCTGATAACTGCTTTAGAAGGTTTTTCTGTTTCTATTGTTTTCCCTCTCAACTTACAATGAAGTTAATGATATTTAGTGTTACATAAAATCGTGTCTTAGCAGCTGTAAACTCTTTGCACACTGCATTGTGTAGGACAGAAATCAAGATGCTACATATTTACACAACTTGAAAGTGTCTTTAATGCTCTCTTTCATTCATTACATTTTTGTTTAGGCTATAGCCTACATGCAACTTGATTTATAAAGTGATACAAGAAGATGTCACATTAAGAGTGTTAAAATACAGTTTCACATTTAAGTTGTGTGAAAGAGTTTTTCTGCCCTGCAAGTCAAAGGCCAAGTGCCTTGATATGCTGTGATGCTATGTCAGAACGACCAGTGTCTCACCAGGACAGGGTGGTCCGGACAGAGGAGTGTGATTTATACATATCCAAATGTGCATGGTGCCCTGGTCACACATGGGGCAGCTTTCACAGTCAGTAGGGCCACTTTTTCTTTGAAGGGGTTGGTGTCACAGATCAGTTTGGAGTAAAATTCAGATAGATAGAGATAGATAGATAGATAGATAGATAGATAGATAGATAGATAGATAGAGTGAAAAACATCTGCGTCCTGTGTCACAGTCTTTTCTTATCACTAAGATTGACAGAAACCTCCAAATAAAAGCCTCAAGTGCAGCCTGTGAAAGAGATGTACACTGCTGTTGTGATATCTGGCTAAGGCTAACTACTCTGCCTGGGCGGAGCTCCACCAGTGGGCTCATTAAGCCGTGTTTACATGAGGCGTCTAGACGCAGGCAAGCCATGTGCTGCTCTGCCAAGAAAGAATGGCCCTCACAAACAGCACTGCTATCCAAGATGGAAATCAGCCCTGTCCAGACAGACAATGCATCACGGAGACAGAGAACTGTGGCAGACTGCATCTAGGCCGGAGCACGGCTGCGCCTGGTTTGCCTCTTTTGATAAAACAGCACCACACAGTTTTAAGGCACTTCTGGTATTTCAATTTAGGTTTGCTAGAGCAGCAGACAGTGGTGGCGTTGGAATGACTCTGTGATGCCTTGTGGGTTAGAGTTAGTTATCAGCAGAGTGCAACTGTGGGGAGAAATCTCTGGGACAGAGCAGTGTGAGCTGTTACAGTATAAGACCAAGTGTCATTTAAAATATACAAACTGCATACTTCAATACAAGAGTATTTGACACCTTTGTATAAGGCCTTAATGGCACTCAGTGTACATTTATATCCAAATTGTAATGTTTTGTCTCATTGGAATATCTTGATGTTACTTTGCAAACAGATAGAGGTCTTAAACATTCAGAGACAGAGACACTACGAGAGGGCCCACTTGGTAGGCCCATGTGAAAAGCTTTTGAAATGCCATCTCGTTTCATCCAGCTGCTACAAGGTTTATTGGCCCGAGGATTCTGGGATTTGCCAGACTTCCAGAAATCAGTAGTGAGTCAGCTAATGTGGCTGCCTAGTAATAAATCCTCTGTCCATATTCACTCCTGTCTGCCAGTTTAATCATCCTTTTTGTAGTAGCAATGGTCACAATGTTTTAATTCTGTGCTTCGTGTTTCTGTAGCCTACACTGGGGAAATGCCTGCCTTTCTTGAGAAAAAAAAAACATATTTTGATTATAATAAACTCTTAGTCATTGTTATATCTTGCCCCTACTTAATGCTGGGGCTGCAGAACTGGGTTTACACAAGACTGCAATCTATTCAGAGAAGTTGAGGGTTTTATTGCAATTGCAATGTTATTACAAAGTTTATCAATGCAGAAAACTGATTGTGGTGATGACTATTCCTGCTTGTGCTTCATATTTGATTTAGTGGTTATAATAAAATACCTCCAGCACCTCTGGGAGAAAGCAGCAAATCTATAAAACTGAGGACTGCTATTCCAGACACTTGTCCTCCCAACGTCATCTAACTTATTAACTGAGGTTGTTGACTCTTGCCAGACTGGTCACGGCAGACGCTGTGTCTCAAACAGATGGATTTGTTCAGTGCATTTCACAATCACTATTCCCAATAATTCAGAGCATTCAGTCACTAACCAGCAACAACTTGTATTATATTACAATGGTTCAACAAAATTTATTTCACGGTGAGTTTGTTTTCGCTTTTTTATCTCTGAGGACTTGCTCTTAATAACAGTTCGGCGCACTTATCCTGGTTTGAGCCAAAGGCAAAAAAAGTCCAAGGAGCTGATCTGCCAAAGCTATTTCAAGTTTGGCAGATCACACAAACCACAGGCGAATGAATGTACTTGATGTGATTGGGACAGCTGATTGTTTACAGAGTCGAGGCATTCCTCACTCTCTAATCCACATGAATAAACAGCTAGATCACCACAGAGTTGGGTGTGCTCCATTAAAAAAAACAAAAAACCTCTCTTGTGTCTGCAACAACATTTCCATCATTCATTCTATTTGGCAAAAAAAGGCCTTCGAGCAATTCAAATTGCCAGACAGATTTTGAATTTTGTTTTTCCATCTTTAGAGGACAAAGGCAATATCCTTTTTTGTTCGGGATAGATTTCCAAATTTGATCATCATAACCCTTTTTAATCAACATTAATCACTTTTATTTTTGCCAAAAGAAAACGGTTGTCAAAAAAATAATGCTTAATGTCATAAAATAATGCTTAAATCATTAGATATATTATTTTTCATCACGAACAGCTTAAAGGGCTCAAAACTAGCCTCAAGCGAGTGTGGTAACCACCTTGTAGATAGGCAGGCAGGTGTGATAAGTGCAGAGGCAGCAGTACTCCGTCTGGGCTCTATCTCCTGCAGTGATTATGTTGGTGGGGGTCCCCTCACTGCGGCAAAACAGACACTGCCAGATATGAAAATGTCCCTCTGACAGTGCACGGTGAATGGGGTGTGCACCTTTTCACCTGTTCACACAGACTCACCTTGTGTTGTTTTTTTAATGTTTGTAGGAGTGGAGCAGATCTCCATAGAGGACTGCTGTAAAGATGGCCAGAAGCGTGGCAATGATAACGAAGAGTGTGCGTCCCTCCCTCTCATCTCTGGGTCAAACACATGCAGGTGAGCAGGCGACTGATTGCAAATCTATACACCACAAGGTTTATGGTTGGTTGGTTAGGGGCTTATTCAGATTCACAAGTCAGTAACTCTTGCACCCTTTGTCACAATCTTTACATTTTCTATCTGCGCCACAGAAGCTCCTGCAATATTGGCCCAAAGGGATTTGGCCTGTACCATGTATGGGATGTCTGTAGGCCTGTGAGATTGCTTTACCTTACTCCCGTAAATCTCCATGCACATTATTCACTTCACATGAGAGCAGGAAACACTAATAGTGATGGGATAATAACAGGTCTGCTGGTAACCCTAGAGGGTGTGCTGCCACAGGTTCAGGGCCTATAAGCCAGGGAGATCTTCTGCTGTGAACACTGATGGCAAACACATTTACCGTAGCCACCCTAAGTGATCCTAAATTTGTCTAAATTATAGTGTGTGGGGAAGAAGGGAAAAGGGCAGAGGTTTGTGGGGGAGCAGGGTGGACAAGGGTTGATGGGGGTCTGAAGAGGGGCTGTTTCCAAACCCAGGAAATACCTTAGAGGTGAAACGCGACATGGAGGGAGGATGGAGGGAGGCAATAACAGGAAATCTGAACGATTTCTTCAGACACCAAAGAGGAAAAACAGTATGAAAGGAAAAGAGGGGAGAGAAGAGAAGAGAAGAGAAAAGAAAAACAGGAGCACAACTGTGCCCTTAAAAGGTTCTGTAGAGGAGGTGTGCGCCTTGAAGTGAATTTGAGATCTACACTAGTTTATTTGGAAAGAGATTTCTGGTAAGAGTTGATAAAGAGGCTGGTTGGAAGGAGAGAGGAGAGGTGAGGGGGTGGCGTTTTATGCTTTCTGTCTTGTAAAAGTGCAGTGAGACAGATATCCAGACACCCACTCTTAGCTGATTGGACAGCACTAACAGACAGCAAATGCTAGACCAACCAATACAAATGTACTGGCAACTGTTAGTCACCCAATTAGCGTGCAACTTTCTGCCATTCTCAGAGCACACAGCATGCTTATCTAAAGGGACCAATATGTTTTAGTGATATTATACTAAAATACATTTCTTCAAAAAAAAACACAATCCCATCCCGAGTGAGGACATGTGGAGGTGGACAAATGTTTATCATGGGACTGGAATGTTGGTTAAACAACAGAACAATGGCCTTGGGAGTGCTGCTCAACCTAGTTCAAGTCTAGTAATGTCAGCGTTGCAAAACACAATAAACATCCCATGCCTTCCTTGGAATCCAAAGAGGACTTACTCAACCCATGCACTTATCCACGCATTTTTAGCATGACAACTCTGAGATTCCCATCAGGCTTGCCTCAGGCTAATTTTAATGGGCTAAACTTGAAGGCAGAGTTGTACTGATGCGAGGAGATTATTGATAGAGCTGAGAATAAATGCAGCACCTGTGTTTTGTGTTTTTTCTTGCTGACAGGATAGTACAGGAGCAGTGCTGTATAACAGTGCTTGAGGATAACATGTGCACCACTGGTATCAACATGGCCAAAGACCAAGGAGCCTGCGAATCTTTATTCACCAACACCTGCGAGACCAAGACTACAAAGGTGTGTTTGTACCTGTATGTGCACATACTGTACATACGTTTATATGTGTGTGTGTGTGTGTGTGTGTGTGTGTGTGTGTGTGTGTGTGTGTGTGTGTGCCTTACTAGCAGAAAATACTTTGAATAGAGACAAAAAGAGTAAATTAAATCGCAGTGTGCACCAAAAATCTCCCTCTACTCAATCAATGTACAGTACATCACTCTGCTGGACAGCCAGTTTAGAGGCAAATGATTGATGAGAGGGATGGTGTGCATTTGTGTGTCTCTTTGTCTCTGTGTGTGTGTGCGCGCGCTGTGAGCAGGATGAGGCATGTCACTCCAGGGAGGAATGGAGCTTGTTGCTGTCAGATAGATTATAAATTCAGCTCTGCCTCTAGAATCTTCCGCAGGCTCATGTCCAAGCACTTTTCAGCCTTTTTATCTTTTTATTCCTTCAGCCCAACCCTCAGTGTGCCTCTATATTTTCACAACATAATCTGCACATCAGCACATCAACAAGATACACAAGATAAATTCTTGGCAAAAGGTAAAAAGGAGGGGTTGCAAGTTGGTGCATTTGCTTAAAAGGATGAGCTAATTGTCAGTGGGACAGCTTGTCTTTACTTGATCGACTATAAAGTGCCGGTGGTGGCTCATACTTAAATGTGCACAGGTAAGTTAAAGACAAAATATATGATTCACCTACTCTTACCGGATAAAATAATGTTCAAGTAACCGCATGCAGAATACAGTATCAAAAGGTTTCATTACATTGTGAAACAATACAATTAAAATCAGTCCTCACCTTAAACCCTTAGTGTTTCTGTAAACTTAGGAGAGAAACCGAGAACGAATAATCCTAACAATAATAACAATAATCCATTACAGAAATGCTTGCTGAAAGTTAGATAAGGAGATTGATGCCACCGTCATGTCTGTGCAATACCTATGGAGCTACAGCCAGCAGATGGTTAGCTTAGCTTGGCATAAAGACTGAACGCAGAAGGAAGAAGCTAGCCTGTGGTAAAAAAAAAAGTCTGCCTACCAGCACCTCTAAGGTCTACTACAATACAGTATATGTCTTTTGTTTACAAAAACCAAAGTGTAAAAGTGACAATTAGTGGTTTTACAGTTTTATGTGCATGACTATTTCTTGGCCGGGCAAAGAGTTCAGCACATTATTTCCCTTAAAACCACAACCTGTAAACAAACAAGGTAAAAACAAATATTAATAAGTGATTTGAGTTTAGAGATGCTGGTATGTCGATTTTGTTACCTTTGAACTAGTCTGGCTTACTGGATGTACGGTGCCATAATGTATTTGCCATATATTCCAAAATGGATATGTAGATAGGAAGTGGGGTAGCCAGACCATACTCCAGCACTGACAAAGCGCTGTGGAGATAGGTCTGGCAATGTGAGACTACCTTTTTAGGTGTTTCCTCCAGTTGGCATGCAAAGCTAAGCTAACTGTCTCATGGCTCCAGCTTGATACTTAAAGGACAGACGTGTGGTATCAATCTGCTTAAGAGCAAATAAGTAAATTTTCATATATAAGTGTCCAACTATTTCTTTAACAATGAGGTTGGGTCAATTCATATGTTGTAATGCAAGATTTTTTTTTAAACTCATCTTTTGGCCATGATAAACAGAAAGGCTATCCAGGCACTGGTTTTAGCAACTACAATAGTCTTTATTCATTTTTTCCTTATTTTTATTTTTTCTTATATTTTGGAATGCCCGGATTGCCTTCCTGTTTATCCTGTTTTTCAAGAGCACCTGACACACGTTTGATCTACGGTTGAGTCTACAGAGCAACCAGCCATGTCTTTTTTTCTCTGTAGACATAACACTGAGATACTATCACCTTTAAATTGATATGGTGAACTTGTTGTGTTATTTATTTACACATCCAGCTGTCCTGAGGGAAATATCTGGCGTTTAGTGCATGGCAAATAGTGTACAGAGGGTTTTGGGACAGAGTCAAGGCCACAGAAACAAACACACAGAGACAAATGGAGTAGGAGTTAACAACTATATAACCAATAGAGTTGTCATGTTTGAAAGATTTGTGGCATGTGTTCTGTCGTACCATCAATACACAAATACACAACACATGGTTACATTTCACGCATATAACCTCATTACCCAAACTAAAACTAAAACACACCCATCCCCCCCACTCTGCTCCTTTCATCCCCTTCCCCGACTGACATTACCAGGCTGCCATAATGATTGATTAAGCATGCTTCAGCCAGAGGGGATGATGCCATCTCATCACTGTCTGTCTGTCTGTCTTGCTTACTGACTTACTGCTTTTCATTTATCTGTCTGAAGCCAGTAAGTTGGCATGTCTTTTCAATCAGCCTTCTTTTTATCTGTCTGGTTGATCTGTCAATCACATCCTCCTCACTTGTCAGTGTAAAAGCCTGTTTCATCTACCTCCAGTATTTTACCAACTAACATCATCCCACCATCTCCTTTTTGGTTTCACTTCCTCTGGTGCATCAGAATGGGGGTTGACATGTCATGTGTGACAAGTGTTTTTCTCTCCCAAGTCTGCATTATGCACCAAAGTTTATTCTATTGTATTCTACCCTGTGTGCTGTAGATGTGCTGTGACTGTTGTCTTCTGGGGAAGGCGACCCAGGAGCAGGGCCTACCCTGTGACCACAACCTGTCCGTGGGCTACCAGTGTGGCCTTGTGTCCCGGGCCTGCTGCGTAGATGGAGCCCCAGACAACCAGACCACAGCAAAAACTGAATGTGAGTGAAAAACCTCAAGCATAAAGTAGGCCAAACATAAAAAAAATTGTCTAAGTTTGTTTGCATCAAATCAGGCAACTAACTAACTAAACTACCTACCTACCTACCTACCTAACTACCTAACTACCTACTTACCTAACTAACTAACTAACTAACTAGCATTAGGGTAGAAAAACAGAAAGCACTGTGCTCAAACACATGAAATATCTCAAAATATTGGAGGATGGGCATCAAGAAGGAAGAAGAATTATGTGTAAAAATAAAAGCGCCACGGTTTTGTCAAACATAAGCCCACACTGCCCCCTGCTGGATGTATGTGGTCATGGCATTTTAGTCATTGCTTTCAAGGGAGGTAAACACTGATGATGAGGGTTTTAGTGTGTTGCTCACATAAATAAACATTGCTCATAGGCACTCCAGTAATTTTTTTTTCTTCTATTTTCTAGTTCCAACTTTCCAGTTGTCAGGATTTGTGGTTTTTATTTGGCCTGTTTAATAGCAAATTGAATATATTTGGGGTTTGGACTGATAGACAGACAGAACAAGACATTTGGCCTTTAGGAAATTGTAATGGCCATGCTATTCTATTTAATAGACCAAAAAATATTTACTTAATTAAGAAAGTTATCAGCAGTTTAATAAATAATGAAAGTAATCTTCAGTTGCAGCACCGGAAACACACTTGCAATATTTTGAATGGTCTTAGGGGTGCTTCTTAAGATAGAGATGTAAGGTGTTAAGATGTGTTTTATTTCTCTCATGCAGTACCAAACAAAGATGAAACCAGTGACAGTGGAGATAATTCAGTATTAAGTGATCAGTGCAAAGGTATAGTATAATAAGTCAATGAACAAAATGTCCTACACCTAACTGATTTAATCTTGCAAATGCAGTGATCAATTGTCAACATGTTTGTTTCTATTATAGGGAAATGTGCTCATAACTGTGTGGGAAATGGCACTTGTTCCTGTTTCAAAGGCTACAAACTCAAGCCAGATGGAAAGAGCTGTGAGGGTAGGTAGTACTCGTCCCCCCTCTTAAAACTTGAACGTTTCCATTTGTGTGACAGAAGAAATTAGAGCAAAGACAAAGCTTTTTTGATACACAAAACTGTAATACTGTTTGTCACTATCGGAAAGATCAGCACAGTAAGAGAACCTCTGCTTTCAAACACTCTCAGACATCAACGAGTGTTTGCTGGGAGCCAGCAACTGTCGGGGAGGAGAGCGTTGTATCAACACAGAGGGCTCATTCCGTTGCCAGAGAGAGGTCAGCTGTGGGACTGGCTATGAACTCACTGACAACAACAACTGCAAAGGTCAGTCACACTGTGATTAGTTTGCATCTTTGAATGTGTTTCTATTTGTTTAGGTATTTGCAGTGTTTTTAAAAGCAATTTTCCTGTGATTTCTTTATCCAGACATTGATGAGTGTGAGAGTGGCATCCATAACTGTGGCCCAGAGTTCGAGTGCCAAAACACACAGGGTTCGTTCCGTTGTCTCCCTAAAGTCAAATGTGGTGCGGGCTTTATCCAGGACGCCCTCGGCAACTGCATTGGTAAGCACCATACTACAACAGCCCTTAAAGTTACAGTTGGTTAAACCTATGTCATATTTGCTCAAATTGTCACTATATCCTGACAGTGCTACATATAAAAATATATTTCTGCAAACATTTGAGGCGAGAAATAGGCAATGCATTAACATTGACTTGATTTATATTTGATGAGCGCTGCCTAGTTTTACAGTTTGACCGCAGTTCACATGTATTGATCGACACTGGGGTGAAAACGTGCAAATGCCATTAAGAGCTCTAGAGGGAGGCAGAGGAACCTGATGTTTTCACAGATTAGCTGTCTAATCTGCTGATCTCAGGATATAGTAACAGTTTCAGCAAATATGGCAAAATAAAAGTCACTTACTGAGCCTTTAACAACAACTGCAAGAAAATGTTTCACATGTATGTTCTAGGTGATTTTAGTCACTACCTGTGCATAAATACCTGTGAAAAAATAGGCAGATTAACACTGGAAAGCTAGGCGGATGCACACTAGACAATCTGCAAAAGAGATGGACTGGTAAATAATGCAACACTAATCAGGGAAATTGGGAGCAGGTGAGTAAGTGGGCGGAGATGATCAGGTAAGGGGAATGGCGGGAAAGGGGTTACTGCAGGGCAGGAGAGAGTGGCTGGATCTGTAATGACAGGGAGAGTTGTAGGTAAACACAGAGCAGGTAATGGAATACATGTTTAGGAAGTGCCTGAAGTCATGACAGTTGTAATGACTTCATGGCCTTTGTCTAGAGCCACCTTTAGGCCAAAGTTTACATTCAAATAACTATATATTCAGTTATAAAAGATAGACCAGAGCAATCTTTTCATGATTTAACAATGTCATCTGTGTCCGCGTTTTCAGATATCAATGAATGTGTCAGCCAGACGGGCCCATGCAACCGCGGGCAGATCTGCATCAACACAGTTGGCTCGTACATCTGCCAGAGGAACTCTGTTAACTGTGGTCGAGGATACCACCTCAATGAAGAGGGCACACGCTGTGTTGGTATGGCTGAAAATCTCACCATTCCTAGAGAACAATATTACTAGTCTATATCCATAACATTCCACTTCCGGGATTGCTCCGTTGCCGTCGGAAATTCTGTCCGTTACTTTCCGTTTTGTTTGTGTTGGAATTTTAAACTCCGGTGAATTTCTGAGGACTATGGTTAACTGCTCCTCAGATCTCTGCAGGGTAAATCCAGACCGCTAGCTAGACTGTCTGTCCAATCTGAGTTTTCTGTTGCACGACTAAAACAACTTTTGAACGTACACGTGTTCCACCAAAACAAGTTCCTTCCTGGCTTTTTCCTGTGCTTAGCGCCGCCCAACCAGATTGTGATTGATTTAAAGAAATGCCAATAAACCAGAGAACGTTTTTCTCCCATCCCGGAATGCTGTGTGGACTAGCCGAACCCTCCTCCGCAGCGCTGTGGAGGAAGGTCTGGCAAAGCGAGACTACAATGTTACTAACCTACCTGAGGTGCATATCGTGGTGTTCACTGTTCTTCGCATGCCCCTCTGCAGATATTGATGAGTGTAAGGGCCCTGAAAAGGTCTGTGCAGGTCATGGTTGTATCAACCTGATAGGCTCCTACCGCTGTGAGTGTGAGACTGGCTACATCTTCAACAGCATCAGTCGGGTTTGTGAGGGTAAGAAGCTGGTCGATCTCGCTTGATGTTCTCATTTAAGTATCTTAATCCAAGTGTATTGTCTCCATGTAAACAAAACAGAGATACTGTCTATATACTAGTACTGGTCAAAATGTGTATAAGAGAATTTGGTCATATTTGGACTTTGTGTGTTAGATATTAACGAATGCAGGCACTACCCTGGCCGCCTGTGTGCTCATAAGTGTGAGAACACTCTGGGATCCTACCAATGTAGCTGCACCACCGGCTTCAAGCTAGCCGCTGATGGCAGGAATTGTGACGGTAAGACTATCCAACTATCTAAATAGCAACTGTTTATACAGTATACAGTATGTGTAGTGAGTTGGACAACCTTTTGTCTTTGATTTCAGCTGACACAGATATGTTCTACTACCTACTATGACATCAAGTTGTTTTGGTTTGATTGGTTAATTTATAACATTCTAATTTTAATATTTATAAAATATAGCGTATCAGACTTTGCCAGGGATAGGACTACAAAAACCCAGATTTATTTCCATTGATGTCCCAGGTGTTTTCACAGTCTAACAACATTTTTCAAGAGATAGATTCAATGTCTGACTTAAAAAATACACTTCTGCATTTTCCCAGCCATTCTGGTAAAACTAGTGACTGGTAAAACTAACAAGTGGTATGCACCTTTTGAAAAACGTCCACCCTCCAGGCACTTGCTGTACAATCATGCTTTTTTCAAAGTCTGTTATATTTCAGCCCATTCTGAGTATCCTGTTTAGATGCAAACCAAGTGCGTAACTTTGCAAGCAACTGTTTATGTTGTCCATATTGAAATGATCAGAGGAGGATCCACCTCTCTGCAGGTGCATGGTTTTTATTCTTCTGATCACTAAGCTGTACCAGTTAGTAAACTACTAGGACAGAGCTCATAATGGTCTGTAATCATCTTTTCTCTGTGCAGATTTAAATGAGTGTGAGAGCAACCCATGCAGTCAAGAGTGTGCCAACGTGTACGGCTCCTACCAGTGTTACTGTCGCCGTGGCTACCAGCTCAGTGACATAGATGGCATGACTTGTGAAGGTAAAATTGAACCTTTAACAGATACACTAGTATATTGTGAAAACCTGTTTTATAGATCAAGGCAATTAGTCCTGTATTCAGTATGTTCTGGTTGCTATCGTGCTTTTGAGCTTGAATATATTATGTGTTAATATGAAGACTCAGCTTATGTGTAAGCAGCAAACAATATAGAAAACTGTGTTTATATATGAAACAGATCAATCATAATCAATCAACCAATCAACATTTATTTATATAGCACTTTACAGTAACAAACAGGTATCCAAAGTGCTTCACATCAGAAACCAAGACTAAAACACATAACATATCATACAATAAAAAGAATGACAAATAGAAACAATAAAATCAGAAAAGGTTACATAGAAATAGAAGAGGGAAATTGTCACACCACTACTATGTATTAAAAGCCTTTTCTAAACAGTAAGTTTAAACCTAAAACGCGCTACATCTGTAGTAGTCCGAATTTCAGAGGGTAACTTGTTCCAGAGTCACACACACATATATATATATATATATATATATATATATATATATATATATATATATATATATATATATATATATATATATATATATGTGTGTGTGTGACTCTTTTGACTACTTTGTATCTGTCTTGTTACATTTTTAGATATAGATGAGTGTGCCCTGCCCACTGGAGGTCATATTTGCTCCTATCGCTGTCACAACACCCCTGGCAGCTTCCACTGTTCCTGTCCTGTCAGTGGCTACACATTGGCACCCAATGGGCGCAGCTGCCAGGGTAAACTATCCTACATGTGAAGTCTTATGTCAATTTTGATACAATTACATTTTTTGGGAATGTTTTGAAATCACATTTTTTGTTTTTGCGCTCACAGATATTGATGAATGCGTGACGGGAACGCACACATGCACAGTGAATCAGAGCTGCTTTAATGTGCAGGGAGGATTCAGATGCTTGTCCTTCGAGTGTCCAAACAACTACCGGCGCGTTGGAGAGACGTGAGTATCTGGATTCTGTACAATTTTTGCTAAACTGGACACATTTGTTAATGGATATGACTTTAAATGTGTCCTCTATGCTCATAGCAAAATGATAATAAATAGACCAACATTAATAATACATCATCAACATTAAACCTCACACACATAAACACTCACAGAGCAAGGTCCGTGTTCCTTACAGTCAAGTCTGAATGGTCATCCTACCAAGAGCTAGTAGACAATGTCAAGCCTTTTAAACTGCCCCCTATTCATGTGTTATTCAAGGCTCCGCATGTCCAGTATGCTCAATGCTGGAATGACTTCAGATAAAAGATTTGGCTGTAGCATGTTCTGTTGTTTTAGAATGATGAAATGCATACGGGTTAATTTTCCATTAACTCAGTTACAGTAGAGGCTGTGTATGACCTATTCAGGCACCATTGACACAACTTTTTGCATGATCCCACAGAGGGCACCATGACTGGCCTGTGAAGTATTTTGAGACTGATGTTCCTTCCACTGCATGTCATGCACGGCAAATTGAATTCACACCTGGTCTCTTTCTCTCTCCTTCTCTTTGTGCCTGTTTTGTTCTGTCTTGTCCCGTCCTGCCCTGCCCCCCACTCTTCTCTCTTTGCAGTCGATGTGAACGCTTGCTTTGCAATGACTCTGTCGATTGCCCTGCCATGCCCCTGAGAATAACCTACTACTACCTCACCTTCCCCACCAACATCCCCGTCTTCACCAACATCTTCCGCATGGGCCCCTCCCACACCGTGGCCGGCGATGATATCCAGATTGTTATCACTTCTGGCAACGAGGGCGGTTTCTTCAAGACGGAGCGTGTTCCCACCGGCGGCGTGATGTCGGTGGCAAAGCTCATCAACCAGCCACAGGACTTCGAGCTGTCTCTGGAGCTAAGGCTGCGTCGCTACGGCACGCTCAGCACATACCTTTCTAAAGTGCTGGTGTTTGTTACCCAGGAGGAGCCCAGAGTACCTTACAATCCCCTACTAGAATAAACACAGGAGTTAACGTAGGGTTACACAAGTTACTACACTCTTAAAAAGGATGTGTCATGTTAAATGCATCTTCTTGTCGAAAAAATAATTCATCCTCAACACAAAATCCAATGAAGGTGACCATTCAGTATGTTTATAGCAAAGCATAGTGATGCAATGTAGACTACTACATGTTGTAACATATATGATTGCAGAACATACTGCATAGATATAAACAGGTAAATATAAATTATATAATTTCTAATTGGTGATTATTATTAAGACCAGTATTCATCCTTATAAACACAGATTTATCTGATTAGGTTTAAGCCGGCCTAAAAACTTGGGCAAACTGTATGAGCTAATGATCTGATTATGGGCAAAAATGAGGGACCCAATGCTCCCAATACCCCTTCCAATCAGTGAGTTACTATAAATATACAAATGTATTAAAAATGTGGACTTTGTCAAAAAAAAGAAGAAACACATTTTACTTGATATTATGAGATCTGAGAAGTGCATACTGTATTCTTAAAGGAATAGTTTGGGATATTATTTTAGGGAATACTATTTTGGGAAATAGATGAGAAGATTCATACCACTCTAATATCTGTACGCTAATTATAAAGCTACCGCCAGCAGCTGGCTAACTGGAAAGGGTTTAAAGCCATTTCCAAAGCTTTGGGAATCCAGCGAACCACAGTGAGAGCCATTATCCACAGCATAAAGAATGGAAACATGGGGAAACAAAAGACCCCACAACAACGTCCAAAGAACTAGCCTGGCTCTAACTCTCAGCAAGAAAGAGAGTGTCAGTATCTTCAAGTGTATTTCTTAAAATGTCAAACTGTTCCTTTTTACAAATTTCCAGTGTATCAAATTACTACAAACCACAGTTACTTTGGGGCTGGGGGGCTTTTGACCTAAACACACCAGCAAGTCCACCACCGAATGGCTGAAGAAAACAAAATGAAGACTTTGGAGGGAATACTAAAGTCCTGACCTGATTGAGATGTTGTGGTATGACCTTAAAAAAGGCCGTTCATGCTGCGAAAAACCCTCTAATGTAACTGAATTAGGACAGTTCTCATGCAAAATTCCTCCAGGACGCTGTAAAACCTCGTTATCGCCAAAAGTTGTTGCTGCTAATGGTGGCCCAAACTGGGGCAAACTTTTTCGCCTGGGCCATGATGGTTTGGATTTTTTCTCCTTTAATGATAAACACCTTCACATTTACAAAGATTTTGTGTTTACTTGTGTTGTCCTGACTATTGTTTAAATTGACTTAAGGTGACAAACATGCAAAGGAACAGGAATGTTTCAGTAAACTGGTCTTTCAGGATCCTGGGGCAGAGCTGCCCCCTTTGTCCAACAAATTATCCATCCATCCATCCATCCATCCATCGTCATCTGCTTATCCGTGGTCAGAAGCTCCAGCAGGGGACCCCAAACTTCCCTTTCCCGAGCCACATTAGCCAGCCCTGACTGGGGGATCCTGAGGCGTTCCCAGGCCTGGGTGGAGATATAATCTCTGCTCCGCTCTGCAAAGGAGCAGCTGCTCTACTCCAACTTCCTCACGGATGACTGAGCTTCTCACCCTATCTCTAAGAGAGACACCAAATTACCCAGCTTTGTCTATTTCACTCTTTTTTTCTAAATAATTACCACAAATTTGACTGTTCGACACTAAACGTTTGCTAAAGATGACACATTTTTTTGAGAGTTGATATGAAAAAAACAAAACAATACAACACACAAAATCGGAAGAAAAAAAGCAAATTTTTTTTAGTACTGTAGCATTTTACATAATCAACGTTTTAACACTAGAATTAGGGATAAATTAGTTCCAACTGAATGAATCTTCTTGGAGGTAAAGCATGTGATAGCCGCTAGGTGGCGTTCTCAGTCAGGCTAAATCATAAAATAGTAACGACCCAAGTCTGCCTACAACTGAGTGTAATTTGATGATGGTTGCATGATAAAGTCTGACGTTTGGCAGTACTTTATGGTTTATGTGTTGGATGAACAGTTTTCTATTAAAATTGAAATAGAAATAACACATGTTCAAGTCAAATCCAGTTCTTGATAATGGTGCATTGTGGGGTTTAATCAAATACAGCAAAGGGAGCAGCTGGAATGTGAAGCCACATCACAGATGAAGGCATGAAGACTTCCTCACATAGTTTCATATTGCTATTAATCCAAGAGCCTCAGTGAAGAAAAAAATCCATCGATACAAGTCTCTAGTAATGTAGCATATACTGTATTTAAAGTTAAAGGTACAGGACTGTACACATCTACTGTATACACAATTTTTTTTTTAACACAACACTAGATAACAACATATTGTATTAATAATTATAGTAATGGTCTCCTGATGATTTTAAAGTTTTCCTACATTACTAATGTTTGTAAACACAGAGGCAATCCAGTCCTGTATTTTAAATCAGCCAAGATGCACACACAAGTCAAATGTCCCATCTATAAGTCAAACCCTTCAGTTATATATTATATGTGCAGATACGTCAAATTTCACTATTACTAAAGTAATTCCACACCTCTAAATTCCAGTCAAAAATGAGCCAGACTGGGTCTTTTAATGTATTGTTACTCCCACTTCCCAAACGTCAGTTACCTTGCACCGCAAATACATCTTTCTGTGGCAGTTATTTTCAAGCACATCTCTTTAGCTTCCATTACATTTTAGGCTTAATGTAAAATGCACAGATTTCCACTGCATACTGCGGGTGTAAACCCCAAAGCAGACAGATAATCCAAATGAAGGCTGAGTAAGTGACATGCGATGGGATGCAGTGGCAAAGGAGAGGGAAATGTGCACCAGCACAGAGTATAAATAGTTTGACATGCTGTGATGCTGTTGCCCGAGGGCTGCGGCTTATAATAACTGTAAATTCAGATGTCCTAGGTTCCTCCTGTCCTGAGCTGTCAGGCCAGTAAGGATGCACTTGGTCCCTAGTGGGGATATCCTTAAAATAAGAACATAGTGGTGCGCACGTTTTTTTCCTCCCCTTTGACATTGAGTTATGGGGCTCTGGGCTCTGGCCGGTGGTCTGAACAATTTGTGGTACAGCAACATCACCGCGCACAGAATGAATGATGCCCTGCAGTGTTTGTGTTGGGGCGTTATCAATGTGCCGACTATAAATAATAATTACCAAAAAAATAAAAGGCCCTATGCTTGACCAGAGGACTTTCATCCAAAAAGTCTGTTTTTCTTTCTGGTCTAAAAGTATTGGGGTTTTTCTCCTGGGCTGGGCCACGTGAGGCATGGGGGAGATGAAGAAGATGTACATTTGTGCACACACACGCACACACACACACACACACACACACACACACACACGCACGCACACGCACACACACACACACACACACACACACAAACACACACACACACACACACACACACTGACACAGACTAAAGCATGTTTGCATGCATAAAGGCACGCATGCACAAATAAACATACACATGCATATCGGTATTTCGGTGCAGACATCCATTAACACTAACGTGGAGCTGTAATTAGTTCCACTTGCTGCCCCTGCTTTCAAGTGCCCGTCTGTGTGTAAGGGGGCAGTTCATCCTGGGTAATTATCTTCTCGTAAATTTACTCTCTACCCCAACAGAGCTTTCACCTCGTCCTCTAGAGCCCCGCTCGGGTCTTTCTGCAGCTCAGGCCGTGGTATTATAAACTAGGAGAACATTTTGTGGGTTTGGCGCTGGCCAAAGCAAAACTTGGACCCACCTGCTAATTGCTAATTACAAGCCCCTACCCAGTGGTGGCTTGACTTTTTGTCAGGGGCTTCTCTCCTCGCTGTCCATGGAAGAAGCCCTGCAACCCAAGCCGGGCCTGGTTCTTTGAGCTGCAGCCTATAGGTCCCCTGAGGAGCGCCAGAGATCCACAGCCCATGACTCACAATGTGGCTATACGGCTGCCATGCACATTAACTGGACTTATACATGGCAACTTGGCTGTTTTCATAACCCAATATAACCATGAACCCACTTGTCTCCTTTGTGAAAATCAAGCTTAAATTTAACATCTTGGATTTCGAAGTCAAGGCTTTTATTTTGTTTCAATAGCTCTCTCGTGATCACAAGTTCTTCATCGTTTCAAAGACAAACTCTTGATTTACGAGGTTGTTAGTGCCTTAGAAACCTCGCTCAAAGTCTAATGTAGCAGACAGGTAGTGAATAGCGATACTTCAGGTGGCGTTAGCCTTAGGAGCCAGCAGAGGCCCTACATTCCCTCCGACCTGTCACTGATTTGTCTGTGGAATAAACAAAGCCCTAAATAATAGGATGAGAGCTGCCCTGAGGAGAGGCTGGGGAGTTGTCTAGTCATGTTGCTCACAATTTAGGAGTCTTTTAGAACACTCCCTTGCCCCATAAATCCTCCTCAAGAGATTATCTGATGTGAAGCCGGGGATGCTCAGCAAATCCAAATATTTTCCTGAGCTGGTTGTGGATCATTCTCTGTGAGTGTAGTAATTCATTTCCCACACAGCTTGAAATAGTGCATCAGAAAAGCATCAATGGCAGCGCTAGTCTCCACAAGCTACAAAGGTTGGCTTTAGCATGAGCTTTGGCCATTGTTGGTTTATTATTCTTTGAAACCACATAGAATTTGATTGTTTTTGATGTTGACTGCTATATCCAGTATCCCTGTAGTCTTGTTCAGCTATTGTTTGTGTAGCGGCCATTGGAGTTGCCCCACTGAGTTCTAGATTACGCAGTGGGCTGCTCCCAAGGATGCCCTGTTATTGTGAGCTTTATACACCAAAGGCGGTTAACTCTGAAGTCTTTATATAGACATTACCTAAAGGTCAAAGGCCATGTGTGTTTGTGTTTTCTTTTTTTGTGGGTGTGTATGTTTGTTCTCTCCTTTAGAGTGGCGAGGCTTGAACGCTCTGACACCATTCGCTGTATAAAGTCCTGTCAGCCCAATGACGTCGCCTGTGTTCTGGACCCAATGCACTCCGTGTCCCACACCTTCATCTCCTTGCCCACCTTCAGAGAGTTCACAAAGCCAGAGGGTAGGTAAAAGTTGATTTCTTATGTGCATAATG
Source organism: Perca flavescens (assembly GCF_004354835.1). Taxonomy (NCBI): domain Eukaryota; kingdom Metazoa; phylum Chordata; class Actinopteri; order Perciformes; family Percidae; genus Perca; species Perca flavescens. The sequence continues at coordinate 16,890,795 of NC_041338.1, forward strand.
ATGGACATTTTGTAGTAATCCAGATGGGCAAACATGTAGCAAAAGCGGTTCCTTGGGGAATAAACATGTTTTAAAGAATAGTTTTGGGAAATACACTTAGGCTATTCCTTTTTTTGCCAAGAGTTAGATGAGATAATCAGTACCACTCTCATATATGTAAGGTAATTATGAAGCTTTAGCCAGCAGCTGGTTAGCTTATTTTAGCATGAAGACTGGAAACAGTTATATGTAGCCTATTATAGCCAATTTAAAATCCTCACCTACAAAAGTTTAGTTTAAGTGAACGCAGAATATTTTCACCGCTTTACCTTGCCGTCAGACTGCCCTTTCCAGTTTCCACAGTTTCCCCTCTCTCTTTCAGTCGTTTAGTCTCCCTCTGCAAAAGTTCTTGTTCAGTATACTTCCATTCATATTGTTGTACTCTTGTTTTCACAGTGAATGGCATTTCCTCATCGCTGTCATAATCACTCTTTTTTTCTTCTATTTGCTTATTACATAAACTACAGAGTCTGTCCCAAACAAGGGGGTAAGCAAGCGTCTGGCAAGCGTAGCTCCTATGGCGCCATTTTGATGCTAACAAGCACTCACCCCTCATTAGCATCCCATTGACTGCCATTCATTTTGACATCACTTTGACAGCGAATAACTTTACATCTGAAGCGTTTAAAGACTCTATTTGTCCATTGTTTATTTCTAAACAAATAATATAAGTATAAAAGGCTCTATTACCTTGTATCTCACGTTATGGCTCCATAGGAGACGTTTTTGTAAAAATAGGCCAACAATTGTGTCATAACCACGCAACTTACTGTCGCATAGTAGAGGAATTACCGTATAGTACAGGAGAAGCTCACAGGCAGTTTCGACTTACATTAGCTGTTTAAGTTTAATTACTAATGTTAACTAGCATGTTAGTTAGCAATAATTAGCCTGTGCCTATCCATGTGCTTATCTCCTTACATATACCTACGCTCTCCGTCTCTGCAAGATTCAGAATGATTAAGATTTCTCTTGGCACAGCTACCAGAAGACTTCCAACTTTCAGACAGGTTCAGTTGGAGGCTGCGCAGTAACAATCAGCACTCCCCGGAAAAGTGCTTCTAATATCCTCCACTGGTCTCCGTCCAGAGACACAGGATCTGTTGGTCCATTCTATATATACTGTCTATGGTCCCAAACAGTTGCTCTCCGGCGAACAACAGTGCACTGCACAGTTGTGCTGATGCGTAGGAATACGTTGAGAAAATGTAATACCAAAGGAAACAGCTGTCTGACGGCAAGGTAAAGCTAGGTATTAATATTGTACATAAAGCGTACACTTGAACTGATATTGATTTTTTTTTTGGGCCTTTTTTTAGCTGGCTAAAATACATTTAGTGACTGACCCTATCCACAGCAGCGCTCGTGTCAGGACTCCTGCTGCTTCTCCAAACTAGTGCTGTACTAACTGTCATCTACACGTTATTATGGAACCCACGCAACTTCTAGGCAAGACCCGCCCTTCAATAGCATTCACACACTATACTGGCCAGGCGTCCATGCTTACTCAAGGTAACGTAACCCGATTTGTTCAGGTCCCCTGACCAATCGAGCTGCTTAGTAGGGCGGGACTTGCCTAGAAGTTACGTGGGATCCATAATAACGCGTCATCTACTGTAGGTAATACACTGACTATCAATAACTCATACAACAAAATTTCAAAAAAGCCGAACTATCCCTTTAAGTAATTTATACAAAAACAAAGTGCAAAAACGACTATTGGCATGTGTGAATTATTGAGCTTTTGAGGTGCTGGTAGGCAGATTTCTTTTTTCCACTTTTGGACAGGCTATTTCCACCTGGTTACAGTCTTTATGGTAAGCTAAGCTAACCAGCTGATGACAGTACAGTAGGTTCATATTTACTGTACAGAGATAAGAGTGGTAAATATCTTTTCATATCGGCAATAAAGTGTATTTCTCAAAATGTTGAATTGTTTAACACAATCCTTCAAAAAATGACTTTTGTGTATCCTTCTGTGTATACAACGTCCTACTAAAATCTTTGGAAATAACAAATTTGAAGACAGCATAACAACATATGTTTTTTTTTTGTGTCATTGTGGTCCTCAGCATTTTTTTTTTCACTTTAGCTCTATTTAATCTTCCTTAATCTCTGATCTCCAATCAAATGCATTTCCCTGCAGTTGTCAGAATCTAAATGACTACCCTTGAATTCCAAATTAGTTACTCCATGATGTTCTTCATGCAGTCCGGGTTTGGCTGGCCCACACCAGAGAATAAGTGCCATGCTGGTTGTATATGAGTAACTACGGCAATCACTCGCAGACAGTGACAGCTGACAAGAATCTATTGGCTGGCATGCAGTGCATGTTTCAGACACACTCAAGCTCAACGTCATGGAGAGTTAAGCTCTTGTCATTTCTCATAAGCAGTTGGGGTGTAAAGGACTCGAGGCCCTTCAGCTGAGCAACAGCATTGAAAAGCCTCAACCTTCCTGTGACCCTCTAAATGTACAATAAACACAGACCTTTCCATCTCCAGTTTTATTGTCTTTCTCTTGAAAAACAAAACAAAAGGAAAAGCAATAGTTGGCACTAGATTGGAGGCACAATCCCACTGTGATTATGAGGGTTTAGACTCCAAAAGCTTTTTGTGTCTAATTGTTATCTTCCAACAGAGATTGTTTTCCTGAGAACCACAGTCCCAGCTTACGGGTCCTATCACGTAGGCAGTTACGACGTCAAGTTTGACATCCTGGAGGGCAACGTGGACAATGCCTTCAACATCATCAAGCGGGTAGAGAATGGAGTGTATGTGGGTGAGTACAGGGATTTTACTTTGCTTTGTGTGTTGTGAAATCGGGATGAACCAAACTAGTGCAAACATGAGAAAAATCAGCTTTAATATGCAGCCTGTACCACCCGAAAGCCTCCGTGATATATATATATATATATATATATATATATATATATATATATTACAAATCAAACTCACATGTGCACATTGAGAAGGGACAAAAGTGCACAAATCTCCCATAAGGAATGTCTGGATACTCTGATATAAGTACATCTGACACAGCCCGTTACGGTCTTTGCAGTGTCTTGTGGCATCATGTAGCTGTCATCATCTTCATGGGGGCTCTTGGACTTGGTCTTTGGATATCTGTCCTCTGAGTGGCTCTTTAATACAGACGAAGGCCTGTTTCTGTCTCACCAAATATTTGGCATCAATTTCCACAGTCTTGTGGTTAAACAAAGTACCATTTAATTCACTTATCTAAGGCTATGCTTATTCCAAGCAGATCATTACTTTCCACAATAATTTATGGCGTTTGGGAATACAGTGAATAACTAGAGTACATAAATCTACACTTGTGTATTCACATGCACGTTTGCACGAGTGATTGCAGTTGACAAGCAGTTCATTATAACTACCTGTTCAGCGACCGCCAGAATGCAAAAAGAGCCCTGCACTAGTTCAAGTAGGAGCAGCAGATACCATCTCCAACACATGTTTGGGGAGAAGCCATTCCCATCCTTAGTCTGGTGGTGACCCAAGGCTGCTGCACGCCTGTGGGAGAGCTGAACTGAGCCTTGGCCCTGGGAGGATGAGGGTGTTGTGAGCCCAAGGATGACACATTGTTGGGCCCGTCTTGGTATTTTTGTTTTGGTTTTTTGCTGAGATGCAGGCAGGGTGGTAGTGTAAGGACAGCGTCTTCTTCTTCTCTCGCTGATGGATGAAGGGATGGCCTGTCAGTACGCACATCTGTCTTTACAGAATGAAAGAGAGAGAGGGAGCAGAGAGGAGGGAGGAGGGGAGAGCATGTGACTGTCACTGGTTCAGGCTGGATTGTGGACAGCACGCACATCTTCCCTCTTTTGTACACTTGTGCAGAAACAGATGTGTGCTTATCAACCATACCCAAAATCACACACAACATGAGAGAAAAATGTTTATAACAGCAATAATTCACATAAGTCACATTAAAAGCAGAGATAATTATATTGTACTGTCTTATAATGGTATGTTTTTGTTGGAATGCACAATGGTGTAATTCTGCATGTGTGATAAGCCTTATTTTGTAAAATAACGTCTACTGTGTGTGTCTGTGTGCGTGTGTGTAAAGAGGATTTAGAAGAAATTCCCTGTTTATAGTGGTGCTCATTCGCAAGGGCAAGTATGTATGTGTGTTTGCAAGGGAGGGAGGGAGAATAAAATTGCAGAGAGAGAAAGACAAAGTGAGAGACTGTGATTCAATGAAAGAGGAAAGAGAGAGAAAATATGTGCAGAAGTAATCCTGGGCGCTTTGCTTCATGTGGTTAAATGTATTGTTCCATTTCCCCATGCTAGGCCTCAGTGTCTCGCCGAGCATTAGAGCACTTAAACTGACGACCACATGAAAGGCCTGTTTGTGAGGAGCCACTTCTCTCCCAAACCCATTGGATGCTTTTTGGATGCAGCTCTTGCATGTTAGCACCAGTTGCCCATCACATATCCAAATTGAGGCCCTGTACACTGGAGCCTTTGGTCACTGACTGCTCGCTGTGAAGTGTGGCGTCCACGGTGCGATGAAGGCCTTCTTGGTTTTATTTGGTGGGTTGTTGCTGCTGTTGCTTTGGCCCACAGATGCTGCTGTTGCGTAACCATTGTATGAGGCTCGCTGACGTGTCACTTAAGGAAGCTTAGTTTCCAGTATCTCCAGTGTCTCCAACAGTGGTATTACAGCTTGGTGGGATGTGAAAAGTAGCAGACATTGAGGCTCCACTAATGAACAAGTGCGTCAACTCAAACTAACTTTGGCCATTATTTTTGGCCACTTCTTGTGTTTTTAAAAGGGACACAAGAGGCAATTAGGAATCCTCAGAATCCGTTGCTGACTTAAAAAAGTGATTCTTAAAAGGTTTGATTGGCTGACGCTCTTTTCCGTTATGCTCACTTATTCACTCTTTTAAAACCAGTCGACTGCACACACAGGCATGCAGTGTTTGCATAGACATATGCGCGCGCGCGCACATACACACACACACACACACACACACACACACACACACACACACACACACACACACACACACACACACACACACTGTTGGAAAGAATTGCACCACTCATTCCTAGATCCTGGTCATCCATCACTGGATTTCCCAGCACTGTCATATCTGGAAGACAACCCTGACAGCCTTACGCATCTGTGCAAACACAACAGGCCCTCAGCTCTTGGAAAACATGATCAGAACCAATCAAACACTTACAGATTCCCATGACAACCACAGTAGCACAGCAGCGACCACACAAAATCCCTACAGGTATGTACAGTAGACACACAGCGGAAGTGATATATATAACAAAGACAACATTTGCAACACATCATACACATATTTGGAAACACAAACAGTGGAGGAATGCATTACTCATGGTAACGTTGTCTTCTACTTTTGATTAGGGACAGGTTGTTTAAATAGGGTTGATAATGGGATGATTGATTTTGGCAGTCAGCAGGTGGATGGTCCTCCCTTTGAAAACACTGGCTCTGTGGTCTCTGCTGGAAGATTGGGCTGAGTCTGGTGCTCTGATAAAATGCTGGTGGTCCCCCTGTTTTATTGTCTCTCTGTACATTATAGTGGGGATCAATATTATCTTTGACCACTCCCATTGGGGGTATCATAGGCTAGTGTTTCTTTAGGTGGGCTTGTTGAGCATACATGTATTCTTTCAGCTTTGCTTTAGCCGTTACTTAGTAGTTGTCATTTTTATGTGGGGAAAAGATGTGACAACCCACCATTCTCATTTCTTCCACTTCCCCATGCAAAGTACGAAGTTAACAAAAGCAACATGCAAATCAATAACTATAGCTCTATACAATATTTATACAATTATGTTATTATTGTGATTTTACTTGACTCAGTAGCCAACTCTGGAATCAAACATTCAGCACATGTTTAGTCATCCCTTGAATGTGTCCAAATGACTCCTCTTCATGAGTAAGTATTTGTCATGGAATGATTTCACTGTACCATTAATCCCTGCTGTCTAATTCTTTTTTAGCAGGAACATGATTTATGTTGTATTTATGTTTATCTTACTGGGCAGCAACA